>NC_057388.1:109546520-109849872 GCF_019320065.1 Cervus canadensis
GAATAATTCTCCAGTTCCTGTGAGATGGCAGCTTCAAGGCTCACAGGTTTATTCCAGGTGTGGTGGTGTTGTGTGATAGCAAACTGTGTGAAAGAGGAGAGTAGGAAAGAGAAAGAGAGGAATCTGACATCGTAATCACAGTGACACTGCACCAGCGGGAGATCGTAAGACAGACACCCAAGCTCAGAGCACTCCTGGTCAAGTAGCACCCACGAGACGCCGTAGCTGCCCAAATCAAGGATAAAGACTGTTTTCTAAGCATTATTATAGCTGGGCTTCCCTGGTGGCCCAGTGGCAAAGAATCTACCTGCAATGCAGAAGATGCAAGAGACAAGGGTTCGATCCCTGGGTTGGAAAGATCCCCTGGAGGAGGCAATGGCAACCCATTCCAATATTCTTGCCTGGAGAATTCCATGGACAGAGGAGCCTGGCGGGCTACAGTCCACAGGGTCACAGAGCATTGGACATGACTTAGCAACTAAATAACAAGAACAATTATAGCTAATGTGTAAACTGAGGACAAAAATTAACTGCCCTTTATTTGTATTCGTAATGATCTCAGCATTTGCATCATATTGTACCATCTTCTTCATTCTTTATCAGAGACCACTGCCATGGACTGAATCTATGTCCCTCCCAAATTCATTTCATATGCTGAAACCTACATACCTATTGAGTGCTCAGTTGTGTCCAATCCTTTGCAACCTGCCAGGCTCCTCTGTCCATGGCATCTCCCTGGCAAGAATAGAGTGGAGTGGGTCGCCATTTCCTACTCTAGGTTATCTTCCCGATCCAGGGATTGAACCCATGTCTCCTACGCTAGCAGGTAGATTCTTTACCTCTGAGCCACCTGGGAAGCCCTATGTTGAAACACTAGCCCTCAAAGTGACAGTGTTGGGAGGTGGGGCCTTGAGCAGGTGATCAGGCCACAAGGGTGGGCCCTCGTGGTGGGATCCATGCCCTTGGGAGAAGAGTCTCTTGACCCTGTAGATCAACCATACTTCAATAAAATAAATTTTAAAAAGCGGAGAGTCTCTCTGCCATGTGAGGACACAGTGAGAAGACAGCTGGCTACGAATAGGCCGTGGGCTCCCACCAGACTCCAAATCGGCTGCTGCCGTGATCGCGGACTGCCAACCCACAGAACTGTAACTGATGCGTTTTTTGTTTAAGCCGCCCAGTCCCTGACATTTTAGTTACAGCTGCGAGTCTCAAGACAAGGGAAGGGAAGGTGAGTGTCTTAACACAGCTGACTGTCTGCCCGTATGTCTCCAGATGTCACAGACAGACAACTGTCTGCACCTCATCTCTCTGATGAAATATATATAAATATCCACGCATAAACATCCACATCCTCCAGAACTATTTCAGTAACTTCACAGCACCCTGACGATTTGGAAGCGTCTGTCCAGTGGGTGTCACGGATGAAAAACACTGATGAGGTAGAATCCACCATGAAAAGGTCACCAGAAAGGGTACAATGCTACAAACTGCCTTCCAGGAACCACTGAGCCAAGACCAGAGGAGGCGGTCTTGGAGAGGCTGACAGCTGTCCTCAAACACCTGCAGGGTTACACAGGGTAAGAGAAACACCTCGAGGTCCCCTGGACTGAGCGGGGGAGCCGCGGATGCAGCTGCTAGACTCTGGGTGTGAGTCCTGACTCCGGACATCAGTGGCCATGTGACCTCGAGTGTCCTGGTCTGAGATTTGGGGCAGCCTCACCCTGTGTGGGGTAACTTCACAAGACAGTTCATGAAAACAATGCTCACAGTTCTTGGCACCTAGGAAGAGGCTCAGAAGAGAACAGTTACTAGTATCATATTAACAGCTAGACTCACCAGCTCTAACAGAGCAGAATTATGAAGCCACGACCTACAAAGAGATTCTGGGCTGAAATCAGAGGTAACTCTGGTTTGTTGATCATGGAGACATCTGAGGTCTGCTATGAGGTCATCTTGACAAATAATACAGTCCACAGCTGTCTGCCATGGTACATCTTCTATATAAGACCTGAACTTCCCAAAGTTAAAGCACTGTTGGGTTAGCTGGGATTCCCAGGTGGTTCCGCTGGCAAAGAATCCACCTGGCAATGTAGGAGACAAAGAGACACAGGTTTGACCCCTGGGTCAGGAAGATCCCTTGGAGAAGGAGATGGCAACCCACTCCAGTATTCTTGCCTGGGAAAACCCACGGAGAGAGGAGCCTGGCGGGTTCCATGGGGTCGCAAGTGTCGCACACAGCTGAGTGTCTGAGCACAGCAGGCTGGGTCAGAAGACAAGACCGTCCAGAAGAGCCCTGGTAACGAGGTCTTTCCACCACCCACACACCTTTCAGATCTGAGGATGCCCGCCTCACCCTGGGGTGGTGTCAGCAGGTGGTGGCAAACATCTGACACCCCCAGCGGGGAGGTGGGCTCAGCGTGGCTTCCATAAATGGAGGATGGCAGAAATGCCAGCAGCAGGCAAGGTCTGAGCAGGAGAGAAAACCTCCACTCACTTCAACATGGAAGGCTCAGTGCAAAGGACTCCTGGGGACTAGAGTGACAGGGGACCTCAGTGAGGGGCAGGGAGAACCCTGAGAATCCAGGAAAGCAGGAGCCACGGAACACCCCATCCCAGGGCCGGGATCCAGATGCGCGGGGCGGGGTCAGCCCATGGCTCTCATCACCCAGCTGCCCATGACGCAACTGCTTCAAGCCCACCTTGAAATGGGGTTCTCTTCTCCCTCCCCGACTTCTCGAGCCCTCACCCGGCTCCTTCCCATGGGACCTTCACATCCTGCGTGTGCAGCAAGCCCAGCGCCGCCCTGGGCAGGACCAGCCATCACTCATGGAGACAGGCTCATGACCGATGGCCCCTCCCGGGTCCAGGCCGGCAGCCCATCCTCCCGATGACCAGAGCAAGTCTTGTACCCACCCCTGTGGCTCCGGGGAGCTGAGCACCCAGAGCCACACGGAGAGTCTCCCGCAGGCTCAACCACTGCTTGGAAGGTGTGTGTCTGGGCTGGGACCCACCACATTCATTCAGCGCGCAGCGGTAAACATGATGCTCTGAGCCACCGCGGAGGCAGGTGGCAGCCAGGGCAGCTGGGATGGCCCTCAGGTGCCCCCTCCCAGAGTCTGCAGGGCCCCTCTCTCCAGGGACCCTCCCTGGTCATCACCCCCATGCTGTCCCTGGGCTGTGAATTGATCCCAACTTGCCCTTTGCTGCAAGAAAAGGCTCAAAGGTATGGCTGAGGTATGGCTAGTGAACTAATCAATATCCCAGTTTAACTGCCAAGAAAGGGCAGGAGGTTGCCTGCGTCAGCTCCACGGAATACCTGTCTGCCAACGGGGTGCTGCCAGGGCACTCCCGGCAGTGAGCCAGCAGCAGGCGGGGCACACCAGGGCAGAGGGGGGTGGTCACCCTCCAGGCCTGCAGGACACTCCCCACGGCCTCCTGCTCTCGGCTGTGGGAGGTGAGTGCGGGTGTAAGCCCAGGAGGAGCCAAGCAAATGGTCCACATGTGACATAAAAGATGATCTGACAAAGGAGAGGATAAAATGGCTCAAAAATAACCAAATGAGAAAAGTAACAGGAAAACACACGTCAAATTCAAAATTCCATTATGAACAATACGCATCACGCAGAGATGAGCAAGACCATCACTTCCCTCCAGCCAGTCGTCATCCGAGCGGAGCAGCAAGAAGCAGGTGGGTGCCTCTGGGAGTGGACGGGCCACATCAGATGTGGTCAGAAAGGGGAGGGCCTGGCCACAGGGTGCAGCCCCCCCAGGATGGGGACACCCAGAAGAGCAGACACGGCCAGTCGGGGGTGGGGCAGGGGGACAGGTCACTCCCGGCAGAGGAAACAGTCTGCAAAGCCAATCAGGGCGATGACCAAGCACCCCGCAGAGACGGGGACCCAACAGCAGGGGCCACACGGCAGCGTGTTGGCAGAGGCCTGAGTACCACACCGCTGCTTGGAGCCAAGAGAAAGCTAAAGGAATTCTAGGCTGGAGTCTGTCACCTGGTGAGAACAGTGATGCGCAGATACAAGGGTGGAGTAGTGTGGGTTCTGAAGAAGACAGCATTTGGCTGGTTGACAGCTTCACATCATCTGTTGAAATTACAGTCGGATCCAGAAGGCTTCCCTGAGGAAGTGATGTCCGAGTGAGACCCAAAATATGAAAAGTTAATGATGTGAAGTTCATGGTGTGGAGGCAAGGTCCACATATGAGGCATTTGAGGACAAAATTAGGGATGGGTGGATGGATGATAGATAGATGGAATGGTGGGTGATAGACGGATGGATGGATGGATGGAAACAGGGTGGTTTCAGCTTTTACAATCGTTTATAATCAGCCAAACACACACAGACACACTTAGACACATATCAACACATGCACACACACATACACATCCACACACATCATATGGATACCATGTGCCTACAATTCTTTCCTGTTTTAATATTAGACAGGTAACAGCAGGAGTGGCCTTCCATACCTCAGCCCAACCTTAAGATAACATTCAGGAGGAAAAATCTCAGAGAAAAACCCAGTTGAAGATGAACAACCAAGTATTTCACTACAGAGAAGAGTTACATTAGATGATACTCAGCACTTTGCTCTTAACTCCAAGTAAGAGCAAAATGTGACATGTGTTTGCTAACAGGAGACTTTTATAGAAACTGCCTTCAAAATTCCTTCATCTTCATTAAAATATTTAAGATTGAAGTTAATTAAGAGACTGTTCCCCCTTTAGGTTATTGTTATAACAATAAAAACTAAAAATGACCAAGTCTCCCAAGTCAAAAGAGATGAAAGCAAAAATAAATAAATGGGACCTAATCAAACTTAAAAGCATTTGCACAGTAAAGAAACCCCATCAACAAAATGAAAAGACAACTTATGGACTGGGAGAAAATATTTGCAAATGATGCAACCGAGGGCTTAATTTCCAAAATATGCAAACAGCTCATGCAGCTCAGTATCCAAAAAAAACCAAACAATCCAGTCAAAAAATGAGCAGAAGACCTAAACAGACATTCCTCCAGAGAAGACATACAGATGGCGAACAGACACATGAAAAGATGCTCAACATCATTAATTATTAGGGAAATGTAAATCGAAACTACAGTGAGTCAGAATTATCAATTACACAACAGTCAGAGTTACCATTGTTAAAAAATCTACAAACAATAAATGCTGGAGAAGGTGTAGAGAAAAGGGAACCCTCCTACACTGGTGGGAAGGTAGATTGGTGCAGTTACCGTGGAGAACACAAATGGAGGGTCCTTAAAAACTAAAGATAGAGCTGCCATATGATCCAGCAACCCCACTCCTGGGCATATTTCCAGAAAAGGCAAAAACTCTAATTTAAAAAGATAGGTGCACCCCAATGTTCACAGTAGCATTATTTACAATCACCGGGGCATAGAAGCAACCTAAATGTCCACCAAGAGAGAAATGATAAAGGGGATGTGGTGCAGATATGCAATGGAATACTACTCAGCCATAAAAGAGAATGAGATAATGCCATTTGCAGCTACATGGATGGACCTAGAGATGATCATACTAAGTGAAGCAAGTCAGACAAAGACAAATATCATGTGATATCACTTATATGTGGAATCTTAAAAAAAAATGACACAGATGAACTTAATTATGAAGCAGAAATAGACTCACAGACATAGAAAAGGTTATGGTTACCAGAGGGGAAGGAAGGAGGTGGGGTATAAATCAGGAGTTTGGAACTAACAGATACACACCACTATATATACAACAGATAACCACCAAAGATCTACCATATAGCTGAGTATTGAAATTTTTCAATATTTTTAATAACTTATAGTCAAAAAGACTCTCAGAAAGCATTAATGTGTGTGTGTGTGTGTGTGTGTGTGTGTGTGTGTGTGTGTGTGTGTGTGTAACTGAATCACTTGGCTGGGCACCTGAAACTGAGACCGGTGTAAATCAACGAGACTGCAGTTAGGAAACAAGCTAACAGTGAGCAGACCCCCCACCATACACGGGGCTACACTCCGCGCCTCCGATGACCGCGACCCTGCTCAGCCTCCTCGCCGCCCGGAGACCAGCGATGACGCCATCCCTTCTCATAGACTCGGAGCAGACTCGGAAGGGCGTCTCGTGCGCTGAGGCTTACAAGGCTGTAACTGAAAGCTTCGTGCCAACACCTACCAAAATGTCATTTTTGAAACAAGGGGGGAAATGCTCGTATTCAATTCTCCAGGCCGCTCCTCGCCCCCCCTCTGTAGTGCTCTGTCTCATTTTCCTGAGTGAGCAGGGCCCTGTCGCTGCTCACAGGCCATCGCCCAGGCTGGGCGCTCCCATCTGGAAAAGAAAAGGAGCTCGGCATCCCCGGAGAACCTCGCTGTCCCAGGACGCCCGCTCCTGGGCGGGCAGTGCGGGCAGGACCCTGGGGACCGGGAGTGCAGGGCCGGCGCTTCTCGCGTGAGCCCGGCGGGGACACGGGCCGCCCGCTCCCCGGCCCGGACCACACGACAGGAGGGCGTGGACCCCGAAGGCTGGCGGGAGAAAGGGCCCCTTCGGGCTCACGCGGGGGCTGCAGAGGACCTGGGGGCGGACGCCCACAGCTCGAAGCCCAGACGGGCCTGCCTGCCACCATGTCGGCTCCAACATTCCCGCTCACCCAGAAAGGGAGACGGGTAGACGACGAGCAGGGGGTCTCTCGGCAGAGGAGGAGCCCGCTATTCCGTTCCCCCCGGAGCCCCGAGGCAAGAGAGGCCACAGCGCTGCGTTCCCCGGGAGCAGGACACCCGGGCCCCTCTGCTGACCTGGCCTCGAGGCCGCCGAGCCTACTGTCGCCCCAGCTCCCTCCTGCCTACGTCCTGTGAGAGCCCAGTTAAGCTCGACACTGGTATCGGTGCTTCTGCCTCGGAGATAAAAATAACCGGCGGAGCTGAACGGAGTTCTGTCCCAGTTTATTTAAGGCATAATCTCAAGCATCCCTTTGTCCTAATTACGGCACTGCTCCCCGAAGGCGGGAGCGCAGAGAAAACCTGAGCGCGGGGCCACGTTTTCTTTCCGATCTTCAGTGTGACTCTCAAATATTTACAGACCTCCCCAGAGCGGGGGCTTCCCCGGTGGCGCTGTGGTAAAGAGCCCGCCTGCCAATGCAGGAGACGTAAGAGACGCGGGTTCCATCCCTGGCTGGGGAAGATCCCCTGGAGGAGGGCATGGCACCCCACTTCAGTCTTCTTGCCTGGAGAATCCCAACGACTGAGGAGCCTGGTGGTACAGGCCACGGCCCCACAAAGAGGCGGACGTGACTGGGTGACTCCCACATGCGCAGAGTGGCGGGTAAGAAGGCTCAGTTTTGCCTCTTGGAGAAGAAAGTGGGGAGAGATGAAGCCAGGCCTTCCTGAGGAGCCAGAGGCTCAGTTCTTCCAAGTTCAAGAGCTGGTTACGCTCTTTAAACGTGGTGACAGCCCTTCAGTATTTGTCGCCATGGGCCACCTTGCCCTTCGTGAGGACCGTACACACACCTGGGGGCTCAGGGCACCACGGGCGATGCCCAGCGCCAGCCACGGCCGTTGGAACTCACTGCCCGGACAGTGGTTGTGAGCCTGCTGAACTTCTCATCTCACAGCAAATTTCATGGAAATCCATTTTTTTAATTTATAAATATATATATGTATATATACATTTGAGGTCTACTCTAGCTCTAATCCGCCTGTAATGCAGGAAATGTGGGTTCAGTTCCTGGGTGGGGAAGATCCCCTGGAAAAGGAAATGGCAACTCACTCCTATATTCTTGCCTGGAGAATCCCATGGACAGAGGAGCCTGGCCGGCTACAGTCCCTGGGGTCATAAAAAGTCAGACACGACTTAGCAACTAAACAATAATATATAATTTATGCAAAAATGCTTAGGCAGACATTCTGTTTCTGGATGTTCTGCAAATCCATCTGAAGGTGTAGCTTGAGGCCCTGAGTAAGGTAACTTATTCCATTGAAAGCAGAAAAACCCTTCCAACAGGACTGAGAACAAACAAGTGGGACATTCCTGCAGCCTGAGTCACTTCCTGCCAGCCAGCCCCGCCCTCCTGCACTTCGGGCTGTCCACCACTTCAGAGGCCTCCCAGGTACAGGTCTGGGTGGACCCTTCTTGCTCAGAGGCTGAAACGAGCGATACCATCTAGGAGTCCTCCCCTCAAGCCTCCCCACTGAAAACTCTCCTGAAGAAGTTGAACCTTCATAAAATAGCTGCTCTATCCTGATGCAGGTGGCCGGTGAGTGTGAGTTCACTTACTCTGTGAAACTTTTTCTCAAGCCTCCACTATGTGAAAGGCAGCCCGCGCGGGGTCTTGGGGTCGGGGGTTTGCTGCTGCACTATTAAATGTGATAACAATTAAATTTCTCTGTGTCCAGAATGGTTTATAACTTGCTCAAAGTGCTCCCCGCAGAGGATCCCTTCCGTGTGCCAGCCGCAAAGAACTTCATCACTTACTGTAAATCACACACATAAACAAATAAGAACATTATTTAAATGAGAGGCCCTTTACTTAGAGAAACCATAGCACAGTTATTTCAAGATCCAATTAGATTTAAAGCTTCATTTGGGAAACAGAAGATGAAAATGAACTCTTCTGCTAAGGCCGCCTGGATCAGGGTCAACAGCGTGCCTCATTTGACTCCATCGAGCCACAAGTCTGCCCAGGTAACAGTCGAGCCAAAGGGCTCCGCCTGGGACCACGACACCAGGGAAGGAAGGGGGCGGGCCAGGCTCACCACGCTCACAGGGACTTCTCTTTAACGCTGTTTAGGAAAAGGAACTGTCTACTTGGGGCTTCCCTGGTGGCCCAGACAGTAAAGAATCCACCTGCCGTGCAGGAGACCCGGATTCAATCCCTGGGTCGGGAAGATCCCTTGGAGGAGGGCATGGCAACCCACTCCAGTATTCTAGCCTGGAGAATCCCATGGACAGAAGAGCCTGGAGGGCTACAGTCCCTGGGGTCGCAGAGTCGGCCATGACTGGTGATTCCCAGTACATTTGAGATACAGAAATTCAGGGGTTAGACTAAAGTTCCTAAAACAAAACACCCTGACATGTTAACATGCAGATGTCACACTCTGAGGAGTCAGTGCTGAGTTTCCGGAAAGTTAAAATAAGCCATAAAATCACACGATGAGCCCCCCGACCTTGGCAGAACCTGTGAGTCCCTGAGTGTGTGACGAGCAACTCGGGTGTCTGGAGACGACCTCCTAAGGCTTGCCTGCTTCAAAACCACACAGCTCTGCCGTAAGCCTATTGTATCAGCTCTCATTACCGCTTGAAAATTATGACAATGTTACTGTCCTCTGCTTTGATTTAAAATATATGCAATATCAAGGTGTATTCACTCAGTCGTGTCTGACTCTTTGCCACCCCATGGACTATACAGTCCATGGGTTTCTCCAGGCCAGAATACTGGAGTGGGTAAACTTTTCCTTCTCCAGGAGATCTTCCCAACCCAGACATCAAACCCAGGTCCCCTGCATTGCAGGCGGATTCTTTACCAGCTGAGCCACCAGGGAAGCCCATATATAATGTTACATATAACAGTACATAAGTATATGATATCAACATAACATATTCATAAAACAGGCCATATGAAGAAGGGAAATGCTGAAAGCAGGGCTCATCCATCTGAGAAAAGATTCTTTACCTTAAAGGAGTTTCTGGAAAGTGTTTTTGAACTTGAAGCTTGCAGAGGCATTGAAACGTTGGTCTGTAAAGCAGGTGCTTCTTGACAAACCCCAGAGAAGGTGGCTAAGGCCGAGGGTGGCAGGACCCCGAGCTCGGCCCCTAGAGAGGACACCAGGGCAGGAGGGAGCATCCACAGACTCTGGGGAGACGGAGTCCCTGGAGCAGTCCCAGGGAGGAGAGCAGGAGCGGGTCGGTCCCCCGGGGTCCTCTCGGGTCCCAGCAGCACCTGCCCGCTGCTCCAGCCAGGCCGCCCTGGCCCGGAGGTGTGGGTGTCTGAGACGGTGCGGGCACCGTGCATGGACTTGAGGGCCCGGAGTGGCAGCGTGGCGTGGAGCCGCTGAGGCCGCCACCCCACTTCCCTGGCCCTCCCAGCGGGCGCGCTCTCACCTCCCGACCTCTGGGCTCAGCCCTGTGGCCAGGTCAGGGCTCTCCTCCTGCTCTGCTCGTGTGAGAGCCTGTGCCAGGCTCCAAGCTGGGGCCCCGACAGCAGGCCACGGGAACCACCCCCCCCCCCCACGGAGCATCCTTCCCCCGGCTGTCTGCCCGAGCCCGGCCCCCTGGTACAGACTGACTGCAGGCCCAGCACAACATCGGCAGGGCTGGAGCCGGACGCTGGGGGAAGCTCGGGCCTGCTGACTGGCTGGAGAGAAAGGCAGAGCTGCAAAGGCTGGCCCTGGGAGGCCGGCTGTGGTGACCTCGGGGGCCAAGGCGCGGGGAGGTCAACCACCATCCCCACGCAAGTCCTCACAAAGCAGGTACGGAGACAGCAACGGGGGTGCCGGCACACGGGAACCCCGGGTGTGTGCCCCTCAGCGAGCGGCACTGTGCCCACCGCAGGGAGCTCTCTGCCCAGGGCAAGGAGGCCTTCTTGGACCTGGGGACACACCGCTTTCTCCTTTCCTGACCTCCCTGACAGTCACTCGTGCCGGCCAAGTGATGACAGGTCTTACTGGGTTGTATTTCTGCCTGATGGTTTCATGTCCAAAACAGGGTAAGACCCCCAGACCACATCTGCAGTGCACAGAGCACCCAGCTCAGCGAAACCGCACACGATTTCAGGGTCAGAGTCGACGGCGAGGGCATCGGCAGACTCTGGAAATCAGTGACAACTTCCTCCCCATCAGCCTCCCCCGAGGACCCCTGCCTCACCCCGCAGGGGCCGTACCCCAGGGCTCCTTCTGGACGGCCCCCTCTAGAGCAGCCCAAATCCACACTCAAGCTGCTCCCAAAGGCCTGCTGGGTTTCCAATAAAGGGGTCGCTGTCACACACTTCCTGACAGCCCGTCGCCCCCTGCTGAACCCGAGACCCCGCCCACATGCCCACCCCCATCCAGCGGCCTCAGTGATCTTCTGACCACAATCTGAGCTGGTCACCATGTGCCCCAAACCTCCAACGTCTTTCCAAGACCCCCCCCCAGATCAACCTGCCCCTGCCCCCACGTGAGCCTCCGCCCAGCCCACACCTCACATCGCTGACCCTCGTCCCACCCCAGGGCCTTTGCACAGGCTGCTCTTCCCACAGACTCCTCTGCCCTGGGCTCTGCTCCGCTGAATGCCACGCCCCCACAAAGCTCCCCGACCCCTCTGTCCGTCTCCACATGCTCTGCTTTTCCAGGCAGGTGACACTCACATTCTAGTGGGATTAACTGGCTAACATCCACACTTTGGCAAGAATGCCTTCTGATGCTTGCACATCCTCTCTGCCCAGCAGAGCTCCGCTTCCTGCCGAAGTGCCCAGGGGGTGAATAAGCAAACCAATCAAAACAATCGACACATTAACTCCACGCTGCATGCGACCCAAGTGAGCTCCAGCGGAGGAGCGGAGTTCTCACCAAGGTCATGTGCTTTCCGACTAAGACCACCCTGGCACGTCGGGGCTTTGCTAGGATGATGAATGAGCGCCTGGGTGAGGCGGCCTCTGGTGTCAGCACAGACGCAGCGGGGAGAAGAGCCCACTGTGAACAGAGCAGCTGAGCGCGCGTGTGATCCGGGCCCCGCAGGCTCGCGGCCCCGCCGGCTCGCCCTGACCTCGGAGACGAAGCGCCCCCAGAGTCTCACCACGTGGGCCACCTGGTTGCCAGCATCCGAGGGCAGGGAGACCCACTTCCAAAGACCACTGGCCCAGGGAGGTGGACGGATCCCTACAGCCCCGACCCTACAGGGAGGGAGCCGGTCTGCCGCTGGCCCCTCACCACCCTTGGCTGCTCCAGCCCAGGAGAAGTCACGGCCCACAGAGGGCGGCCCCCAAGTTCAGCACAGAGAGCCTGAGAATAGTCTGGAAGGCTCGAGAGAGCCGCCAGCACCCTTGTCATCCCTGCGGTCCCGCCCCCAAGGGCCAAGCATCGCCCTTCCAACTGCAGCGGCCTCCGTGTCCAGCAGTCCTTGCGGGCACGTGACGTGAGCCTGGCACACACGGGCCACCTGCCCAGTGCTGCAATGGGCACCCGGGGCCCCCCTGGTTGGCACACTCCCCCACCCCTCAATCAGCATGACCCCTGATGCCGGGCTGACATCCTAACCACTCAGGGGCTCGTGTCTCTTCCCCCTTTCACTCTGAGGAGGTCAGCGAGGAAACTGCAGGCATTTGAGAGCAAGCCGCGTGCCTCCACACTCCCAGGACATGCTGCCAAGCCGGAGTTCTAAGCTAATCAGGTGAACCAACGTGACGGCACGCCGGGCGAGCCAAGGGCTGGCCTCCAGTGCATTAAGATGTTTTAGAGCTCGCTGGCAAGCCCCAACCTCAAAACCCTGATTATTTATTTATGCCCTTTTTTGTCTAAGAAGTTAAATCCCCAAAGCATCTCAATTTAGATCAAAAGCAATTTACCAAACTTCACCTGGCACACCTGTGCCTTGTGACTTGTTAATTACCCGCTTAGCATTTCCAGGGCTGCATGGACGAGCAGCCTTACCGGCTGCAGGGGGAGCCTCTGATACCTGCTCCTGGGACGGAGCCTTCCAGAACGCCCGAGGTGTTCACCCGGGGAGGTTCCCCATAGCCACGTGCATTTCTGCAAATTGCTTTTATTTTCCAGGGCAAGGAACTCAGAGCACCCAGCAAACAGACACATAAATGCAAGTGAGCCTGCTGACAAGCTTCTTGGCTACCTGATCAAATTATATAATGGCACTAATATATCTTATCACCCGTGATCTATCGCACACAGGATCATTAAGTCCTAGCACCCCATTTATTTCTCCAGAGCCCCTAGTTTACAATTTGGCATTAGGATATTAGGAATAACAATAATTACTTGCTTTTTACATCGCTTCAAACGAAAGAAATCGTTAAATTGCACACATGAAAAGATGATCTCATTTCTAAGATGTCTCTCTCAGCTTGCCTGCCCTTTGGTTTTCCTTTCCTTTCTTCTTTTTTCTTTTTCTTTCCCTTCTGTTCTTTCTCTTCCTTCCTTCCCCCTCTCACACACTCTAAGCAATCATCAAAGTATCTTCTTCTGGAGCATAAGCAGTGTTTATGAATGCCAAGCAATTAAAAAGAAAGGGAGTTTATTACAGCAACCCAATGCAAAATAATTTTGTCTTTTCAGTGTGACGAGATGGAAAGCATGACCTTTACCAAGCTCCAGAGGCAAAAAAAGCATGCAGTACGTCGTGTTAGGCCAGGAGCTTCTCCATCTTAATTTGCTCCCTGCTTTTTAAGTTCAACTCTGAGAGAGCTGAATAGGCTGCCTGCTTTGAGAACATCTAGAAAATTAAGATTACAAAATTTATTGGCTTCTGGAAGTCAGTAGCAAAGCCACAGCTCAATGCCTCACGACAGTGGCTTTCTGATCCTCCCCAAAGAAGAAATCGCTTCCCCTTAAGCCCCCACAGTTCTTTATTTTTATCCCTCCCACAAAACTCGCCGCGTTTTAACTTGTATCGTAATTGTAATTACGTCCCAGCTCATTCATTATGCCGTAAGCCCCTCTAAAGCCAGATTCTATCGCTGACTCCTCTCTGTATTCCTCCCCACCCCAAACTGCCTCCGTCCCCCACCCAGGGAGGAAGCAGTTGGTCCAGGCTGCGGTGGGGCTGCTAGGGTCTCATCCTGGGTCTTTACTCCCCTCCAGAACGGGCAGTATCTTCCCTACCAGCATGTATTTCCAATGGTAGTTCCTGCTCTAAAGCTCAACTGGAATGTCTTCACAATAATTGGGATAATAATATCCCACTCTGCCCCCTGGCAATCCTACCCTGAGACGAGATCCTGATGTGTTAGACCAGGTACACAGAGAGGAAAAGAAAGTGATCCTGACCATCACAATTAAGAGGATCTTATCGTTGTTGTTGTTGTTCAGTCGCTCAGTGGTGTCCAACTCTTTGCGACCCCATGGACTGCAGCACGCCAGACTTCCCTGTCCTTCACCATCTCCCAGAGCTTGTCCAACGAATAGGTGATGCCATCCAACCATCTCATCCTCTTTCATCCCCTTCTCCTCCTGCCCTCAATCTTTCCCATCATCAGAGTCTTTTCTAATGAGTCAGCTCTTCTCATCAGGTGGCCAAACTATTGGAGCTTCAGCCTCAGTATCAGTCCCTCCAATGAATATTCAGGGTTGATTTCCTTTAGGATTCACTGGTTTGATCTCCTTGCAGTCCAAGAGCCTCTCAAGAGTCTTCTCCAACACCATAGTTCAAAAGCATCAATTCTTCAGCCCTCAGAAAAGAGAAAAATGAATAATCTCAAGAACCATCACTGCAGTTCAGTTCAGTTGCTCAGTCATGTCTAACTCTTTGTGACCCCATGTACTGCAGCCTGCCAGGCTTCCCTGTCCATCACCAACTCCTGAAGCTTGCTCACACTGATGTCCATTGAGTTGGTGATGCCATCCAACCATCTCATCCTCTGTCGTCCCCTTCTCCTGCCTTTAAACCAACTCCCTTACAATTATACAATGGAAGTGACAAATAGATTGGAGAGATTAAATCTGATGGACAGAGTGCCTGAAGAACTATGGATGGAGGTTCATGACATCATACAAGAGGCAGCAATCAAGACCATCCCCAAGAAAAAGAAATGCAAAAAGGCAAAATGGTTGTCTGAGGAGGCCTTACAAATAGCTGAAAAAAGAAGAGAAGCAAAAGGCAAAGGAGAAAAGGAAAGGTATACCCATTTGAATGCAGAGTTCCAAAGAACAACAAGGAGAGACAAGAAAGCCTTCCTCAGTGATCAAAATCCATGATGAATAATATCTCCAGGTCCAGAAACTTCCAGAGGCTGCAGGAATGACCTGCCTGGTCCGTGTCCCTGCTCTTGTTCACAGATACACTTTGCGTGGATGTGGAACTAACAAAACACAATGTCCGTGGAGTGTCCTAGGACCCGTGGGTATGTGCACACCAGACAAGCCTCACCGTGATCTAGATTGCTTTGAGCAGAAAAGACGTGTCTGTGTTCACCCTGCTCCACGGTCACAGGGTGACGGATGCCACGGCCACACGTGGTCACCGTGCTGAACCGCAGTGAATGAAGCCCTGGCATCAGAATCAGGCATCAAGCGCCCTCGCAGGTGGAGACCCTGGGTATCCCATGCCACGTCCGCAGCCTTGGCAACTTCCTCTGACTCTGTCGATGGACGGAGCCACAGTCAGAGCTCTTCAGACTGGACTGTAACCGTCCAAGGAGAGTTTTATCCTAATAGACACCCCAGGGCCTCTAACAGGTCACATAAAAACCACGGAACTGGCAGGTGGACTCTGCCTCCCTCTTACATCTCAGAGACGCTCCGGGATCCAGCCAGAGGTGGGGAACAATCGTTTGAGTTACAGCCACTCGACACACCAAGGGTCCAATCAGCCGAAACTGGTGAGGGACGCAGTGTCAGCACTCCACTTTTTTGGGGGATACATACCCCCCACTCCTGGCAGACGGACTTTACACAAGGTCGCTTTCTCCGCAAGGCGTGCACAGAGCTCTTCCCTCACCACTCCTGCCTAGAAGTCAACTGCTTGTGGCTGAAAACACAAGTGAACAGACCAGGCAGCGGCCGCTGAACTAGAGTGAGTGAGGGCGCCTCCAGGGGGGCGCGGGGCCCGTGTCCTTGGCCAGTCGTCCATCATGGAGCCACACCCGTGAGAACAAAGCACTGCAGACGAATGCTTACAGCCACGGCGTCCGCTCCCCCAGTTCTGGGGACAGAGCTCTGCGATCCAGGCGTCAGCAGGGTTTTTCCTTCTGGACCGCCAAGGGGAGAACCTGCTCCAGGCCCGCCTGCTTCCTGTGGCCGCCGGCAAGACTGGGCATTCCCGGGCTGTACCCTCTGCCCTTGGCATCACGGGCTTCCCCGTGCGCCTCTGCGTCTGTGCCCTTGGGTTTAAAGCCCACCGATTAACTCAGGCTGGCCGCGTCATGAGATCCTGAACTGAGTAACACCTGCCAAGACCCTGTTTTTCAAGTAAGGCCACGTTCACAGGTCCTGGGTGACGGAAGCCCCATCGAGCCCACACGCACGCTTTCTCCTGATCCCTGCTTTCTCCTGGCTGTGCTGGCTGCCCTCCAGCTGCAGTGAGCGGGGCCGCTCTTTGCTGTCGTGTGCGGGCTGCCCACTGCAGTGGCTTCTCTTGTTGTAGCTCCCGGGCTCCAGAGCACAGGCTCAGTGGCTGCGGCACACGGGCTGAGTTGTTCCCAGGCCAGGGATCAAACCCACGTCTCCTGCACTGGCGGCCGATCCTTCTCCACTGAGCCCCAGGGAAGCCGTCAGGACCCTTAAAGGCCCTGGAGCCTTCTTTACCCTTATGTCTTCTGTATCTTCTCAGGAGCTAACAACGTGGCGATCTCCTTGAGGACGTCCGATCTCAGCCACTGCCGGATGACACCACGACTGACCAGCTGTTCCCGCAGAGCAGCCTGGACTTGCCTGTCCAAACTCCTGGGGAGCAAGAACAAAGGGGTTTTTCCTTACAGAATGGGCATACATTGGGACCTGAATGTTGAAAATTTTTCTTGTGATAGTTTGTGGCTGTTGTTGTTCAGTCGTGTCCAACTCTTTTCAACCCCACAGACGGCGGCACGCCAGGCTTCCCTGTCCTTCACTGTCTCCCAGAGCTTGCTCAAACTCATGTGCATCGAGTCGGTGATGCCATCCAACCATCTTGTCTTCTGTCGTCCCTTTTCTCCTCCTGCCCTCAGTCTTTCCCAGCATCAGGGTCTTTTTTCCAACGTGTCAGTTAGCGGCATTGTTTCCACGAGATCAGATGTTGGGAATGTGGAGGAGAGAGACAGGAGATGAGGAATCATCTCTCCAAACAGTCACTCCACCTGGAGCTGGGCACTCGCGATGCACGCACCCTGCATGGAAGGGAGGAGGGCAGAAGCTGGGCCAGTCCTCCAGCTCGCGACCTGGCTGGGGGCTCCCCCCGCCCCAGCAGGATCGGGGCACTCACACGGCCATGACGGGACCTCTCGCATGGCTGTGACCGGCACAGAAGGGCAGAGAGTCCCTCCACAGACAGAACAGGGGAAGACGTCCCGGAGGAAGCGGGCTGCGGAGGGAGAGGACATTTACTGCCAACGACCAGCCTGTGAAAAGGTTCAGAGAGATAAAGCCTGGGGGAGCCTACAGGTTTGTGTTGGGACAGAAAGCGGAAGAAGATGAAGCTTAAAGGGCAAACTGCAGGCGATCTGGAAGCCACCTTGAGCCTCTATCCTGCAGGCGGCGGAGCTTGTAAAGCTCCTCCACCTCCTGGGCCTGGGGAGGAGCCCTGCCTGCCCCCCAGCGTCTCTGCTCACAAAGGGCAGGCTGTGCGCTGGCAGCTCCGGGGTCTGCTGTGCCCGTGGCGGGCTGGGGGACCAGCACCCCCAGACCTGTGCGCTCCTCACCCACGCAGTCACCCCACCTTTACTTTCACTTTCCGCTCACTGGCTTTTTGTGCACAAGGCCAATTTTTGCAGTTAGCTATTTGGGGACTGGAAGCAAGCCCCGGTCACACATTAGAAGCAATCAGAATAAAGCAGGTCGTAAAACCTCTCTTGGTAACTCACGCTCGTATTTATAACTTGTAAATAAGTCATGTATACTCCAGCTGTGCAGAAAGGCTGCAATGACAGGGTGAATAATAACACGATGAAAGGTTGTCAAACTGCAGTGTGTCTACCGCAGGGAAGATTTTAAGGTTTCATTTAGGAAGAGAGCATGAGACCAGATTTACGAAAGGGGAGGAGGTCCCAGCCGACCGCTAAAGCAGACAACGCCGTGAGACGCACAGTGGGGCAGGACAGGGGGTGACCGGAAGCAGCCCGCTGACCCTCCTTCTAGAAGGGCCTCGGGTTACCACGCCTCTCGCAGGAGACAGTCAGACCGTCCTGCAGAGGAACTGGGGGCATCTTGCGTGAAAACTCTCGGAAAATGCAAAGGGATAGATTCATGTCAAACAGTTCTTGTCGGGGAAAGAGAAAGGAGCCTCCAGGCGCTGGAAAGACAGTGGAGGAAGTTCCCCTTTGGGTTCCTGCACTTCCTCCTCCTCCTGATTTGAATGTCAGTCTTTGGGGTGTCAGGAAGGTGTTTGGAAAGCAATAATCCCCCATGCAAAAAGCAGGGCTGGCAGAGAGCAGAGGTCACAGGGCAGCGGAGGAGGCTTGGGCCAGAGCCCGGAGGGCTGCGGTCACATCAGCCAGTCTGCACTTAGAGCAACACGGCTTCCGGCTCCCCCGGCCCAGCAGCTTCATGCGAGAAAGACGACTTGGACCAGGTTCAGAGCGGAGCGGAGCAACAATACTAAGAGGCTGGCTTCAAGGATTGATTCAGGAGGAAAAGATTAAGGCCGCCAAGTGTGTACAGCGCTCCTAATCGTGGACTAAGCGAAGACAAGATAAACATCATCAGATATTTAAAGGGTAGAAGCAGCGAGGATAGAAGGGGATTATTTAGACGAGATTCTCCATTTATGCAACACGTTGTAAACTGTCATAAAGAGCTATCGGATGAGGACTTGGCTCCCTCAGAGGACTCGGGAGTGAACTTCAGCGGAAACTCAAGAGCCTGCACCCGCCGCCCTCCCGAGAAGTAAGGAGGCCGCGGAGGGGCGGGCCCGCTCCGCCGCAGTGTGAGCCGCGCGTTCACACTAGGACACGCCGGGAGTGGCCTGGAGTCGCGGCTCGGCCCTTCGTGGTCTTTCCCGGGGTTCTTTCCCGGGGGCCGGGCGGGAGGGGGCGGCTGCCGTGCTGCCCCGCCCCCCACGGGAGGCCACGCCCCTGCCCGGCACACGGCTGCAACTTCCGCGACGGTCTCACCACCCACGCAGGTCCCGCCGTTTCTCACCATCAGTGGGGCCTCCTGGTGCTTAGCCAGCTCTAGTCACCCTCGCGGTTCCTCCTGGGCTGCGTGTGGTTCTGCCCTGCGTCGGCTCCGGCCCTTTAGTGACCCTCCATACGTGCGGGGGCTCTCGCCTCGGGGTGGCCGGGTTCATCAGTCCTGCACATGAAACCAGGATATCCTCCCATTAATTAAAATCCCCTTTTGTGCTCCACAAAAGAGTATTTAAATTTTCTTCTGAAGGTCTTTATGCATTCTCTGTCATGTTAAGTTCTGGATACTGAAGAGCTGGGTGGCTATTCTGAATGGCGCCTTATTTATACTATATAATCCAACTGTTTGCTATTGATGAGGAAAAACACTACTGAAAACTGTAGGTTAACTTTATTAATAATCCAGGTTCTTTACTAGGCCCTGTTTGGTTTCAGTAATTTATTCATTAATTCTGCTGGGTTTTCTCTATAGATAATCATGTGAAAAATGACAGTTTCGCCTACCTTCTCACATTTTTATACCATACATCCTTGCATTTATTTGACATGTACTATTTCTCTGTTCAGGAGAGATGTTGAAAATTAACACAGATAACAGTCATCCAAGTCTTAATCCTGGGCTTCCCCAGTGACTCAGAGGTAAAGAAACCACCTGTAAAGCAGGAAACACAGGAAACATGGGTTCAATCCCTGGGTCGGGAAGATCCCTGGAGGAGGGCATGACAACCCACTCCAGTGTTTGTGCCTG
Organism: Cervus canadensis; assembly: GCF_019320065.1. NCBI lineage: Eukaryota > Metazoa > Chordata > Mammalia > Artiodactyla > Cervidae > Cervus > Cervus canadensis. The sequence continues at coordinate 109,566,230 of NC_057388.1, forward strand.
GAGAATCCCATGGACAGAGGAGCCTGGCGGGCCGCAGTCCATGGGGTCGCAAAGAGTCAGGCATGACTGAAGTGACTGAGCACGCAAGCACATGTCTTGATCCTAATCACAAAGAAATAATCTAAGGTTTTTCCACAAACCACACTGCTTACTGTTCATTTTCGTTTATGCAGACCTTATAAAGTTAAGGGAGCTTTTCCATGTCCGTTCCTTGTTTCTGAGGAGGGTCTTCATAAGCAAAGGTCGGGTTTCTTCAAATGTGGTGCTCCTGCACCAACTGCAGTATCAAACGCTTCTTCTCCTTTAGTCAACCACGTAGAGAGCAACGAGGAGAAATCCCTGCTGGGGACACATCCCTGCTTTCCCGGGAGAAGGCGTGCTTAGCCAGGATGCATTCCGGCTTCAGCGCTGGAGGAAGCAAACCACAAAGGACGCACAGAACGCACAGGGGTGTGTACGTGGTCTCGGGTGTCGGGTCTCAGGTCTCCAAGACTCCCGATGAGGCTCCTGCACTTGGTCCCTCGTGTGGAAGGTCCCGCCCTGGTCTCACAGGCATGGGTCCCAGAGCACCCTGGTCACAACTCACAGGTCCCGTCTTCACCGAGGCTCCCCGACCCCCCAGACCTCCCCCAGGTACCCCCCACCACGGCCCATGCCCCCAAGCGCTCATGGATCTTCCCACCGATGCTGGGTTCTCCCAACAGAAGAAGGCACCTTGTGAACAGCCCTTCTCTGCCCCGCTGCCCGCAACACCCTGGAACCTGACAAATTGGCAGATACACTGGTGTTAACAAGTGGCAGGTGGCCGCGGGGACGCCACGTGCAGGCCTTTTAAGTGGGTTAAAGCACAAAAGATGGCAGAGGACAAGGGGAATTGCTGACGACCTAAAGCTCTCTTAAAAGGCTACATGGCACTCAGGGGTGTGTGAGAAAGACAGACAGACCCCAGGCCCACACACAGCCCCCTGGAGACGTGTGTTTACAGCAGACATCAGTACAGAGGTCTGGGGGGATCCCTCTAGAAACCACCACTGGGAAAGGTGTTGGAGCCATCGCCCTGCCCACGCAGTGAGCACCAGAGGAGATGCACAACCCACGTCCCCCTAATGCCTGGAGCTGGAGCGAAGGTGGGGGGAGCGCGGCCCGCCAACAGCCCCATGGCAGAGCGAGGCAGGTATGACCACCACCTGAGGATCCCACGGGGAGGAGGTGTGCAGCATGGGGTGTCCCAGAGGCACCCAGAGCGGCTCCCAGGTGTGGGGCAGGCAACGTGGCCAGCAGAGAGGTGAGGAAAGGCCCAGGTCAGAGCCAACCGAGACAGCTCCCTGGAGACCGCAGGCAGCCCATGACTCTGCAGAGGGACATCCCAGAGCCTGAGCGGGGACTGTCCGGAACACCCCCGAGCGGAAGCGGGGCCGGTGGTGCAGGGCGCCCTCAGCTGGCTCCCCGGAGGCTCTGGTCTCTCTCCTTGGCTGGCCTCCATCGCCGCAGCAGCACATCGTCAGGGTCTGAGATGATCTGTGTTTGGAACATTTGCCCTGCACTGTCCAGGCACTTCCCTGGGGAACGCTGCAGTCCTGCCAGTGGGGGGGAGCAGGGACCCTCCCTCGGGCAGGAGAGCCTCACCAGGACACCATCCAGAGAGGACGAGGTCTTCACTCCACGTGGACCTGCGCTCAGGTGAGCTCCAACGTGGGTGAAAAAGCCTTGCGCTCCATCATTCCCGACGTGGACCTTCTTCCAGAGACGCAAAAGGGCCTGCTCAGTCACTCAACCATGTCTGACTCATTTCGACCCCATGGAGTGTGGCCCACCGGGCCCCTCTGTCTATGGGATTCTCCAGGCAAGAATACTGGAGTGGGTTGCCATTTCCTCCTCCAGGGGGTCTTCCCAACCAAAGATTGAACCCAAGCCTCTTGCATCTCCTTCATAGGCAGGCAGATTATTTCCCACTGGGCAAAAGGGACCAGGTACCAAGGAGCTACTGTGACCAACGCAGTCCTTGACTCAGAGGAGGGAGCAGAAGGCGCCAACAAGACCCGCTGGGAGGCAGCTTCGGTTTGCAGTCGCCGAAATGAACAAGCGGTTGTTAGCTGTTCATTATCGACTTGGCCAACTAAAAACTGAATCCCTCACACCATTGGGAAAACCTCTCACTTCTCCATATTTTGTGTGCTTCCCACAGACTTTGCTAAAATGCTGACGGCCTTCACACCATATGATCACGGATGGCTTCTCCCCCATTATCCAGCATGCTGTGTCCGTCCTGAACGGCTTGGATTATGTTATCTATTTATTTAGCAGCAGATGGTGTGGTTTTTTTGAAGGCAAGGATGAACTCAGACGCAGGCTAGTATGTTTTTTTAGTTCTACAACTTCTTGTGATTCTAGAAATCGTCTCCTCAATCTGCACCGAGTGAAATCTCCGCCGTATCCCTGTTCTCCGGCGCGTATCCTCAGTTCACCCCATCAGGTGTGTGGATGTCTGCTGCCCGACACTGAGGGCCGAGAGGTGGGCCCCCCGAGAGCAGACAGGGCCAGGCCGTGGGGCGCCCTCCTGCACCGCGCCCTCTGCCCTCTGCTTATGTATCTGGGGACACGCGTTAACACCCCTCTGCACTCTGCCACCTTCTGCCATCCTCGGGGTGAAAAGCTCCAACAGTCACGTCCACCCTCACGTCCAGTACCTCCTTTCCTCTGTGCTGCATGCGTGGAGACGGCACCACTTGAGTAGATTTCTGAGGATGCTGTGAAATCAAGACCACACGAAGACCTGCAGGGGCCAAGAGTTCCCCGAAAGACTGTTGTTCCCCCATATTTAATTCAATCGAAACTCTCATTCTGCAAAATAAAGAAGCTCAACAAGATCTGGGGGTCTCCTGACAGTGCAAAGCTTTAAAACAATCAGTTCTCCCCAAGACTGCCTTTTCTCTCTGGACTGTGGAGCCTCAGTTTGGGCAGACCTAGAAAAGACCCTGATGCTGGTAAAGACTGAGGGCAGGAGGAGAAAGGGGCGACAGAGGATGAGATGGTTGGATGGCATCACCGAATAAATGGGCAAGAGTTTGAGCAAAGTCTAAGAGATGGTGGAGGACAGGGAGGCCCGGCGTGCTGCAGTCCATGGGGTTGCAAAGGGTTGGACACAACTGAGCCACTGAACAACAACCACTGCCCAGATGGCCCCGGGCTCAGGGGGAGGGCTCCTCCTTCCTGTGAACTGAGGCTGCAGCCAAGGGCCTGTCCTGGGCTACTCTCCAGCGGCAGGCGACTCAGGCTGGGTCTGGGCTGTCAGAGTCTCCTCTTGAGTGGGACTCAGCTCTCACCGGACCCAAGAAGACCATTCCAAAAATCCTCGCATGAATCCACAGTGCCTGGAACCTGGGCATCTGGGAACACACCTTCAGAGGCACCAAGCTCAAACACTGATGAATAAAGAAGGTGAAAGAGTGACAGCTACAGTCACCTGCAAGCCCCCCACGTCTGCAACGGGGAGGCAGGTGAGCAGCCTGGCTGCAGTGTCTTCGGGGAGCCTGTTGTGCAGGGAAGGATGGCCCAGGCCAGGCTCAGCAGGGCGCCCACCCTACTGGAGGCGCATGGACACGGAGACCTACACCCACTGGCCCACCCTCACGGTGAGCACCCTTTCCAAAAGCCGTCACACACTCTAGCTTCCCGAGCTCCGAGTCCCTGGGCGGGTCCTGTTGCCCCATCTTACAGGCAAGGAGACTGAGGCTCAGCACAGTGAAGAGCGCTTCCATTGCAAGGGCCAGTGCTGGCTGACGACAAGGCTGGGAATCCACGTCCCCGGCCTCTCCTGGAGGTCCGTTCTCACCGCGGGGCCTCCTTCCGGCCCGCACGGCGTCCACACAACACCCAGCACCAGGCTGTCCACCACCAACAGCGTGTGAAGCTAAGTTTGGGACCCTGTGTGCGGGCTCAGGGGCCAAAAATAAACCCGCCTTCTAATGGGCGCAGTAATCAAACAAACATGAGGGAGAAAGCCTCGTGCGCTGATGTCCTGACTTTGGGTCACGTTAAAGTGCTGTGTCACTGACTGGGCTGCTGCAAGGCCCCGCTTGACCTAAGGATGCAGCTGAGGATTTTAAAGATCCGTTTGGACCCATCACAGAGGAGGGGGCCACCGCCTCTGATCTACACCCAGGACATGACAGGACCCAAGTAACTACAGCTTGTAAAACTGTGCTCTCCCTTCATGAATGTGAAAGGGCAGCTGAAGTGAGATGATGGAGACCAGGGCAGAACTTTCTAGATGTGACTGTGAGCGCTGGGGGGTTTCTTGGTGTGTGTGTGGTGGGGGGGGGTTGACATTTAAATATATACAAAGCACTGCAAATATGATGAGAATATTGGGAATAGTGGAGGAGGGAACAGCAAACCTCGAGTATTCTTGCTGGGAGAATCCATGAAAGGGCAAAAAGATATGACACCGGAAGATGAGCCCCCCAGGTCAGTAGGTGTCTAAGATTAAATTACTAGGGAAGAGCAGAGAAACAGCTCCAGAAAGAAGGAAGAGGCTGGGCCAAAGCTAAAATGATGCACAGTTGTGGACATGTCTGGCGGTGAAAGTAGAGACCAATGCTGTAAAGAACAACATTGCAGAGGAACCTGGAATGTTAGGTCCAAAATCAAGGTAAATTGGACGCTATCAAGCAGGAAATGGCAAGAGTGAACAATGATACTTTAGGAATCAGTGAATTAAAATGGATGGGAATGGGCAAATTTAATTCACATGACCATTATATCTACTACTGTGGGCAAGAATCCCTTAGAAGAAATGGAGTAGCGCTCAGAGTCAGCAAAAGAGTCTGAAATGCAGTACCTGGGTGCAGTCTCAAAAAGGACAGAATGATCTCTGCTCGTTCCCAAGGCAAACCATTCAATACCACAGTAATCCAAGTCTATGCCCCAAGCTGAAGTTGAGCGGTTCTATGACGGCCTACAAGAGCTTCTGGAACTAACACCAAAAAAAAAAAAAAAAGATGTCCTTTTCATCATAGGGAACTAGAATACAAACGTAGAAAGTCATTTGGCTTTGGAGTACAGAATCAAGCAGGGCAAAGGCTAACAGATTTTTGTCAAAAGGACACATTGGTCATAGGAAACACCCTCTTCCAACAACACAAGAGATGACTCTACACATGGACATCACCAGATGGTCAATACCTAAATCAGACTGATTGTATTCTATGCTGTTGAAGATGGAAAAGCTCTATACAATCAGCAAAAACAAGACCAGGAGCTGACTGTGGCTCAAATCATGAACTCCTTATTGCAAAATTCAGGCTTAAATTGAAGAAAGTAGGGAAAACCACTGGACCATTTAGGTATGACCTAAATCAAATCCCTTATGGATTATGCAGTTCAGCTCAGTTCAGTCACTCAGTCGTGTCTGACTCTGAAACCCCATGGACTGCAGCTCGCCAGGCTTCCCTGTCCATCACCAACTCCTGGAGCCTACTCAAACTCATGTCCATTGAGTCTGGGATGCGATCCAACCATCTCACCCTCTGTCGTCCCCTTCTCCTCCTGCCTTCAGTCCTTCCCAGCATCAGGGTCTTTTCCAATGAGTCGGTTCTTTGCATCAGGTGGCCAGGAGTTTCAGCTTCAGTATCAGTCCTTCCAATGAATATTCAGGACTGATTTCCTTTAGGATGGACTGGTTGGATCTCCTTGCAGTCCAAGGGACTCTCAAGAGTCTTCTCCAACATCACAGTTCAAAAGCATCAATTCTTCGGCACTCAGCTTTCTTTATAGTTCAACTCTCACATCCATACATGACCACTGGAAAAACCATAGCTTTGACTAGACGGACCTTTGTTGGCAAAGTAATGTCTCTTGCTTTTTAACAGTGGAGCTGACAAATAGATTCAAGGGATTAGATCTAATACACAGACTGCCTGAAGAACTATGAACAGGCGTTCTTAACATTGTACAGAAGGTGTTGATCAAGACCATTCCCAAGAAAAAGAAACGCAAAAAGGCAAAGTGGTTGTCTAAGGACGCCTTACAAACAGCTGAGGAAAAAAAGAAGTGAAAGGCAAGGGAGAAAGGGAAAGATACACCCATCTGAATGCAGAGTTCAGAATTCTAGGCTTATAACCATGAATGTCTTCCCCAATCTTCCTCTATCGTAAGGAAAAAGTACAGATCAAAAGACACCTGTTCTTAGAACACACAATTTTATAGTAAATATTTCAGACTAAAGGCATCATTGACTCAATGGACATGAGTTTGAGCAAACTCCGGGAGACAGTGGAGGACAGGGAGGCCTGGTGTGCTGCAGTCCATGGGGTCGCAGAGTCGGACACAACTGAGCGACTGCAAAGCAACAACAAACAGCCACAGTGACCCGGAGGCTAAACTGGAAATGCCATGAGACAGCGGGGACGGGCTGTCCACCCCATGTGTGTGTGACGTGCAGCTGGGAGGACAGAGGCGGGCTGTCCACCCCGTGTGTGTGTGACGTGCAGCTGGGAGGACAGAGGCAGGCTGTCCACCCCGTGTGTGTGTGACGTGCAACTAGGAGGACAGAGGCAGCCCCCCACACTGGAGAGGTGGGCTTTACCTGCGGTCCCCACAGACGAGCTTGACCCCGGGGCTCGTGACTGCCCCACAACACTGAGTGGCGGACGGCAGGGAGGGTCGAGTCGCCCCGCTGACCGCAGCCGAGGCTGGTGCTGGGGACGCGCTCGTCCTCCAGGCTCTGGGAGGAGAAGCCGCCCAGAGAGCCGGGCTGCAGGCTCCAGCCCCAGGGGCACCTGCTGAAAGCAGGGGGCCTCCCCCGAGCCTCCCGCCCTCCTGGAGTCAGCGCAGTCACAGCACCCTGCCCTTGGCCGCACGGGCCCGTCAGGGCGACACCATAACATACAGCAGGCGAGACGCTGGCACAGGGGTGCGCGTTCGTCAAGAATGTTCCCTTCAACATACCGACAAGCAACGCGGAGGTTTGCAGTCTGGGCTCCTACACGCTCCCGCTTTAGACCCCAGTTCATGACAAGGGACCTTCACCAGCTCCTGGGTGAGCTGTGGACACACACATGGGATGTATAACCAGTGACATTATGCTCTTGGCTCTGTTTTCAAAGGATATGCGTTTCCATGTCACAAAACCCCACCACTAAAGGCAGTGAGGGCTGAGCCTACGGGCGTGGACAGTTAGTCAGGAGGCCGAGGAGTGACGAGGAGACAGAGGGGGCACAGAACCGCCCCAGAGCCCAGGGGCGTGGGAGGACAAGGCTGAGGGAGCCTGGACAGAGTGTGAAGGGCCGTAAGCGCTGTAAGAACAAGGCCACGAGGATTCAGGACTCTTAGGAAGAGATGCGCATGTGCACGTAGTTGCTCAGTCGTGTCTGACTCTGGGCGACCCCATGAACTGCAGCCTGCCAGGCTCCTCTGTCCATGAGATTCTCCAGGCCAGAATACTAGAGTGGATTGCCATCCCCTCCTCCAGGGGATCTTCCCGAGCCAGGGATCAAACCCAGGTCTCCCACACTGCAAGCGGATTCTTTACTGTCTGAGCCATGAGGGAAGCCCAAGAATACTGGAGTGGGTAGCCTATCCCTTCTCCAGGGAATCTTCCCAACCCAGGGCTTCCCTGGTGGCTCAGCTGGTAAAGAATCCACCTGCAGTGCAAAAGACCTTGATTCGATTCCTGGGTCGGGAACATCCCCTGGAGAAGGGATAGGCTACCCACTCCAGTATTCTGGCCTGGAGAATCCCCATGTCCAGTATTCTTGCCTGGAGGATCCCCATGTCCAGTATTCTTGCCTGGAGGATCCCCATGCACAGAGGAGCCTGGCTGGCCACAGTCCTTGGGGTCGAAGAGTCGGACACGCCTGAGCAACTGAGCGCGCACAGGAAGAGACGGGCCGCCTTTGCCTTTTCCAGGAGCTCCTGAAGCTGTGAGTCTGCGTCCTCTACTTTACAGGGCAGGTCGCCCCGCAGGGCTGGTCCGGCTTCCATGCGAGCAGCAAGTGAAGATGCAGAGAAGGACGTGGTCTCCCCCGCAGGAAGGAGGTGTGTTTGCTGGAAAGTGTAAGAACAACCGTGTGGTCCTGACCATAGGAGCCAGAGGAGGCGCACACACGCTAGATCTGTGCGGGATAAAATGAAGCACTTAGTGCACTGGGGACAGTGACACTCCCCAGGCCTTGAAGGGCCAGTGGAGATTCTGACGGGAGGAGGAAAGGAATTCTGAGAGAGCGGATGACACAGATGAAGACTTGCGGCGGGGGGAGAAGAAACAGGTCTGGGAGGTGGGGGGTCTGGAAGCCAAGCTGACAGGGGGTGGGGAGGAGGAAGGAAGGAGGGGAGATGAGGGGGCTGCAGGCACGGACGGCAGAGGAAGAAGGGGGATGGGGGGGTGGAGAGAGTGACCGGGAACACAGAGGCAGACGGAGGAAACCCAGCACCCAATAAGCATGAGTGGAGATCTCAGACAAGACGCTGGTCCTCCTGAGGCCCCAGTCTACTCAGCAGAAGCAAGAGGAGCCCCGGGACGTGAGGCCTGGAGTGGTGCCAGGGGGCCCCGCCCTCCCAGGCCCTGGGCCCGCAGAGCCACTAACCTCCCAAGAGGATCTGGGGTGCTGACCTGGAAATACAGCGGACACACCACAGACGTCGGTGCCGCTGGAACAGTTTGATCCGAGGGCCCGTGTCTTTTAAGAAAGAGATGGTTGCTCAAAGTGTGAGGGCCAGAATTACAATACTAAGAAACAGAAGGATCACAAAATTATTCCACAGTGACCTGGCTGGCTCACAGTCCCGGATCCCAGGGGCTCATGGCTCAGACTGCTGAACTGCCTCCAGGTCCCCAGCCTGGCTGCGGCAAGATTCATGTCCTGCTCCTGGGGGCCCCAGAGACGCCCATCCTGGCCCTTCCTCGTGATGATGCCCTTTGCCTGCGTTGTTCGGCCGTCCACCAAAGCCCACTGATGCTGAGACGTCTGCCGGGCCCCAGCATTGTAATTAATGCCTTTTGGGAACTGAATGAGTCCCCTCTGCCCAAATTCCGGCCACGGCTGCCACAGCTCTGTCCCCGGGCCAAGGGCCTGCCCCACCAGGGGAAGTGTTTGTTTTGTGGGCCAATGACTCACGACATCCTCCCTGAAGCCAGACCCTATGGCCTCCAACACAAAGTTCATTTAAATATCCATTTATGGAACCAATCACTGAGCTGGCATAAAAGACACTTTTCTGGATGCTCGTGATATGGTTAGAAAACTACATTTCAACAACACACAGAGACTCTGCAGGAATTCAGCAGAACGGGAGGAACATTTCAGGAAGATTTCATGCAGGGAAATTTGAGGGACTTCCCTGGTGGTCGAGGGGTTAAAAATCAACCTTCCGAAGAGGGGTCGAGGGTTCGACCCCTGGTGGGGGAAACTGAGATCCCACGTGCCCACGCAGCATGGCTGGAGAAGCCCGACAGTCTCAAGGACGAGGACGCAGCACCGCCAAAATGAAACAAATCAAATCAAGAGGAAGTCTGAGCTGGAACCTTAAGAAGGCAATCGGTTTTGGAGAATTGGGTAAAAAGTAACAATTTTTAGCAAGAAAACATCCTGTTGAAAGCTGTGGAGTCAGAAGGCTCGAGATGTATTGAGAGAAGCCAGACGGTCATCCGACAAAGACCGAGGAGCTGAGGGGAGGCAGGCGTGCCCACGGGCCCGGTACCTCAGTGGCAGGACAAGGCCCCCGCCCTGGGGCACATCACATCCTCGTGACCAGACGCCTGGAGGGAAAGGTCCAGAGAGGAGGCAACGGGACAGGAGTTGGGGGGAGTGATAGGAAGGCACAGTGAAGAGGAACCCCCACCCTCAGGGGCCCCAGGCCTGCTTGCCCACAAGAGCTGGGGTCACAGCCAGAACCCCCCAGGGCCTGGTGCTGGAACTGGACATTTACCATCTTCATCTGTACCAAGAACACATCTCACGCAAGAACTCTGTGACCGTGGTTACATCTCGGTGTCCAGGTAAAGTCTCTGGGACTCACAGGAGAAGAATCTAGACAGCTGTTCATCGTGGTTTCGTGCACAAGTGGCAACCACGTATATTTTTCTCCTGTGGTGAACGGAACCTCATGACGCATATGCCTCTCACTGAGGGCGCACAGGTGAGCCCTGCATGCCCACGGTCTGAAAAGGACTGCAGGTCCACCAAAACCATTTTCCGTCTCCTGGAATCTGTGACTAGGGCAGGGTGAAGTCCCCACCCTGAGAGCACACTTGCGACTTAGGAAGCGTTTTGGTTAGGAAGCCTGGAGGTTGGTCAGGAAAAGGAGCGAAAAGGTACGCACAAGCACGAAGGCTCCAGGGGGCGAGGCTCCGGGGGCGAGGCTCCAGGGGCGGGGCTCCAGGGCAGTGTCGGGGGGCGTTCCTCACCTGGGGGTGGGTGCAAGGGGGACCAGGGGACCAGGATCCCAGGTCAGCCCCAGGAAGGCGGCCATCCCCGCCTCCATCTTTTCCTGCTTCTACCCTGGCAGGGCAGCTCCAACCTCAAACCCTCCACGGCAACGAAGACGCACAGGGTGTTAGGAAGTGACCTCAACACATCGGACACCCCAGGTCTTGGTGGAGGTGATGAGGAGAGGTGAGGCTCACGCAGGAGGTGGCGGCTGGGCCCTGGCAGGTGTGGAATGTGTGAGGCCCTCCGACAGGTATCGAGCAGCAGTTGTAAAGAGATAATTCAGGCAGCGAGGAATTGCAGTTCAAAGCCAGTGACACAGAGAGAAACCTGAGATCCCAAGTTCAAAGTCGCAGCAGCGAGAACAAATTGCCGTGCATCTCGGCCGCGAGTATGGCTGGGTGCGCTCTCCGCCGGCTCCCGGGGTTCGGGTGGGGCCAGGCTGGAGGTGCGGCTCGGCTTTGAAGTCCCCAGAAGGCTGGGGGCCTGCATCCCGGCGGGGCGGGGCCCAGGAGGACAGAGCATCAAAGACGCCTCTCTCCACGTTTGCTCAGGGCCGGGCTCTCTCCAGTTACAGCTGCCATAACCCATTGTGTAACCCACTGTTTGCTTAGGTTTAACGCAGAGTTAGAATTCTGGTTTTGTTTCTCACTTGGGAAAGAAAATCACTTTGTAGAGGGAGGTTACTAAATAAAACTTGGAGAATTGTATTCAGACTCATAGGATGACTTTTGGCTTGAATTTGATCCCTGGTGGGTGACTGAGAGTGTATAGAATTTCCAGGAGAGTAGAAGACATTTGAAAGAAATTCCTCCTGAGTAGTAACCCACCGTGGTAACCACAGAAGACATTTCTGCCTGCCGAGCTCCAGGCGGAGAGTTCTGGGGGCCCCACACCACGGCGTTCCTTCACTGGTTCAGGAAACACGACAGTGCCCGCTATCAACTCAGCTCTGCGCTGGGTCCTATGGATCCAAGGAAACACGTCGCCACCTTCAAGGACTTAAAAGGTAATAAAACAAGTGTTTTGAGTGTTTCCAGCAGTTACTTCAGTTCAGTTGCTCAGTTGTGTCCGACTCTTTGCGACCCCATGGACTGCAGCACTCCAGCCCTCTCTGTCCTTCACCAGCTCCCAGAGTTTACTCAAACTCATGCCCATTGAATCGGTGATGCCATCCAGCCATCTCATCCTCTGTCGTCCCCTTCTCCTCCTGCCTTCAATCTTTCCCAGCATCAGGGTCTTTTCAAATGAGTCAGTTCTTCGCATCAGGTGGCCAGTTTTGGAGTTCTAGCAGACCGAAGCCCAAGATAGTGAAGTGAAAGTTGCTCAGTCATGTCCGACTCTTTGCCGCCCCATAGACTATATAATCCATGGGATTCTCCAGGCCAGAATACTGTAGTGGGTAGCCTTCCCCTTCTCCAGGGGATCTTCCCAACCCAGGGATCTAACCCAGGTATCCCACATTGCAGGTGCATTCTTTACCAGCTGAGCCACAACGGAAGCCCAAGAACACTGGAGTGTGTGGCCTACCCCTTCTCCAGTGGATCTTTCCCACCCAGGAATCAAACCAGGGTCTCCTGCATTGCAGGTGGATTCTTTACCAGCTGAGCTATCAGGGAAGCCCTAAGACCAATTAAGAAAAGTCAAACCCCCGAACTAGACCTTTGAGAATAAATACAGTAGAACAGGGGTGAGCCCCAGGAAGGGACACCATGACACCCGCAGGGGATCTCGAGAGCACTTCCCACAAAGAGACGGTTGGATGGTGCCGTCTGCAGCGGGAGAGGTGACTTCCCCATAGAAACATCTGGTATTGTTGTGGACATAGAGGACTTACAGTGTGCACACGTTCAAGACACCTGGAATGATGCCTTCATATGTATATTCTGTGTACTGAGAATTTAGGCTGCCCTGTGGCAGAAAGTGAAGAACTAAAGAGCCTCTTGATGAAAGTGAAAGAGGAAAGTGAAAAAGTTGGCTTAAAGCTCAACATTCAGAAAACTAAGATCATGGCATCCGGTCCCATCACTTCATGACAAATAAATGGGGAAACAGTGGAAACAGTGGCTGACTTTATTTTTTGGGGTCCAAAATCACTGCAGATGGTGATTGCAGCCATGAAATTAAAAGACGCTAACTCTTTGGAAGGAAAGTTATGACCAACCTAGACAGCATATTAAAAAACAGAGACATTACTTTGTCAACAAAGGTCCATCTAGTCAAGGCTATGGTTTTTCCAGTAGTCATGTATGGATATGAGAGTTGGATTATAAAGAAAGCTAAGTACAGAACTGATGCTTTTGAACGGTGGTGTTGGAGAAGACTCTTGAGAGTCCCTTGGACTGCAAGGAGATCCAACCAGTCCATCCTAAAGGAAATCAATCCTGGGTGTTCTTTGGAATGACTGATGTTGAAGCTGAAGCTCCAATATTTTTGCCACCTGATGCGAAGAACTGACTGATTGGAAAAGACCCTGATGTTAGGAAAGATTGAAGGCAGGAGGAAAAGGGGACGACAGAGGATGAGATGGTTAGATGGCATCACTGACTCAATGGACATGAGTTTGGGTAAACTCCAGGAGTTGGTGATGGACAGGGAGGCCTGGCGTGCTGCGGTTCATGGGGTCGCAAAGAGTCAGACATGACTAAGTGACTGAACTGAACTGAACTGAGGTCTAGTCCATGGCTAGACTTCCGCTGGAGCACATGACCAAGTTGAAGCCTCCTGGCGTGAGTTCTGTCTCCAGGTTAAGATGCTCAAGCTGATGTCAGACTGGATGTCACCCAATGTCACCTGCAGAGACAGGACCACGGTCACCCAACGTAATAGGTCCGCTTGCTCCTTGTATCACTGGTCTTATGATGACCCATACATTTACATGAGAGAAAGTCTGAGGCCCCAGGAGTACGACGTGTGGAAAGGATACTCTTTCCCCTCCAGTGTTCACTGAGCACATCCTAATCTGTCTCCCACAGAGTTGCAAGATGACAGGGAGACAAGACAAATCCGAGAGACCACTCCCATCCCCAGATACCCTGACCTTGCAGCTGAGATGCAAAATGTTCCTTCACAGAAGTGTCCAAATGGCTTGAAACTGGGAAAAATTAAAATGCAGTGAGGTTTCAAAAAACGGGGAAATTAATACAGGCTGCAGTGGCCAGATAAGACCTTACAGAAGGGCAGGTACTGGAAAGGCCCTGAAAACTGCAGAGCTCCACAGAGGGAGGGGGAGAGAGCGGCCAGAACTGGGTTTCATCATGGTGTCTCCTAAACCAGAAGAGACTGGAGTGTGGATGCGAGAGGGAAGGCGGGGGAGGGAGACGGCTCGGCAACTGGAGGACATCTGCCTCTGGACAGGTACCTGCATCCCTCACTGGACCCTACTGTTCCCAGGACACCGACACCTTACACTCTGGAACCAGAGATAAACTTCGGATCAGAAAGAGCAACAGCATAACATACATTGCATCCTTGGCCCAAGAGCTTAAACAATTAAGTATCAGTGGCTACTGCAGAAAGCTGAAATCATACACAGAAATCACCATGCAGGTGGGTGGGAAACCAAGATGACCAGAGGGAAAGCAGAGGTACCCCCCAAGGGAGATCCTGGCCCCAGGGAGGGATGGACCATCCTCAGGGACAGGGACTGGAGGGGGGGGAGGCAGGAGAAGGAACAGGCTCGAGGGGATGAGGGTGGTGAAAGACTGAGCCTCTTCTGAACCACCGCCAGGCGACAGGTCCAGCACTCCCAGGTCACGCTGGGCACCTGCTCTCGGGACATCAGTGTTACACGTGACGGCTCAGGATTGGATCAGAAACACACCAATTACACCACAGCTTTCCTAGTCTTGTAGGCACATGAAGATGACTTATAATACACCTGAATTCTATCTCCAACTCAGCAAAGGGAAATGCCCTTCCTGTCGGCCACTCTGCCAAAATCACCAGGCTCCTACAGGACATTCCTTCTCCTACACCCAACATCCATCAGCAACACACAAGATGGTACCTGCAAAGCACACCTGGATACAAGAGCTGGTGCGGCCCCACCTGGTGCCACCATGGTCAGGGCTCCCCTGGGTACGGGCGTGCTTCCACCTTGGCCCTCTGACCCGGCCTCATAGAGAAGCCGAATCACCAAAACACAGAACGTAACAAGTGGTGAGCACGCGGAGAAGTCAGAGCCCTGGGGTCTTCTGGTGGAAACAACCCAACAGAGACTACATACAGAATTACTGTGTGACCCAGCCACTCCCCTCTGAATGAATTACCACTGTGAAGCCACTCACCACCTCTGAAACCCACCTACCACTGAGACCACACCCACCCCTGAGACCCACTCACCACTGAGACCACACCCACCACTGAGACCCACTCACCATTGTAACTCCACTGTGACCACACCCACCACTGAGACCACACCCACCACTGAGACCATACCCACCACTGTGACCACACCCACCAGTGACCACACCCACCACTGAGACTACACTCACCACTGAGACCACACCCACCACTGAGACCCACTCGCTATTGTAACCCCGCTGAGACCACCCACCACTGTGACCACACCCACCACCGTGACCACACCCACCACTGAGACCCACTCACCACTGAGACCACACCCACTACTGAGACCCACTCACCATTGTAACCCCACTGTGACCACACCCACCACTGAGACCACACCCACCACTGTGACCATACCCACCACTGAGACCACACCCACCCCTGAGACCACACCCACCACTGAGACCCACTCAACATTGTAACCCCACTGTGACCACACCCACCACCATGACCACACCCACCATTGTGACCACACCCACTGCCATGACCCCACCCACCACGGAGACCCTACACATTGCCATGGCTCCACCCACCACTGAGGCCCACCCACCCCCGTGACTCCATCCACCACAGACCAAACCACTGCTGTGATCCCACCCACCCGACTGGCACACACACCGCCTTTATTTTCTCCACTTAACCACTTTGACATATTTTACTTATTTGCTTATTTATTATCTGTCTCCTCAAATAAGAATTTAGGTCCTATTAAGGCACAGATTTGGAGAAGGCAATGGCACTCCAGTACTCTTGCCTGGAAAATCCCAGGGACAGAGGAGCTTGGTAGGCTGCAGTCCATGGGGTCGCTAAGAGTCAAACACGACTGAGTGACTTCACTTTCACTTTTCACTTTCATGCATTGGAGAAGGAAATGGCAACCCACTCCAGTGTTCTTGCCTGGAGAATCCCGGGGATGGGGTCACACAGAGTCGGACACGACTGAAGCCACTTAGCAGCAGCAGCAGCAGCAGCAAGGCACAGATTTGGTCTCTTTTTTGTCCCAAACACCCCAGATAGTGCCTGGAACACACCTACCTCTTATAGCCATTGGGTGAATAAATGGATGAGTGGGTCAAGCTTGACTATACAAAAAAGAAAAGAAATCTTTTCCTTAATATTAGCATTTTGTAAAACTCTGAGTCTGGTTATACTGATTTTTTCCTCCATGTGAAGGTGATGCTGTTTTTAAAAATCTATATGGTCTATATGTGTATAAAGCACAGAAAAAAATAACTAGAGAGAAATCGGCTCTATAAGGGCCAATCTCTATTCCCCATCTTGACTGTAAATCTCTGTTTCACAATGACTTTATCACAAACGTATGGAGCATGGCACGTGTGCGTGTGCACGTACATATGAGGCTTTAACAAACTCTGCATTAAGAAGCTGTTGGAAGAACGCTCCGCACTTCCCCTGTGGGTTATTTTTGTGATAAAATGTCCGGCTATGGTTGCCGCACTAGATTTCACAGGCTTCACAAAACTGAACTCAAGGACTCTGTATTTGAAGTCTGCACACATTCTAAAACCCCTCTTGAAAAGTCGGTAATATTGGAACAATCGCTGATGTTTGGAAGAGAAGGGCATTCTTTACTCCGCAGCATTTTCTGCTAAAACCTCAGCTGTCAACACCGGCGGAGACCCCACCTATCAGATGCCCTGGCCGCCTGACTCCCCTCGCCCACCAGCCACTTAAAATACTTTGTTTCCTTTTAATCAGAATAAGCTCAGATTATCTCCCTTCAGAGCCAGGCCGCTGTTCCATCACGTTGACAGGCTGGGGAGGGCTGCTGCGTTTTCACACGCGACGCGGGACAGACACAGGTAGACGCCCAGGAGACAGACAGAGCCTCACACAGACAATGGGGGAATATTTCGTAGCTTCAGGGAGCGCAGCGTGCTGGGAGAGAACACAAAGGAGCGGGGCCTTTCTGCCCAGGAGCGTCGCGTCTCTGGATGTTTGTCTTCGAGGAGGTGAGGGAGGCAGGCAAGCCAGAATTTGGCTTCCCCAGCTTCGCTCTAAGTTGCTGGGGATTTAAACAGCAGCTCACTCACTCCGAGGAGCACAGGCAGCTATCAGTCTGGAGACAGATGGCCCCAGGCAGGTTCCCTTACACGCGGCTCTTGATCACTGGAGACCCACGGGGTGAAGAAGTGGTTTCCGTCCCGTCAACGGAAAGCAACAGGACAATGCTGCCTTCCAGTCCGCTCCGAAAAAACACTACTCTCAAATTATTTTCTGAAGAAGCAAAGCTCTTACCCTATAAGCACAATCTAATTATCTGAGAACAGAAGAACGGTGGCTCTTGGCCTTGTACTGGTGTCTGCAGGAGACAGTGAAGGAGGAGACAGGGCCGTGGTTCCCCTCACCCCAAGTCCAGCCCCAAGGACCAGAACAGACGCCTCCCAGGCCAGCTCCCAGAATGGCCCACCGGGTCTCAGGGTGGCCCACAGCTGTGATAATGAAGGTTGGCACCACTTCCTCGGAGAAGGCTTTCTCTCTGTTAAATGGAGTGGTTCCTCATCCATAAATTGCCCAAAATCTGTTTATTTGGGGGAGATATAGGAGCCAGAATAGGACTTCCCAGGTGGCGCAGTAGTAGAGAATCCACCTGCCAATGCAGGAGACGCAGGAGGGGTGGGTTCAATGCCTGGCTCGGGAAGATCCCCTGGAGAAGGGAATGGCAGCCCACTCCAGTATTCTTGCCTGGAGAATCCCATGGGCAGAGGAACCCGGCAGGTTACACTCCATGGGGGTCACAAAGGCTCATGCATGACTGAGCGACTGGGCACAAGCATACTAGTGAAGAACACCGGGATTTCTAGAACAAAGCGTCACCTGCCTGCTATGCAGCCTTCCTCAGCATGTATGTGCATAAGTTGCCCTGACTTTCCCAACCAGCCAGCCAGCCCCACAGCCTTGCCCACTCCCTCCCTACAGGCCTCTCGTGATATCCCAGTAGCAGAAGCAAGAGCAAGTACTAAATGAAATCCTCTGCTAATTCACTAGCACAACCAGCATCGATACTTATTCCACACAAACTAGGAAAATCAAGTTCTCACCTAATTAGGAAAACCACTAACTGTGGAATATACTATCGCGATAAAGTTCTAGCTGAAACGACTAAGATTAATGGAATGATAGCTTTTTGCGGTTTTTTATTGTCGCAACTAATACCTTCAAGAATAATATTATATTCCCCAAGGCTTTGTCTTGGAAGCTAACCTGTTAGTACAAAGCCTTGATGATAATTTCCCATTGAAATAGGTGTTTTTCAAGATTTTTGTCACATCATTGATAACTTCTTTCAAAGACCACACATCTCTACTTCAAATAAGCCACTCAGTCACATAGCCAGCATCCTATTGCTCTTATTTCTAAACAATCTTTGCCAGTTCAGCAGAGGTAGGACTAACTGCTTACACTCCTGTCTTTACTGACAAAATTTATTTGCTTTTGCTGTTGTTCAGTCCCTCAGTCATATCCGAGTCTTTGCAACCCCATGGACTGCAGCACGCCAGGCTTCGCTATGGATCGCAGCCTTGTCATGGCGAAGGGGCTTGTGTAGCTCAATGAAGCTATGAGCCATGCCATGCAGGGCCACCCAAGATGGACAGGTCATGGTGGAGAGTTCTGACAAAACATGGTCAGAGGAGGGAATGGCAACCCACTCCAGTATTCTTGCCTGGAGAATCCCATGGATAAAGGAGCCTGGTGGACTATAGTCCATGGGGTCGCAAAGAGTCAGACACGACTGAGCAACTAACACACTTCATACATGTTGCTAATTATCCTTCCATGACTGCACAAGTCGGGCATATAAGAAGATGCATCTGTGTCTTTAAAATTATTTCATAAAAATGCATGTAGATAAGTGTATGCATAGAGGCACATGCTTTTTTGTACATTATCTAACAGAGTGATTATCTCTAACCTTTGATGCAGCCATCCTAAACAAGAGATTCTACACTGTTACATCAAGACACTGATTTCACATCCAAAGGTCAAATTGGTTATTTCACCTAAATTTATAAACACTAAAGATAATTGAACAGTTAACTGATCCGTTCTGCCAGGCTGTCCCCGGACTGCATAGCGTAGGATGTGGCTCAGGGCACCTGGAAGGCATCTACTCTTCCTACGTTCCAACCTAGAGCCATCAGGATTCTCTCAGGGTGGCGAGAGGCAAGGGACCGCCAGGCATCACTGACGGCGGACAATGAGAATGGCAGATCTCAGCAAAGGCAAGTTCCAAGACCTTTTCAAGTCTGCTTTGGTGTTAAACCGCCATCAGTAGTCAGAGGGCACTTCTTACATATGTAGCCCTTGACCAGGTCATCAGATTTTTGAACTCAGAAAAGTTGGCCCAGTCTTTATATCATGAAGCAAACTAGTCATGTCTGACTCATTGCAACCCTATGAACTGTAGCCCACCAAGTTCCTTTGTCCATGGGATTCTCCAGGCATGAATACTGGAGCAGGGAGCCATTCCCTTCCCTAGGGGATCTTTCTGACCCAGGGATCAAACCCAGGTCTCCTGCATTGCAGATTTTTTACCATCTGAGCCATCAGGGAAGCCCCAGTCAGTCGACCTACAAACATCAATTAGAAAATGATAAAAAAAAAAAAAAAACTTGAACTCACAGTGTTCAGGAGGAACACTGGTGGCCCATCCAATAAGTGGAGCAAAAACCACGAAAAAGAGACAGAAGTCAAAAACTAATAATGATAAAAACAAGCAGAATCTGAAATAAACAAGCTGAGGCCCATGTGTGACTTCCTCCTGTTTAATCCAGGCTATCTATCTCAAAAGCCTATTGGGAGCCTTTGATTTTCTTAGCCTGCTTTTCATATTCTCGTTCCTGAGTTTTTATAAATGTTACATAAAGTATTTAGTCTCACATGAAAAAAGTGCCACTAAGATACGCTTTTAGTTTTGTCAAATGTTGGTTTGGCTTCTATTTGGCTTGACATTTTGGGAAAGAATCTGAATGAGATCATTTTAAAAACAACATTGGTTGAAATCTAAGTTTGACTCAATTAGATGTTTGTTCCTGAATGTGAGTGATCTTTGTGTTCATTTTCCTGGATCATCCTCACCTGGTCGGGGGCTGTGGCAGGGGGCGGGGAGTGACGGTGAGAGAGAAAGAGGTGACAACCCTGAAAACCAAACTGTACTTATTTCAAGGACAGTAAAGTCAGAGTTCTTCCCATTGTCTAGAAATTATTTCAGTGTTTAAAAAAAAAAATTACTGGAAGTACAGAAAGCTCATCTTTATAAAAATTATTATACCTTTAGTTTGCTTCCTGCAGAAAGGTCAGAGGGCCTACATCCAATTAATGGTGAGAATCTACTTCAGTCCAGGACATAATTCAGTGGTGACTACACTTACTATTCTGACCGTCTCTGAGACAAAAGCCTCAGCCGTGTATGTCATCCAGGCCCATTCATAAAGGAGACTCGTTACTCGAACTAAATGCCCATATGTGAAACAAACAAACAGAAATTCTACAGTTTCTCCTACAGTGAAATTTTGTTATGACAAGTAAGCTGCAGTTGTCTGGTCAATAAGCCAACAGACCAAACACAGTGGCCCTAAGTTCCTACCATCAATGAGTCATTAAAATCACATACTTCATACCCGGAGAACGACAAGAAGGACATCATGCAAATACCTTCCTTTCTCTGTGTTCCGAGGGCAGCTTTGTGTGTGTCTCTGTTGCTTGAAGCTTAGGAGTTGAAGTGGGTTTTCCTGCCTGGAATGGTTGGGATTCTTAAAGTGGCGAGAGGCGGGGCAGAGCCAGGAGTCCCCGATGCTCGACAGAAGAACCACGGGACTCAGCAACCACCGGCCGCTCTCCCGCCCAGTCCAGCGCATAGAGGAAGCAGAGAAGAAGGCTCGCTCTCAGAGGTGAGTCCTCTGATGGGGACAAAGCAGGCTGGCTGGCCTTCATCCCAGACAGACCGCTCACGAGGCAGAGGGACAGGCCAGTGCAGAAACCCGTTCCCCGGGGATGGAGCGACACCTGAAACGCTGATCCCAGGGCACCACCGCACGGGCAGACCCCGCAGGAGCGCACGGAACCCCGTCTGCATCCTCCCTGACCACGGCCTAGCACCACGGGCACCCCGCGGGAGCCGGAACATTGGCGCGCGCTGAGTGGGAGAGGCCGTGATGACGAGGTGCCCGGGGTCCTCGGGCAGCCCCCCAGCTCGGGGACGCCTCTGACGAGCACCGCCCGCGTGACCCAGTGCAAAATCCCTCTCATAAACCGGGGACTCTCGGCAAATGAACTGGGCGGTGAAAGACGGCCCCCGGCGCGCCCAGGGCCCAGCCCTGAGTCCCGGAGGTCCTGCCCGCAGCCCCGCAGCACTTAGCGCCCGCATCGCAGCTCTGTCCTGCTCTCAGCTCTGCAAAGGGAGGGCGAGCGTCTGCCGAGGAGACGCATGTCCTCACGAACTCTGTCCTCTGTGGTTTGGGGCGGAACTGGAGGCAAACAAGCCTCCAGCACCCCCCCTCCAGGATCAAAGTCCAGAATCTTGGGGCTTCCCTGGCCCTTCAGTGGTTAAGACCCCGTGCTGCCAATGCAGGAGGCGTGGGTTCAATTCCTGGTAGGGGCACTAAGATCCCTTATGCCACAGGGCACGGCCTATGTAACGTCCAGGCTCTTTGTCATCCTGGGGCCACAGGGCCACGCCCCAGAAGGCAGGCCGAGATGTGCATCTCACAGATTCGTTAAAACACTAGGACGAGGAGAGGGCATGGGGCCAGGGCACACACAGGAACCACTGAAACGTGTGGCCCCAGGCTCACTCGCTCTTTCCTGCAAAGTTGAGAAAACACCAGCCCAGCACACCATAAACACCGCTCGGCCGGCTTCTTCCTGCAGTGCGGGGCCGCCTCTGCCTTCTTGGCTCCTTCGCCTCCACACCTTGCAGAGACAAGGCCAGCCCTCCCTGGCCATCACTCATCACTCCCTGGGCCCCAGGAGCCGGGCCGGGCTGGCTCTCAGTGTCGGAAGCTTTACAAACCAACACCCGTGTCCTCAAAGCCGGGGAGCAGAAAAGACGCTGAGACCTGACGTGGGATTCCCAGGGCAGGAGCCATTCTCACCTGACAGGTGGGAGCGGAGTGCAGGCCTGGGCCGCTGGCGTTGGTCCTTCATCCCAGGACCTGGCCTGTGACCTGCTTATGAATGAAGGAAACTAGGAGCGATTAAGCTCCTCCCAAGTGCCTAGAGCCACTCAACGGCCTCACGGAGCCCAGCTCTACGGATGAAGGCAGGGTCCCGCGCCAGCAGGCGGCATGCATGACCAGCTCCTTTAGGGATGGGCGGTGTCACGCAGAGACCTAGCCCAGCGTGGACAGGGCCACCATCAATACTCGCTGAATGGCTGAGTCAGTAGACGTCCGGTACTCTAACAAGGGACTTATTTCCCTTCCCACACTGTGAAAAATGCAGGCCTTAATTCCACTGTAATCGGGAGAAGAGGCACCAGAAATCAATGCTTTCAGGTTTTGCCATGTTACAGACAGGGTGTCTCTATGAACATTCATTCACAAACGAGTTCCTTTACATAATACTCCCATCAAGGAAACCCATCAGTATTTGAGTCCACCATCGGATTTAACTCCAGGGGCCGTCTGCAATTTTAAAACTTATATGGGTAACCCCACTAGTAACTAACTTCAGGGTGCGGGGTGGGTGCAAGGCATCATCGAAACACCTGTGTCCAAGGGTGGTGAGAGGTGAGGTGGGCAGAAACAGAATCAGAAGAGCTCCGCCCACGTACGTGTGACCCACACTTGTCTCAGGGCTGTAGACCCCGGGGAAGAGGGAAACCACGGGGGCTCCCTGCCCTCTGTCCCCAAAGACCCTCATGCTCTGGGTGTCCTCGGACCTTCCACACCCCAGGAATGGACTCCCCTCTCCTATCACTGGCTGCTATACCCCACTGCCTGGGGCATCCTCGGACCTTCCACGCCCCACGAATGGACTCCTCTCCTCCCGTCGCTGGCTGCTGTGCCCCACTGCCTGGCGTAGAGCAGGTGCTCACACAGGAGCTGATGGAGGGAGGGAGGTGCCCACTGGTCCTCACGCCCCCCACCCCATCCTCGGCACACCGCAGGGTCGTCTTTCTAAAGCACGCGTCTGATTTCAGAACTGAGGGGTGAGAAACATTCCTCTCTGAGACAGAAAAGGTACTTCTTAATCTCAAAATATATGTTCAGCAAGAGGAATATTTTTATAAAAATAAAGGATAACCTGAAAGAACATACACTAGAAGCTGTAATTTCAACAATGGAATTTACCCTATCGTTTGAAGCATCAGCAGTACATATTATATCTGCATTAGTGACAATGATAAATAGTGTTTTAGGATTTAAATGCATCAATTATAGCGTTCCTGGATATTCAGATGTCTTTTCCTGTTCCATTTTTTACACAGTTCCTCTCTGAATTCAAATGAAGGCTCCGAAAACATTTTTCCATTCATTGTAAATTCACGGGGGCCATTCTTAGTTATAGCATTCTTGTGAAAACAAGGAAAACCAAATCTGCCTTGAGCAAAATGTCTTTATCACAGTAAATGACATGGTTTTATTCTGTACCCAGATAAAAAGAACACCAGTGAGATTAGGGTGAAAGTAAGTGTCAGTCCTGAATGAACAAATCTTCTGAACTGGCTGGTCACCCAGAGCTATGTTCCACCAGCAATTCAATTCTTTGCTTCAAACATTATTCTTCCTCTGCACCCATTCCTCTAGTGAAGTAAGCCACTAACCTTGTAGTGTAAGTTACTCTTAGTAACTCACTTTCCTGAAGGTAGAAGGGAAGAAGAAAACAGAAAACAGAAAGGCCATGGGGCAAAGCCATGGACATTCTACTGCAGACACCCTGTGTGTTACGGCTGGCCCCCACCCCACCACCCACCCTGAAAATCAAGGTTTGGTTGGAAAGAGTCTTTCTACTACAACAACAGATGAGAACGGAGACCGGAAAAGAAACACTAAATACAGTTTTTGACTCTCTGATCCACTATTTGAAACACTGAACAAAATCTATTGAAACTAGGGTACTAGCAGCTATGATTCCCAAATTTATTTTTCAAATGAAATCGTGTTTTAAGGACCTGCACCATGGCGCCATCTGGTGCTGACACAGAGAAAGATGCTTCGATCAGACAAGTAGGACGCAATCCCTTTGTTAGCCTGAACAGTGAAAATTTTAAAACACACGACAGTTGTCTTTCATCGCATTAAATCCTAAAGTACTACTAAAAACAAATACAGTCTGAAAATAAACTCTGAAACTATTCTGCCTCAATGATCTTATTTTGAGCAGGTATACCTTAAGATCAGTTAACATCAACACTGAGTTCTTGCAACATGCTAACTTTTGCTTGCTGGAGAAGACTCTTGAGAGTCCCGTGGATTGCAAGGAGATCAAACCAGTCAATCCTAAAGGAAATCAACCCTGAATATTCATTGGAAAGATTGATGCTGAAGCTGAAGCTCCAATACTTCGGCCACTTGATGCCAAGAGCTGACTCACTGGAAAAGACCCTGATGCTGGGAAAGATTGAAGGCAGGAGGAGAAGGGGACGACAGAGGAGGAGACGGTTGGATGACATCACCGACTCGATGGACATGAATGAACAAACTTCAAGAGAAAATGAAGGACAGGGAAGCCTGGCGTGCTACAGTCCATGGGGTTGCAAAGAGTAGGACATGTTTGAGTGACTGAACAACAACAGCTCTCTCCACATTCATCTATTTTTAAGTAGTAAAAGCACTGCCAGGTGGGGTTGCTGGTGAGATGCTTTGTCATGAAACAGAGCGCAAATTGGCACTTTCTCAATCAGACTCTGCTGTGGAGGGGGACAGGGTACTCCTCCCCCTCCTAGGAGGCAAATTGAAAGTCATGGCTCTACAATGGACTTGGAGGGTCAGATTGACTGGCAAAGAAAATGGCAAAGACCTCCGAATCGAGCTGACTTCTGTTTCTCAGAGTGGACGCGTCCTTCCCCAGAAATGCTCGTGACCACAGAGCGGTCCCCCGACGCTGCAGGCTCCGCCATCCTGGCTCTGGCGCCCTGGGAGACAGACAGCGCTGAGACCACCCCGAGAGTCACGCTGGCCCGCTCACAGCGATGGGTCACTGCACAGGCAGCACTGCGGTCCAACAACGGCATCAGAGATGGGGACGGAGCAAGCAAAGGAGCCCCCCGTGCCTCCCCCAACAGGTGCGGCATCTCCACACCACGGTCAGAGGGAAACAGGGCAACCAGGGCCCCCAGCAGGCGCACCCCCTCCCACCCACAGTCTTCCCAGCTCCACCGTCTCCTGGGACCCCGTTAGGGGAGACTCAGACCTGACTCCTTAGGGTGTGAGCTGGCCTGCCCTGCTGTGCACATCCATGCATCTTTCGGGGATGCCCGCCTGCTTATGCCACGGGGCTGTGGGCAGCCTCACCTGGGCTGAGAGGGCCCTTCCCCTCGGGGGGCAGCCCTGCCCGCAGCCCCTCCTCCACTCCCACCACAGGGTGGCCCTGCTGCTGGGTCTCTACCTGGGCAAAGGCAGGGTTAGGGCTCTGCAAACAGTGACCAACAGGGGAAGAGACAGACAATGAGGCAGTGACCACGAGGAGAGATAGGGACCAGGAGCAGGACCAGGAGGGCACAGGGCAGGCAGGGGGTACCCACCCTCAGGATGCCCACCCCAACCACAGGTGCGGCCCTGCCATCCACCGGCAGCCCCGCTCCCCTCGAGACGGGAGAGTCCCAGCCCCCATCTCCTTCCCCTCCACTGCGGCCTGGCCCACGCCCTCCGCGCATTGCCCTGTTTTGCTGGATGAGCTGGACAAAGAGGAGGGGACAGGCTTGAACCCCAGGCCCATCTGGACACAGGGAAACCCAGGCCAAGTCTGCTCCCCTGGTGGCCTCTGCCTCCTCCGAAGCCCACCACCGCCCGCTAGGGAGCCGTGGGTGATGCAGGACTCTCCCTAAAGGCCATTTTCCCCCTTCCCCTCCCCTCTCCCGATCTGCAGAGCAGCGACCCAGCAGGAAACAGCACAGATGAGAAGAGGGGTCACCGAGGCCACCATGGAGGCACCAACATCACACCCAGGATCACGACCTGACCCAGCCGCGGGACGACCTCGCCTTTAACTTTTTGATGACGTCCCTGGGGCTTCCCTACCACTCTGAAGCTTCATCCAGTGGCGGCCAGTAGGCACGCTGCCTCTCCAAGGTTCTGAGGCAGGGAGAGAGCACCAGAGGGTCCCCAGCCCCAGAATCCCACCCCGTGGCCTGAGCAGCTTGCCCCACCGTTTTTTTTAAACTTTTAAAACTTTATTGCCAGTTATCCACCTCACTGTTAATAAGGTGTACAGTTAATGCTCTGTGCCAGTATTACTAGGCCTGCCCACTGCCGGCAATGGAGAAAATCCATTTCCTGACACCCCAAAAGTTAAACTACTCTTTTCAAAACATGCCGAACTCCCAATCCTTGGAAAAGTATTACAAGCATCATTTCCCCCATCCATCTTTAAATCTGAACTTACGTTATTAATCTACATTGGCGGATGTTAAAATGAAGTCATTTTAACAACTCATGACTGTGCAAATCAAATCATCACTAGTTAATATTACAGTATTTTACAAATACTACATTACATATTAACCTTGCAATCTGAAACATTACATTTCATATTTGTGTAAGTTTATTTCAGATAACTGAAGCTTCACAGAAGTCAACAGCAAATAAAGTTTAAAGAATTGAGTTCTGTACATTAGCTCTAACTATCTCTATTTTACACTCTCTGAGGCTCATGTCATAGTTCAGCAGCAGATGCCTGTTCTGTGAAATGTAATTCACTCTCCCTTTTGAGGAACAACCAAATCCACAGACAGATGGGTGGTCAGTGACTGCATTTAATCTTATATAATAAGTAAATCAGGAAATTGATCTTTTGATCCCATTTTATCCCACTCAAAACTCTGACTAAAGTTATTTTCTGTGAAGCAAGAGTCAAGATGACTGCAGGAACTTTCTCTGAGAATGGAAATGAAGACAAAAGAGAGGATGAGAATGCCTCATATTTGGCCACCAGCCTTTCAATGATGAATTCGTAGGTTTCAGAATGTGGACAAAGACTTTAAGGCTTACTCAGATCTTGGTGGCTTGTCCACAGATCCCTCCAGGCCAGCACTCAGGCCAGCAGCCCGTGGTCCTCTCAACTGGGAGCCTGACCACAGTCCAGCCTTGGATGCAGGTGACTGTAGGCAGAAGGGAGAAACTGGAACCCTTATGCGCTGCTGGGGAGATGTAGATGATGCAGCTGCTTTGGGTCCTCAAATCTGACAGGTCCTCAAAAACTTAAACAAAGACTTACCATGCGACTCACCAGTCCCACTTCTAGGTATGTACTCAAAGCAGAGAAAGCAGAGGCTCAAACCAATGTTCATGCACATGTGCTCATAGCAGCGTTATTCACAGCAGCTCAGAGTCTGGGGAACAACCCCAACTGTCCATCAACAACTGACATTATACAGATCTGGTCTAGCCACACAGTGCAACACTATTTGGCCATAAAAAAGGGCTGGGGGACTCATGCCAAAGCGTTGCAGGGGGAGGATCTTCAAAACATTCTCCAGGTGAAAGAAGCCATCCACAAGGCCACACAGAGTATGAATCCATTCACGTGAAGTGTCCAGAACAGGTCATGTCTAGAGACAGAAGGCAGACCAGGGGTTTCCAGGGTCTGGGAGGAGAGACGGGGAGGGAGTAAGTGCCTGTGGTGGGGGTTTCCTCTGGGGATGAGGAAATTATTTTGGAACTAGACAGAGGTGATGGCTACAGGATGTACTATATGTCCCTGAATTATTCCCTTTGAAACAATCAATGCTACATCATGTAAATACATAAAAAAAGAAAAATCAGATTAGGTTGAAATTGATTAGGGCTAAACATAACCCTTTTCCTTGCCACTTCTGCTTGGGAATTCAGTAATTTCATCAACTCAGGCTGCCCAGAAACTGACGGGGTCCTTAAGGCCTCCTCCAGAGCCATCAGGAGGGGAGGCAGCCCTCCTGCTACATGGCATGAGTGCCGTCAGCCCTCAGTTCTGAACAGGCGTGTGAGAACCGAATCATCGCACACGCTAGTTATGACACAAGTCACACACCCGATGCAGACACAGCCTGGGTTCCAGGCCCAAAACCTCCGCGGCCTGGTCATTCCCGGGAAGTGGGACAAGGGTCCAGACCGCCGTTAGGTGACGGTCACGTCGAATGTGGCTCAGAGCCAGGCCTGCAGAAGCTGAGGTCTCTCTCCTCTGTGGGAGACCCCTGGGGCCGGGGGATCCCCCAGGGATGGGTGGGGCCCTGGTCCAGTAGGGGACTCCTGGGGGCGGGGGTGCCCCGGGGACCGGCGGGGCCTTGGTCGGGAGGTCCTGCGTGGCCCACGTCTGCCGCTGGCGCAACGGAGCCCGGTGCGCGCTGAGCTGAGGGGCAGGAAGCCCGCTCCCCCTTCCTCCGGACAGTAACTGGGTCTCTCTGCACGAGCGGGCCGTGTCTCCGGAAGGCGCGTCCGCGTGTGTCAGCCCATCCACGCTAGACTAGGTCCTGACTGCCGTCAGCCACACCTCCCTGCGACTCTGGACATGCACACGTTCACCCCTGGCCTGTGTCCTTCCCGGCCAGGGGCCGTGTGAGCGCCGAGCCTGACAGCAGTCAACGAGAGGTCAGCACACTCACATGGACCAAAACCCTCCAGCCGCCCCTCCCCGAGCAGGAACAGGGCCCAGAGAACAGGGCACTCCTCACAATACCCATAGACAGGGCGCTCCTCAGGACACCACAGACAGGGCGCTCCTCACGACACCCACAGACAGGGCGCTCCTCACGACACCCACAGACAGGGCGCTCCTCACGACACCCACAGACAGGGCGCTCCTCAGGACACCTGCAGACAGGGCGCTCCTCACGACACCCGCAGACAGGGTGCTCCTCAGCACACCCACAGACAGGGCGCTCCTCAGGCACACAGACAGGGCACTCCTCAGGACACCACAGACAGGGCGCTCCTCAGGACACCACAGACAGGGCGCTCCTCAGCACACCCAAAGACAGGGCGCTCCTCACGACACCCACAGACAGGGCGCTCCTCAGCACACCCACAGACAGGGCGCTCCTCACGACACCCACAGACAGGGCGTTCCTCAGCACACCCACAGACAGGGCGCTCCTCAGCACGCCCACAGACAGGGCGTTCCTCAGGCACACAGACAGGGCGCTCCTCAGCACACCCACAGACAGGGCGCTCCTCAGGCACACAGACAGGGTGCTCCTCACGACACCCACAGACAGGGCGCTCCTCAGCACACCCACAGACAGGGCGCTCCTCACGACACCCCACAGAGCAGGGCCGCTCCTCCAGCACACCCACAACAGGGCGCTCCTCAGGCACACAGACAGGGCGCTCCTCAGACACCCCACAGACAGGGCGCTCCTCAGGCACGCAGACAGGGCGCTCCTCACGACACCGCCAGACAGGGCGCTCCTCAGCACACCCCCACAGACAGGGGCGCTCCTCAGCACACCCACAGACAGGGCGCTCCTCAGGCACACAGACAGGGCGCTCCTCAGCACACCTGCAGACAGGGTGTTCCTCAGGACGCCCACAGACAGGGCGCTCCTCAGGCACACAGACAGGGTGCTCCTCACGACACCCACAGACAGGGCGAACCTCATGATACGCACCCAGACAAGAGGCGGACTTGTCTTCAGGGCTGGTACCAGTGCTTTACTCAACAGTTATGAAAAGAGGGAAAGAAATGGTCTTATAAATTAAATCAATTATCATCAATATTTAAAGGAACACTGTAGTCAATTACTTTATAATTACTTTATAATTCACCCCATAATTTATTGATCTATAATTATTTTTAAGAGAGGCAGGCCTGCACCATTAGCAGTATACCATCAGTTAACATTTTCCTTGGAGCAAAAGATTTAGCAACATTGCCCGGGATTAAGTAATAATGTGCAGAAGTCTCTGACACTGTTTTAAATGAGACTGTCCTGGGCAAGTAGAGACATAAAGGCAGGTCCACTCAAAGAGAAAAAGAGAAGGTATAGTAGAGATTGGGAGGAAAGACAGCAAAAATGAGGAGAAAGCAGGAAGGAAGGGAGGGAGGAGGCACTGCTTCCTAAAGCAGGGGTGAAGTCCCTGAGGGTGTGGCCAGACACTGAGCGTGTCCAGTGTGTGTATGTGTAAAAGTGTATGTGTGAAGTATGTGTAATATATGTGTGTATGTGAGTATGTAGTGTTTGTGTGTGTGTATGCGTAAGAGTATGTGTGTGAAGTATGTGTGATATGAGTGTGTGTGAGTGTATAGTGTTTGAGTGTGTGTGTATATGTAAGAATGTGTGTGTGGTGTGTAAGAGTGTGTGAGGGTGTAAGACAAGAGTGTGTGAAAGTGTATAAGAATGTGCAAGGGTAGCAGTATGTGAGTGTATGAGTGTGTTGTGTGTAAGAGCATGTGGGTGTGTATAAGTGTGAGTGTAAGAGTGTATGAGAGTGTATAGTATGTAAGAGTGTGTGTATGTGTAAGAGTGTGTGTGTGAAGTATGTGTAATATGTGTGAGTGTGTAGTGTTTGAGTGTGTGTATGTATAAGAGTGTGTGCAGTGTGTAAGAGTGTGTGAAGTATGTGTGATATATGAGTGTGTGTACGTGAGTGTGTAAGAGTGTGTGTGAAGTATGTGTGAATGAGTGTGTGTATGTGAGTGTGTAGTGTGTAGGTGTGAGTGTGTGTGTAGTAAGACTGAGTATGTGTAGTATGTGTAGTGTACGAGTGTGTGTTTGCATGTGCAGTGTGTGTGGTGTGTGTGTCAGAATGTGTGTGTTTAAGAGTGTGAGAGTATGTGTAGTATATGTAGTATATGTGTGTGTGGTCTGTGTGAGTGTGCAGTGTGTGTAGTATATGAGTGTGTTAGTGTGTAGTGTGAGTGCAGTGTAAGTGTATAGCATGTATGTGTGAGAGTGTGTAATGTGTGTAGTGTAGGTGTGACTATGTAGTGTGTATGAGTGTGTACAAGTGTGTGTGAGGGTGTAAGGTAAGAATGTGTGAAAGTGTATAAGAATGTGTGAGTAGAATGTGTATAAGAATGTGTGGGTAACAGTGTGTGAGTGTATATATGAGTGTGTAGTGTGCAAGAGCGTGTGAGTGTGTATAAGTGTAAGTATAAGAGTGTATGAGAGTGTAGAGTGTGTAAGAGTCTATGTATGTGTAAGAGTATGTGTATGTGTAAGAGTGTGTGTAGTGTGTAACAGTGTGTGAGTGTGTGAAGTGTGTGATATATGAGTGTGTGTATGTGAGTGTGCAGTGTTTGAGTGTGTATGTGTAAGAGTGTGTGAGTATCTGTGCATCAACAGAATGCTACTGCTAAAGTTGCTGGGCTCACATGCAGAACGGCTCACACGGGAACCGCAGCCCAGGGCAGAGGCCGATATCCTACCCCGGAGGCCTGAGCTCCCGAGAAGGCGCGGAGGAGCCCTGCTCCGTCGCCGAGCCCGCTCTCTGGGAAAGCATCCTCCCTGCGGTCGTGTGAAGAAGCAGAGGAGACCCTCTGGGAGGGCACCACGAGGTGAGCAGGGCCTGCACGGCCCCCGGGCGCGGCTCCCAGAGGACAGAGGACACCGGCGCGTCCCCGAGATGCTCCCTCACGGCAGCTCACTCTCATTCCCCCGGGAATTCCAAATTCTCCTGCCTTGGGGAATGACACAGTGATGGGAGGCCTTTTGCCTGCCATGACCACAGTCCTTCCCGGGAAAGCCCTGGGAGCCGCGCCCCTGAAAGCCAGGGAAACGCGCGGCCAGCCAGCACTGCTGCTCTGATCCAGCTCTCACGGGCGGTCAGAGCCCGTACAGCCGAGTCACAGCACATCACAGCCACCAGAGCTGGAGAGGAAGAAGCAAGGCCATCACCAACCACGGGAGACATACAAAGAAAATCCAATAAACATGTGAGAAGACATTTGATCTCACTAGTCATCAGCTCAGGGCAAACTAAGAACACAGTGAGACAGCAGTCTCTGCCCACTGTATAAATAAGAGCTAAGAATTCTGACAACGTGGAAACTCAGGGAGCATACGGGCCAACAGACCACAGAGGCCAGCTGGCACACCGCTTTGGAAAGAAATCTGCTATTATTTTGTGAAGTCGAGCATCTGGACGCACTGTGACCCAACAATTCCCCTCCCGGTAGAAACATCCCAGAGAAACCCTTGGGCACGTGCCTGAAATAAAACACACAAAACTGGTAATAGACCAGTTCACAACAGCAAGACGAGAAACAACTCAAATGTCCTCACTTGGGGAAATGAATAAACTGTGACAAATTCACACAAAGGAATGTCGTGCAGTTGTAAAAATGAGTAGACAGCTGCTACGTGCCATAACAACTAAGTCTCCTTACCATTCCAAAGGCACCAAAAGGGTAGAAGTGGGCCCAGTGGCTGGGAGACAAGAGATGCTAAAACCTGAGACTAAGGCAATGGCCAGCAACAGACAGATCTGTGGGTCTTTGGGAGAGAAATGCAAAGGACCTGGCAACACCTCAGCTATGGGGAGAGTCAGGGAGGAGTCCTGAGCTTCAGGCTTGAGCAGCGGGCCAGGTGACGCCATCCTAGGAGATGTGGACACAGAGGGTGGGAGAAGTGGGCACAAGGTGAATCTAGATACAGGGGAGACAGAAGCACTCTGTAAAGAGGAGAAATCCTGAGGACACGAGTGAAAGACCACACGTGTAACGGGGTGAAGACACTCCTGTGGAAAGGAGATGGTAAGTGCAAAGGCCCTCAAGCAGGCGTACCCTTGACCCCAAAACCTCTGGGAGCCTGTGTGAGGCTGGGCAGACACAAGATGACAGAGGTGGCTGAGATGGAACAGAGCCTACAAACAGCAAGCACTCACTATACCTTAGCTACCATCCTCCTCTGGATTTTCTAAGTGACCCAGCATATGAGGTGCCTGGTCTAGGAAGCACGGAGCGACCACCCTTCAATAAAGCCAACAGTTATTTAACAGCATGAATAATCACTTCCCTAAAGGAAATCAATTCTGAATGTTCATTGGAAGGACTGATGTTGAAGCTGAAACTCCAATACTTTGGCCACCTGATGCGAACAGCTGACTCACTGGAAAAGACCCTGATGCTGAGAAAGACAGAAGGCAGGAGGAGAAGGGGACGACAGAGGATGAGATGGTTGGATGGCATCACCGACTCGATGGACATGAGTTTGAGCAAGCTCTGGGAGATGGTGAAGGACAGGGAGGCCTGGCGTGCTGCAGTCCGTGGGGTCACAAAGAGTCGGACACGACTGAGCGACTGAACAGCTTTGCAACTGAACAACAGCAGCAACGACCACTTCCAAACTTTTTTCTACATTACTGATTTTTCCCCTCAGGTGATTTAAGTTGCTATTTGTCAACCGCTATTCTGTCTCATTCAAGTTCCTCCTTTAGAGCCTAAAAGTTTCAATTTATCAAATTTCTTCTCCAAATAGAGGTTTAAAATTAGAGCAAAAATGCAATAATAATAAGCTAGAAATAGCATGTTGCTATAGTGATACCAAAGTCTAAAATTAGATTTTGATCTATAAAAAACACAAAATTCATTACTCTGCTACTCATTTTTGCCATTTTTCTCTGGGCCAAACCCATTTCAAAAAGAACCTTTATTATATGGAATCACAGAATACCTGTCCCACAGTGAGAAAGAGATGGCTCAGGTAATTGAAGTCCACAGGTAATCCAGAAACCTCATTCCAGTTCAATTTCAAAACGTTCTGCCATCAATACTTTATTACATCCACTCTCAAGTCACAAAACTGGCTGATTTATGAAGTTGGACAAGTCTCTTGGCCTCTCCAGACCTCAGTGTCCTCAGTGATTGCACGCAGAGGCCACGCAAACAACCCCAGTGACTGCTCCGGGGCCACGGACCCCAGCAATTCCCATCACCCTTCCTCCACCCACAGGCAGGAGGGCTGGAGAAGGGACATCAAAGATCAATTGCCAATTGATTGATAACTAAGGCACTGATCCACAATTCCAAATGATTCCATGGAATCTTAGAGCTAGAATTTATGTTTCCAGGCTACAGCAAAGCATGCCTCAGAGTAAGACAGTCCTAACCAGTGAGGCAGGATATTGTGACCTTATTCCATGGAAGCAGAAGAGATCAAAAAGGAAGGAGGTCAAGTATTTCAGTGCCTGTGGAAACATTTAACTAGCAGATGACTCTGTGGTTGAGAAACGCAAGAGGTGGATGAGAACAGACAATCCCAGGTTTGGGAGATGCATCTAAGGTCTCAAAGTGCAGCAAACATACTTAGAACATCACCAAGCTAATCCCTTCATTTACCAAAGACTGTCACCTCAGTTTAGTGAGTGATATTTTTTAAGCTGGGTTTAGAAAAGGCAGAGGAACCAGAGATCAAACTGTCAACATTCATTGAATCATAGAGAAAGCAAGGGAATTCCAGAAAAACATCTGCTTCATTGACTACAAGAAAGCCTTTGACTGTGTGGATCACAACAAACTGTGAAAAATTCTTAAAGAGATGGGAATAACAGACTACCTTATCTGCCTCCTGAGAAACCTGTATGCAGGTCAAGAAGCAACAGTTAGAACTGGACATGGGACAACTGACTGGTTCAAAATAGGGAAAGGAGTATGTCAGGGCTGTATATTGTCACCCTGCTTATTTGACTTCTATGCTGAGTACATCATGTGAAATGCTGGGCTGGATGAATCACAAGTTGGAATCAAGATTGCTGGGAGAAATATCAACCACCTCAGATATGCAAATGATGCCACTCTAATGGCAGAAAGTGAAGAGGAACTAAACAGCCTCTTGATGAGGGTGAAAGAACAGAATTGAAAAAAATGGCTTAAAATTCAACATTCAAAAAACTCAGGAAACTCAAACAGGGGCTCTGTATCAATCTAGAGGAGTGGGATGGGGCGGGAGATGGGAGGGAGGTTCAAAAGGGAGGGGATATATGTATGATTATGGCTGATTCTGGAGAAGGAAATGGCAGCCCACTCCAGTATTCTTGCCTAGAGAATCCCAGGGACAGAGGAGCCTGGTAGGCTGCCATCTATGGGGTTGCAGAGAGTCGGACACAACTGAAGTGACTTAGCAGCATGGCTGATTCATGTTGAGGTTTGACAGAAAACAACAAAATTCTGTAAAGCAATTATCCTTCAATTAAAAAAAAATTAAAAAATAAAAAAACAAAGATCAGGGCATCTGGTCCCATCACTTCATGACAAAGAGAAGGCTGAAAAGTGGAAGCCAATGGATTTTATTTTCTTGGGCTCCAAAATCACTGGGGATGGTGACTGCAGTCGGATAATTAAAAGATGCTTGCTTCTTGAAAGAAAAGCTATGACAAACCTAGACAGCATATTAAAAAGCAAAGACATCATTTTACTGACAAAGGTCTATGTAGTCAAAGCTGTGATTTTTTTCAGTACTCATGTACAGACATGAGAGTTGGACCATAAAGGCTAACCACCAAAGAATTAATGCTTTCAAATTATGGTGCTTGAGAAGACTTTTGAGAGTCTCTTGGACTGCAAGGAGATCCAGTCAATCCTAAAGGAAATCAACCCTGAATATTCATGGGAAGGACTGAAACTGAAGCTGAAGCTCCAATCCTTTGGCCATCTGATGCGAAGAGTCAATTCACTAGAAAAGACCCTGATGCTGAGAAAGACTGAAGGCAACAGGAGAAGGAGGCGACAGAGGATGAGATGGTGAGATAGCATCGCCAGGTCAGTGACAGAAATCTGAGCAAGCTCCGGGAGATGGTGAAGGACAGGGGAACCTGGCGTGCTGCAGCCCATGGGGTCGCAAAGAGTCAGACACGACTTAGCAACTGAACAACAACAGCAATAGGCGAGAAACCGCAGCCTAGAAGTTTATTTAGATTCTTATTACACCTAAATGTTAGCGTGTTCATCTCTTGGACATCCTGGAGGCTCAGCGGATGAGAATCCGCCTGCCAACGCAGGGGACACGGGATCGATCCCTGATCCAGGAAGATCCCACATGCCGTAGCAGAGCAACTTAGCCCTCGAGCCACAACTACTGAGCGCACTTGCTGCGATGACTGAGTCCATGGACCTAGAGCCTGTGCTCCGGAACTAGAGGGGAGCTCCCACCCTCCCCGACTACAGAACCCCACACAGCAACAAACACTCAGAGCAGCTAAAAAGAAATAAACAAATCATTAAAAAAAAATAAAAGTATTCATCTCTTGATAATGGAGTTGTGGGTGAATTTTATTTTCTCCTATTTGTTTGCATTTGCTGCCAAGAACATGTGCTGCATTAGTACCTTTTTTTTTTTTTTCAAATAATGAGAGTTTTTCCTAAGTATTTATGGAGTATTTTAGGGCTCTGTTTTTAGATCTTTACTTCAATTTAAAAAGTAAAGAACTGTCTGCTTGAAGAGAAATACTAGCAGGTCACGCAAGCAGGGAAAGCCTTCAGGGCTGGTCAGGGGGGTGGGATGCTACAGCAGGGCTCTCGGGAGACAGGACAGCGCTGGTCCTAAAGAGGGTCGGGGTGGACAGGGCTGGGAGGAGGGCTTTCCAAGCCAGGCGACAGCCACGCCCACCAAGAAGGGGAGTCCAGCCAGGAATACAGCCCCTCCCGGCCCAGACCCCACACGGACGCCACCCAGGCCTGCGCCTCCTACGGCACCTGGCACTTCTGTCTCCATAGTCAAGGGGATGGATGACGCCTTCTCTTACGTACCTGGCTTCAGGAGCAGGAGGTAAGGGCTGCCGACATGGGGCTTGCAGCCGTATCCCCACCACGGGCTATGTGTTAAGCACACGATACAGGCTCAGCAAACATTGTCTGATAAAGACAAAGGATGTGCCTGTCGATTCTTTACTAGTCAGATAGGGAAGGCTGCGGCGAGAGTCAGGTTTCCCACAGTAACAGGCTCACGAAGGTTAGCAACACGGACTCTGGGATTTAATCTAGAAACTCTTTCACCAGGCAGCTCAGTTTTAACTAGTCATATTTTGTCAACTGAAATCATGCATGACGCATGAATATACACAACTGGCCTTACCTCTAATAGGTTTTCTACACAAAGCAAGGCAGGACTCCTTCCCTGAGATCCCACCACTTACCATCAGGGCTTGAAATTCCCAACATTGCTCATTCATTTGAATTTAACATGTAAATTTCGGCTTATACCAAAATTCAAATACACTTTCGTGGAGCGTATTAGCAGATTACACCATTATCAGCCTTAAACACTCAGCACTAATAGATTCTCTTTCACGTATAGACTACCTCCAAATAGGATTTCAGATGGTTTGTAACAGTACAGATATAATACCACCAAAATCAACCAAGATTGAGAAAAAGATGTAAGTTAAGTAGTCAAAACTGGCAGTAGGTACGAGTGGTCACTATATATCTATCTGCCCACATAGATGGATGGATGGATGGAGGGGTGGGTGGATGGGTGGGTGGATAGGTAGGTAGATGGGTGGATGGGTGTGTGGATGGAATAACAGATGGATGAGTGGGTGGAAGGGTAGGTGGATGGACAGACAGACAGACTTCCTGTCCATCAAGCCAGAGCTGAGTTACATCATCCTTCTTTAAAGTCAACACAGCAGCTGTGGTGGAAATAGAGCTTTTCCTGGACCCGAGTAATGTGATTCTAAACAATGCTGTCAATGAAAGTTTTCCTTAAAATGTAAACTTAGGCTCCATGTGGCTGTGTCCTTACTGGCCCTGTGGGCACAGTGTGGATGCACAAGTACACACATTTCCTTCTCTAAGAGTCCAGTTAATGGGGTTCAAGCCACATTGCCTTATCTATTTTTAAAGATGGAGACAACAATGGGGTGAGGCATGACAAGCACTGCCTTGATGCACACCGCACACACCTTGTCTCAGCAGAGCCTTCCCTGAGGTTAGAGGGAAAGCAAAGATGTTTTCTGGGAAAGGCAAAGGATCTATCTGTCCACCAGACATACTGCAGGGAGGTGAGAGGCAGGAGGAACCCCAGCAGACTCAGCCTTTGTCTCTGTATGAGTGTCTTCCTGAAACTATGGCGGCTCCACCCCAAACAAGCCAAGATCTGGGTTGTCTCACACAGTATTACCAAACTCTCACATATTCCACTGTATATAGTATCAATAGATTACATTAAAAATGAACCACTGAATAAGTCACATTTATTTCTGATGCTAGTGGTAAAGAATCTGCCTGCCAATGCAGGAGACACAAGAGACACAGGTTCAGTCCCTGCACTGGGAAGATCTCTTGGAGGAGGAAATGGCAACTCACTCCAGTATTCTTGCCTGAGAAATCCCAAGGACAGAGGAGCCTGGAAGGCTACAGTACATGGGGTTGCAAAGAGCTGGACACAACTGAGCATGCATGCACACACACCGTTTTTGATGGAAGTATTTTATATCATCCATGTAAACGCCAGAAAAACATCTCAGTTCAGTTCAGTTCAGTTGTTTAGTTGTATCCTACTCTTTGCGACCCCATGGACTGCAGCATGCCAGGCTTCCCCATCCATCACCAACTCCTGGAGCTCAAACTCATGTCCATTGAGTCGGTGATGCCATCCAACCATCTCATCCTCTGTCATCTCCTTCTCCTCCTGGTTTCAATCTTTTCCAGCATCAGGGTCTTTTCAAATGAGTCAGTTCTTGGTATCAGGTGGCCAAAGTATTGGAGCTTCAGCTTCAGCATCAATCCTTCCAAAGAATATTCAGGACTGATTTTTAAGATTGACTGGTTTGATCTTGCAGTCCAAGGGACTCTGAAGAGTCTTCTCCAACACCACAGTTCAAAAGCATCAACACTTCAGCACTCAGCTTTCTTTATGGTCCAGCTCTCACATCCATATATGACTACTGGAAAAACCATAGCCTTGACTACAAGGACCTTGGTAGGTAAAATAATGTCTCTACTTTTTAATATGCTATCTGGGTTTGTTATAACTTTTCTTCCAAGAAGCAAGTGTTATTTTTATTAGTTGGAGGCTAATTACTTTACAATATTGTAGTGGTTTTTGCCATACATTGACATGAATCAGCCATGGATTTACATGTGTTACCCATCCTGATCCCCCCTCCCGCCTCCCTCTCCATCCCATCCCTCTGGGTCTTCCCCATACACCAGTGTCTTTTAATTTCATGGCTAAAAAAAAATCTGCTTCACTGACTTTAAGAAAGCCTTTGACTATGTGAATCACAACAAACTGTGGAAAATTCTGAAAGAGATGGGAATACCAGACCACCTGACCTGCCTCTTGAGAAATCTGTATGCAGGTCAAGAAGCAACAGTTAGAACTGGACATGGGACAGCAGACTTGTTCCAAACTGGGAAAGGAGTACATCAACGCTATATATTGTCACCCTGCTTATTTAACTTATATGCAGAGTACATCATGTGAAATGCTGAGCTGGATGAAGCACAAGCTGGAATCAAGATTTCTGGAAGAAACACCAATAACCTCAGATATAAAAATGACACCTACTTTATGGAAGAAAGCAAAGAGGAACTAAAAGGATTCTTGAAGGTGAAAGAGGAGAGTGAAAAAGCTGCCTTAAAACTCAACATTCAAAAAATGAAGATCATGGAATCCAGTTCCATCATTTCGTGGCAAACAGATGGGGAAACAATGGAAACGGTGACAGACTTTATTTTCTTGGGCTTCAAAATCACTGCAGATGGTGGCTGCAGCCATGAAATTAAAAGATGTTTACTCCTTGGAAGGAAAGTTATGACCAACCTAGACAGCATATTAAAAAGCAGAGACATTACTTTGCTGACAAAGGTCCATACAGTCAAAGCTATGGTTTTTCCAGTAGTCATGTATGGATGTGAGAGTTGGACCATAAAGAAGGCTGAGTGCTAAAGAATTGATGTTTTTGAACTGTGGTGTTGGAGAAGACTCTTGAGAGTGCCTTGGACTGCAAGGAGATCAAACCAGTCAATCTTAAAGGAAATCAGCCCTGAATATTCATTGGAAGGATTAATGCTGAAGTTGAAGTTCCAATACTTTCACTACCTGATATGAAGAACTGACTCATTGGAAAAGACCCTGATGCTGGAAAAGATTGAGGGCAAGAGGAGAAGGGGACGACGCAGGATGAGATGGTCAGATGATATCACCGACTCAATGGACATGAGTTTGAGCAAACTCTGGGAGACGGCGAGGGGCAGGGAAGCCTGGCGTGCTGCGGTCCACGGGGTCATAAAGAGCTGGACACAACTGAACTGAACAACAACAACAATGAAAATGCCAAAGGAAAACCACCAAAAATGACCGTGTTTGGGCAAAATTACAATTCAGATGATACTCTTGACCATAACTTGCCAAATCAAAGGTTTCTGGATACCACTCCAGAAACATGAATCCAGGTCTCTGACCATCCACTCAGAGAAAAGTCTAAAATGTCTAAAAGTAAAAATGCTGAAGTGCAAGTTAAATATCAAAGGTCTCAACATCGGTTTACACCATTTAATACAGAGGTTTGATAAATTAGAAAATCATTTTGCCCTCCTGATTCTCATGATGGCATTAGGATAAAACATCTTAAAAAAAAAACATTTAAAAGCTTAAATCAATATTAAGATCATTCAACTTGCCCAATTAACAATCTCTGTCTTTTGAGTTAAAGGTTGATGGTGGATACATAAATTCTACGAAAGGTTTTAAAGGATTTTTGACAAGCTTTTTTTCCTATTGGTTGAAGCAATTGGTGTTAGAACTACGAATTAGAAGAGAACAGTGATCTGAGAGAGAGAAATGACCCAAGACAGGCTTTAAGGGATAGACGAGCCTAGTGGCCAACACGGTTTGGGACCCTGGGCCATGATGGTGCCACCTGCAGGAGACACAAGTCAAGGTGTCCAAGCAAGTCTTGGCTGCTCTGTGTGAGCTCGGGAGACGCCCACCCCCGCTGCCACATCTCCCTGAGCAAAAAAAAGGCAGCACCAGGCTCACCGATCTCCTCCCAAGGCAGAAAGTGTGCAGAAAAGGAGATGCAAACCAGTGTCCACAATTTCTTCTCGTGTCCAGCCCGGTTGGCCAGCCCTTGCTTTAGGTCATGGGGTGGGGTATCATCTATTTTTCTTAGTCCTGTTTTAGCATTCTCACCAAATTTAAGCAGCTTGCTGGGGAAATCTGGCCAAGATTAATAAGAAGAGTATCTCATTTTCAGATTGCAATGTATTTCCATGTGCAGAATTATTTTCCCCCAAAATATGCCATTTAATTATTAAGGCCACTAAGTAGTTGTAAATTTACATCAAAGTGAAGCTAGTGTGCGTTCTTAGGGAAGGGCTGTGGGCTACATTTTAAAACAACTTTGAGTGTGTAACTTTTCCATCAGTTGCACAAAGACAAACAAAAGAGTTTATGCTTCATACATAGTCACACAGTTGCCTCCAAGAAAGTAGAGAAAATTTCCCCAAACCTTTAGAAATTAGAAAACTTTGAATGCTGCTCTAGTATAGAATTTGGACCTAAGACAGCAGAAAATATTCTTGCCGCAAAAGCAAACTTTCCATTTTTTCAGAACTATACTTCCATCACTTATTTGGAGAATCATCAATGACGGTCTTAAACAGGTTTATTAAGCCCACAGATTCATCAGTCCTGGTGGAAATTCCATCAAGAGCAGCAGCATCCGCCGTATCTCCCCCACTTCCTCACACCGGAGCCCCGGCTTCAGTGTCCCCTCTAAATACTCCCATAACAGTTGCACCAGCGTCCTCCGGCGGGGGGCGAAGTCAAAACTCCAAGCACACCCTTGGTCCGTCTCTCTCCTTCCACCCCGCAGGACACACCCCGAATCCGGTCCTCCAGACGTGCCGGGCTGTCTCCTCCTGCTCCGGGGCTGCTCCAGCCCTGCACTCCGCGCGGCCCGCTCCCTCCCACCACTCAGGTCCAGTTCAGATGCTGTCTCTTCTGTGAGCCCTCTCGCACCCTCCCACCAGCCCTGACTCCGTCTGCCTGGCACGCTTTGCACTCCTCCGCAGCGTGCTCGAGGCGCTCAGTGGCCGATGGGTTGCTCCCTGGCTCAGCGTCTGTCCCCCGGCCTGGGACGCGCGCTCTGTGAGCGCGGGGGGTGTCCCGTCCATCACAGAATCCCCGCGGCCCACCTAGAGCTGACCCGGTCGGCACCGCCCGGCCCCCGGGGGGTCAGGAGCAGGAACCAAGAGACCAGGAAAAGGACGTGCTCAGAAGTGAGCAGGCGGAGGCCTCGGGGCCTGGCTTACAAACTCCGCGGTCCTGTCCGAGCCATTACCCGGCGCTTGCGCCTTGGGGCGCAGTGTACCCTTCTGCGGGGAGGACAGCGGGGACAGGGCGCTGCCGGCCGCCTCGTGCTCACGTTCCGGCTGCTTGTCTCGCTCAGGCTTCCCTCTGCGGCTGGCCTCACTGACCTGCAGTCACGTGCTCGTCTCCGTCGTCACCACGGTCCCCCCCACCGTCTGGCTAAAGGCAAGGGCCCCCTCAGGCCCACTCCCCAGCAGCACCCACGGTGTGCCCCCAGCGCTGCGCTGGCCCCAGGAGCATGCAGCCTGGAGCCTGGTCGTGGGGAAGGGGACTGTGGGCACGCCCCGGGTGAAGGGGCCTCTCCAGGGACCCACGGAGACCAGCACACACAGGCCGGCCCTGGGCGCCCGGCCACCGTCTGCCTACAATGCTGAACACCACAGAGGGTCTTCCTGCATTCCCTGGTCAGTCCAAGAACCCCTCCACCTCGGGGCCCTTCTGGAATGTTCTCTACATATGATAACTGCGCAACACACAGAAACACACCCCGCGTGCAGAGGACACCTGCTTCACCAGCCTGGGCGGTCCACACGCGCGTCCCTTGCTTTACTGACGATTTACCCCAGGTCGCCTCTCAACCCAAGAAGGTGAGGCATTCTGAGTGCATTCCAATCACCAGATACATTCTCTTCAGAGCACATCGCTAGTATAAAGCCAAGTGTGACTTTAATAAAAACGACAGCAAGCTCGGAATTAACTTCCAAAATCTGTATGTGTCACTGTGCGTCATGAGGAAGCTGTAATGGCCCATTCGATTCCACTCAACTGCACAGTCTCAGAGGACAGTGCCTTTATCTTGTGGACGTTCCCCAGTAAGAGAAAGTTCTAGCCAATATCCAGGAGTGGGCCATTTCCTGGGACCGTGTTTAATTATTAATCTGAGCTTGATGAGGCTACAAAACATCTTACTGGAAAGGCTGCTGAAAAAGGAGGGTTGAGATAGCGGGATTTGTTTCTCTTCCTTGGAAAATGTTCCATATCAACTAAACATCCATCACTTTTCAGCTAATATTAATATTTTAATCACTGAGTCCATTAACGCCAACATGCATCTGTTAAGGACTTGTTATGGGTTCACCATTGGGCTAAACACAATGAAGGTACGAGATACATTTAAGACATGGTTTCAGCTCTCATATAGTTATAAATCTGGGTAGGAAAACAATCTATTTATAGTTGAAAACTTTGATTAAATTAAAAATGTTTTGTTTTTTTTTTTTTAATACAGACAGTGGGCTTCCCTGGTGGCCCAGTCGTGAAGAATCTGCCTGCCAACGCAGGAGACGTAGGTTTGATCCTTGAGTCGGGAAGATCCCCTGGAGAAGCAAATGGCAACCCACTCCAGTATTCTTGCCTGGACAATTCTGTAGACAGAGGAGCCTGGCGGGCTACAGTCCATGGGGTCGCAAAGAGCTGGACACAGCTTAGCAACTGAGCATGCACACACAGACGATGCATGCTATGAGAGAACAAGAGATGCTTCCTGAAAACATCAAGCACGCTGACTTTGAGGTCTTTGCACCCTCTCTTCCTTCCAGATTCCAGAATGTTCTTTGCCTCCAGGGCTCCCTCCCTCACTGCACTCAATTCTCTGCCCGAGTGCCCTGCATCAGTGGGTCTTCTCTGACCCTCCATCCACCTGCTCCGTTTCCTTACCAGACAAGCATTTCTTCCCAGCGGCTGTTCATCCTGACTGACGGGGGTTCTTCCTGTGTTACCCTCTTCTGTCTTCCCCTCTCAGGAAAGGAGAAGGCAGGAACTCGGCCTGGCCCCTCTCTGCTCTGTCCCCAACATCCGGAAGAGGGCCTGGATCCTAACCGGCATTCAACCAGCATCTCCTTAACTGCTGTCAAAGGAATAAGTCACATAACACAGTTACTTCACAGCATGACGCCACGTGGATTGCGATGTCTTCCAGAAAAGTCACAGCCAC
Organism: Cervus canadensis; assembly: GCF_019320065.1. Classification (NCBI taxonomy): domain Eukaryota; kingdom Metazoa; phylum Chordata; class Mammalia; order Artiodactyla; family Cervidae; genus Cervus; species Cervus canadensis. The sequence continues at coordinate 109,610,358 of NC_057388.1, forward strand.
CACGTGAAACTACAGACTTCCTAAGAAACAAGCCTTCCCTCCCAGTGTCAGCCCTGCAAAGCGTGCAGACAGGCTTCATTTCAACCTGCTGATCACACCGGTGTCCCACACTGTGCTGGACTTGAATACACAGTACAAACACATGGAGACGGGTTTACATATGGCCAGTAGATAAAGCCAACACCAATTCATCATATTCTAAACTCTGAACATTAAAACCAAGGGTGGTGTTAATTTTGGACATTCACACAGTTTGAAACCAACAAATTCCATACAGATCTGAGCCATAGTTTCTAAATACAGACTCCTTGTCAGCATAAATTGGAAGAGAGAGACAAAAGACACTGTCCAGCTATATCATTTGCCTCAAGTGAATCAACTGCTATATGATTATAAACTGTCTCCTATTATATTAGGATTTTTCAATTTGTCGTATGTATTTGTTGGCTCACTTGTTTCATTTTAGTCCGGAGAGTTTATTCTGTTCTGAGATTGAAGTTGAAACACCTCACATGTGTAGTTTTACCCCAAAGAAATAAAATGTGTTCACACAGGCTTCCAGAAGTCCTCCAATTGAGGACTATCGTGAGACACGTGGAGGGTCAAAGACGAGGAGGGTCAGATGGGTGGAGGGTCAGATGCGGGGAGGAGCCCACCCCATGTCAGGAAGGCCACCCCCTCCCCCAAGAGACCCGACACTCAGGTGAACTCAGTCCACCGGGGCCAGTCTCTCTAAGGACATGTAAGACTCATCAGCAAAATACCCACAGACGAGAACTCTTGTCACTGAGTAAATACCAAAATAACTGCTACAACAGAAAGACTTTCCTGCCAAAACAAACAAAAATGGTTTAGACAGCGTCCTTTTCATAATGGAGGAGAGACCATGAACTAAATGGACTCCAAGGACTGACCTCCAGAGTGAAATACTTTTGGGGTGTTAGAGGGCTCCCTAGGGGTAGCTTCAACTTGACACTGACCTTGAAAGTAATGTCTAGGGAAGACCCAAGACTTGGGCAGCACAGAGACCTGGATTTTTAAAAAATGGGCAGGATTAGGGGAAACTCCAGGCAAACCAACCTGAGAAACAGACCAAACGTACACTGGTGATGAAGGAAGCCCTTTTTTATTTTCATGTATCTGCCTCCCTGCATCCTTGCTCACACTCAAGCCATCTGGTCACAGCAAGCCATCTGGTCAACGAACATTGCACCCACCCACTGGACAACAGGCAGATCCCCGTGTCCAGGTCCACCGTCATCTCAAATGGAAATGCTGAGGGTAGGAAGGCCATCTGACAGCAAAGACCACACTGCTCTCCATCTCATCGATGGAGACCACACTCTGCACACAGCTAAGGTGCAACTCTGTCTCCTTGTTCTGAACTACGTACGTATATATATTATATTATATGTATACATGGGCTTCCCTGGTGGCTCAGACGGTAGAGAATCTGCCTGCAATGCAGGAGACCCAAGTTCATCCCCTAGGTTGGGAAGATCCCCGAGAGAAGGAAATGACAACCCACTCCAGCATTCTTGTCTGGAGAATCCCATGGACAGAGGAGCCTGGTGGGCAACAGTCCATGGGGTCATAGTCAGACATGACTGAGTGAGTAACACTTTCACTTTCTCACACACACACACACACACACACATATAACCATTCCTGCAAAGCTTTAAGATAGGGAAGGGAAATTCACCCATGAAATGCTTTACATGACATAAAAATCCCCACCCCCAGTCCTTATCCCACCCCTCAGTACAAAGCAAGTTTTATTAACACAAGGCAAGTGCTCAATTTAAAGAAAACTGTGGGCATTAAAGCAGGTTGTTTTATGTCTCTGACATGAATACTCCGGGTGCATGAACTATTGAGGCCTGGGTTTAAGTGTGATTAATGCCTCATACTTGGAAAGCATCCAAACTTATTAAATCTGATGGAGTAAAACAGCGTAACTTTCTCATATTATTTCCAAGAGATACGATTAGGCCGAATAGCACCAGTGAATGAAACCAGAAGTAAGCCATGGGGCGGGGGCAAGGAACTCAGTTGTGTTTACAAAGAATTAAGAGGAGCTGAGCATTTCAGCAAGCACAGGCAGAGTTCAATCACCTCACCCCAAGGAGGACAGCGAAGCCTGAAACCCACGCCAACGGTACCTCCCCATGTCTCCTGTGACCTCCCCACACGCCGCCGAGCGTGGCGCCCTGCTGGAATCAAGGGAAAGGCCGTTTGGTCCCTGTTCTCTCCTCCCGTCATATCACACGCACACATCACACACGCCACATCACACGTATACATGTCATATCACACACGTGTCGTATCACACACACACACACATTTTATCTTGTATTCAGCCACGCCAGGGCTGAGTGATGTTTAACAGCATCCTTTAAATGACCCACTCTCCACACAGAACGCAGGGCCTACACACCCTCTGCTTACAACAATACACTTACCACCCCAGACAAGCTTGTCCAAAACTGACTACACTCAGATTTACCAGTTCAGGTGTTATGTATATTTGGCCTTTCTGATCTGGGGTGCTTCACAAAGACAAGCAGCCCTAAGAACACATCAGATATTCACTCAATTCTTTCACTTGTTCTCTAAATGGAAATGAAACTCCAAAGAGACAAACAGAAGAAAAGTATGGTCTGCAACACATGACACCCCATGTCCAGTAGAGGGTGGCTCCAGCATGTCCCAGGTGCTCCAAGGGCCACACGAGAAGGTCAGCACAGGTGTGTCTGCCCCTCACTTCAGGGCAAAGAGACGCAGAAAAGGACAGTGGGCCACTGGGCCCAGCTCAGACCTTGTGATGACTCTAAACACTACATAGCCAGACTCTCGGATACCTGGATTTAGGGTGATTATTTGAGAAGGAGAAACATACGAAAATATTTGTAATATCAAAGCCCATCCAAGTCAATTACAAATCTCAGGGCAGATCTGAGACATGGAGGGAAATGCTACACCCCCCAGCAGCCTCTGAACTGATAAAAGAATAACAAATTTTTAAAAATCTGCCAAACAACAAAGCTTCAATTTATTATACATGCTCATCAATTTAACCCAGTAGAAAAAAAAAAAGAAAAACCTTAAAAGCCTGAGGGTGACACAGCGCCTTTAATACACAGACCCTGAGCACGCCACAGATCAAGGCCCCAGCCCCAGCCAGCTTTGTCTGCCAAAGATGAAAGCCGGGTGCAAACAGGTGAAGGCTCTGTTTGAATCATCACCTGCAATTAAGCAAAGGGAAACCAAGAGAAGAGGCAAGCTGAACTCGCTTGGGAAAGACGTCGCGGACGGAGCAGGTGGACACTCGCTGCCCCGCCGGCGGGCTCCCCCGCCCGGATCACAGGCACTCGGTGATTTCCTGCCTAGAAGGACACACAAACACACAGACACACATCCCAGGATCTGTCCCTCTCTCATGTTTCTCTACATGTATCTTTACGTGCCTGCCACTCTTTTGGAAACAACATCCCACCAACGCAGGTCTGCGTGAGGTCTCACGACGTCTGGACGAAAGGTCTTTGGACACAGTGATGAGCAACACTGGGTTGTACATTTGAAAGCTGCAGGACCTCCTGGTGGTCCAGTGGCTAAGACTCCACACTTCCAGTGCAGGGGTTACAGGTTCCATCCCTGGTTGGGGAGCTAGATCCCACATGCTGCGTGGCAGGCCAAAAAAATTTTAGAAATTAAGTAAAATAGATAAGCAACAAGGATTTACCGTGTGGCACAGGAGACTGTATACATAAATTTAAAAAAAAAAGAAAAGAAAAAAGAAAGTTGCTAAGAGAGTAAATCTTAAAAGTTCTCATCAGAAGAAAGAAAAACCCCGTAGCTGAAAGGTGATGAGTGTTAACTTACTGAAAGGTGGCGAGTGCTAACTTACCATGTTGATCATTTCCATATACGCACATATCTAATCCCAAAATCCACTAATCAAGGATAAAGGTCTCCACTTGACTTCCTTCTCCACCAGCATTCCAATTACGATGATTCCTGTGTGTGTGTTCAGTTGTGTCCGACTCCTTGTGACCCCATGGACTGTACCCGCCAGGCTCCTCTGTCCATGAGATTCACCAGGTAAGAATCCTGGAGTGGGTTTTCTTGCCCTCTGCCAGGGGATTTTCCCAACCCGGGATCCAACCTGGGTCTCCTGCGTTGCAGGCGGATTCTTTACCATCTGAGCCAGCAGGGAAGTAAACTAGAGCATGTTTACCCAAAATTTCCAGACCAAACCCTCTTCCCATTAACAGTGTTTCCACAGTGAAGCTCTCTTCATTCCAAAAGAACGCGGTGGTTTTCATGAAAAGGCGCTGCAGCACCAGCTCCCAGCGCTGTTTGTCAAGCTCAACTTCTTTTAGAAAAGCTGCACTTTCTGAAAGCGCCCGGCGTCCCCTCCGTGGATGAGCCATCCACTGTGACTCGCAGGCCGTGTGGGGCCCTCTGGTTCCCTCTCCCGGGAGACAGAGGAGCTCAGAGCAGGCAAGTGCCCTCTCCCCACCATCACACGTGGTCAGTGCACGCTGGACCAGCCTCCTCCCTGCTCCAAACACCCAACCCTGAAAAGGAACCTGAGCCTCAGTAACGCAGGCTCCCACCTGTGTGCTGCCCACAGAACACCCCAGTGAGACTCTCGGATCCACCGGGACTTCAGAGAGAAACCCCAACTGTATCAAAATGAATAAATATGAAGTCCATAAAGTTGACTCCTCATACAACAGAAAGCTCAAAAAGCATCCTCTTTCCCTAAAGATCTTTTGGGAAAAAGATGGAAAGGATGTAACCCCTCCCTGCATCAGAACCATTTGGAAGCCTCTAGAACCACTGGTGCGTTCTGTCTGCCTTCATTTCTGTAAATCGATCACAAATCCACGTGCGCTTGCTTTCTGTCTCTTGGAGGCGAACAGTGATGACAACGCATGAGGCCAACCGAGAGTGCGCCTGCTCCTTGGCCCCTAGACAGCACCTTCTCCAAGGTGATAACTTATTCTTAATCTCAGAATTAAGGAAGAGAGTGGGGAATCGTGTCTTCTGGGTAAACTGGGGCCTCGAGCTGGTCCGCAGGCCCACACTCCCCACGTCAGGGTCAAACCCTCTGCAAACAGTGACGTCTCAGCATCTCCCCGGAGCCCTCCGCCTGCTTCCTCTTATTTCCGGCCTCTGGTTTATGCTCCGTGCCAGGCACCCAACTGCGAGGTCCCTGAGCAACAGGGACCCTTCCCAAGTCAAAGCAAATGGGCCTAGTAAACAGAACCGGATCTTCCTGCCGGACCTGCATCTATGGCTCAGATCCCGCTCACGGGCTCCCAACCTTCTGAGCTAAATGAGCTCACAATCCAGAGAAACGGCGCTTCCAGAACCTTGTTCTTTTGTGAAGGAAATGAACATGCAGACAGCGGCATGTTGGACAAAATATGCTTTCTTTCTTCAAACAGGCAACAACACATCTAAAATAACACAGCCTCGGGGGGTGGGGCTGGGCTGGGATGAGTGGATGCAAACTACGACAGATAGAATGGATAGACACCATGGTCCTGCTGCATAGCCCGGGGCACTACACTCGGATCCTGGGGCAAACGTGATGGAGAGAATGTAATAAAAAAAGAACGTGTATATGTGCGTAACTCAGTCACCTTGCAGCACAGCAGAAACTAACACATTGAAAATCAAGCGTGCCTCCATTTTAAAGATAAACACAGTGCTCGCTTCAGCAGCACATATACTAAAATTGGAACGATACAGAGAAGATTAGCATGGCCCCTGCCCAAGGATGACACGCAAATTTGTGAAGCGTTCCATATTTTTGAATACATGTAACTCCATGGCTGATTCATGTCAATGTATGACAAAACCCACTACAATGTTGTGAAGTAATTAGCCTCCAACTAATAAAAATAAATGAAAAAAATAAAATAAAATAAAAATAAAGATAAACAAACACTCTGAATTTTTAAAAATAAGCAAATAACACAGCCTTTCCCCTCAGTCCGCCCCAGGCCTTCCCCCAGACGCCGTCCCATGGTCCCCCACGTCAGCAGAGACGAGCAGAGAGCACCCCCGTATTCTCAGCTACAGTGTTAAAAGAGGAAAAAAACAAGAACGAAGCAAAGTCCAACCGGACAGGTTTTCTGGGTGAGACCTTAGGGCTCACAGCACAGACGTGCCGGTTTGGGGTCGTGCGGATAAGAAAGAGAGGCTCCACTGCTAACAGGAACCTGCAGACGTGGTCAGCTCGTCTGCTCCAAAGGCGGGAGCAGGGGACGAGGCTGCCTCCCGAGGACAGGGTCGCCTGGCCTGCCCGCAGGGAGTGAGCCACACAGGACGGAGGCCGGCAGAGCCCTCCCAGGGCTGGGAGCACACACTTCCGGCTGCTCTGGAGCGTGGAGGACGGATTTCGGCCTTCCCGTCAGCAGACATGGCTGAGCAAAGGCGGACCTGAGCTGGGACCGGGCGCCCCTCCCTCGGGGCCTGGCCGACCTGGAGATTCTAGGGAACTTGTGGATTTTACGGGGGCTCCGTGTAGCTGTCACTTTGCCAGGATTTCAGGAAGTGGGAAGGTCAAGGCCCAATTTATCTCTTCACATTTGGCTAACTTGGTAACCCCAAGGAGCTAATAATTTCTTTGGCCCTCTATCGCCCAGGGCAACACTGACACTTCCTCTCACAACACAAGCCCCATCCTTCTTTCAAAAATCCACTACTACCCTGACTTTCTCCTGTTGCCCACACTGTCTTGAACCTTTCTGAAACAATGGATTTTCGCTACAGGTATTTTTACAAACGCAGCCGCCAACTCCCAAGAAAGCAAGTCTCTGGCTCTGCTCACAAAGGCCCCTGTCTCCATGTGCACTAGAGACAGTCACGACTGCCTGCCCCGCCCCCCTGCACCTCTGGGGACCCCCCTCCTAGTCGGGGAGGGGGCAGAGAGCAAAGTTCCAGGACCCCACCCTCCCTGGCACAGCTCCTGAAGCATCACTGGTGCAAAGACACTTCCCACACCAAGTCGAGCTGAGTCGGTCAGAGTTTTTCTCAGAAATCTGAGCCAAGAGATACAGAGGAAATCAGGCAGTGTGTGAAGGGCACAGGGGCTGGGGTGCCATGCGGTGGCCAGACTCACCCTGTTTAAGTCGAGGAAGCCAGTGCGTAACGTGAGAGGGACGCGACCAGGACGTGAACAGCACCGCCGGCTCGTTGTTCAGTCGCTAAGTCCTGTCCGACTCTTTGCCACCCCATGGACATTAGCCCGCCAGGCTCCTCTGTCCATGGGATTCTCAGGCAAGGAGACTGCAGAGGCTGGCCATTTCCTTCTCCAGGGGATTCTCCCGACCCAGGGATCGAACCTGCATCTCTTGTGTCTCCGGCAGGGGGATTCCTTACCCCTGAGCCGCCTTGGGAAGGGTTATCGGTCTGTACTCCCAGCTGACCCGAGACCCTGCTGATCATCACATCCTATCTTCGGCTTCTCCAGCTCCTAAACATAAACACCTCTCCCAGTGCGTGTACTCAGGACGGAGAGGAGGGGAGGGTCCCAGGACGCGGGGGGACCGGTCATAAGATCTCGGCAGTTGCTGAGATGGGCAGTCGTCCTGCTGCACCTGCTCCCCCCACCTGCGCCGCTGATCACAGTCACCCCCGGGGAGGGTGAGAAGGTGTGAAAGGGACCAAAACCCATTCTGATGCCAGGGGTGCAGTTCGTGACCATTTCCAGGAAGAATTCGGAATTTTAAAACGAGTCCTGGAAATGAAACTCCATAACCCTGGGGAAGCAGTTCCCAAAGGTGGACTTGCAGGCAACAGAGCACCCAGGGGTGGAAGATAATTTCAAGCAGGTGAGCCTTTCAAGTCCTCCCCCCTGGTGATGCGGACACCACCAGGGAAGCGTGGTGCGGATGCCCCACAGTAGGACGGTAATGCCCGTCATTAGGGGCAGGAAGGGAGCCTGAGGACACGGCATCCTGAACACCGCCAAGAGGGTTTGCTTAAATCTCCAGCTTTGATCACAAATGTAACAAAAATATCTGAGACTGAAGCAGCCTCTCCTTTGCGCATACATCAAAGAAGCTGTTAGTACAAGAATCTAGAAGTTTGTTCAAATAAATATTCCCAACCAGATTGCTAGGATCACTACAGAGTACGAGACCTTTAGATATTCCCAGTCCGGTCTCTCTGGGGCGGCAAGGAACCTGCTGGGCTGAGATCAGCGTGACCCACTGGCAGTCACGTGGCTGGTGGTCACTTCCTCCCCCGCACACCACCTCACAGACTCACCCACCTGCACACAAGTGTGCGTCATCATGCACACCCCCTCGTAACAGTTCACTTTTCCAAGGCTTGACAGTATCGGACAGCTTCCTGCTCTAGCTCAGCAGCTCCAGTGTGGCCACATTCTTCCCTGTCCACTGTCTACACAGCTACATCCAGAGACTTTGAAAACAATGCATGCCCAGTCTCCCCTTCTCCCTCTCAAGAATAAGTGAGCCCTCGGGGGAAGGGGAGGGCAGTGCCCCGGGGCTCACCACACGCTGCAAGGCGCCAGCTCTCTGCACCAGGCAGCGCTGGACGAGCTCTGCTGTGGTCAGTGTCCACCGGAGCGAAAGCGGCTGGGCCTCAGATGCAATGTCCAGAAAACCTGGGCATGACTCAAGAGGGACCGCGCGTTGACTCCCCTGTCTGCCTGTGACGCTGCACGGCTCTCCACCCCCACCGACACGCGAACTGCCCCCTTCCCTTACTGCTCCCCTGGAGGCACCTGTTCCCTTCCAGCAAAGGCAGCTGCGAGTTTCGGAGAGCTCCGACACGTGTCCCAGGAGTCCAGCCACCGACAGCTCCCTCGCACCTGTCCTCTCTGCTCTGCGCTGCCCTCCGGCCCACTGCCTGCTTCCAGCACTGGGTGCTGAAAACAACCCAGGCCGGGCGACAACTTGAGGGCTATTCACTGGGAGAAAACCCGCCTGCAGCAGGTAAGGGGGTGAGTCTGGGGCCTTCCCACCTGGGGGCACTCCTGCCCTCCCCCTCAGAGCAGATGGGGAGGACCTGCAGCTTTGTGATCAGAGGGATGGACTTGGTCTAGATGGTGGCAAAGCAGTTAGACAAGCAACGGTCATGGTGGGGGCTGGCGCTGGTACCGTGGAGGCAAACAAGCCAGCAGAGCCCTGAGATGCACAAACTGGTCACTAAACTACACGTGGGGGGCGGGGGTCGTCTGGGGGGAGGGATGGAGCGGCAGTTTAGGGTTAGCAGATGTAAGCTTTTATAGAGAGAATGGGTAAAGAAGGCCCTACTGTAGCACAGACAACCGCATTCAATATCTTATTATAAACCATTAGTTCAGTTCAGTTCAGTCGCTCAGTCGTATCTGACTCGTAGGGACCCCGTGGACTGCAGCACACCAGGCCTCCCTGTCCATCACCAACTCCTGGAGTTTACCCAAACTCATGTCCATCAAGTTGGTGATGTCATCCAACCATCTCATCCTCTGTCGTCTCCTTCTCCTCATGCCCTCAATCTTTCCCAGCATCAGGGTCTTTTCAAATGAGTGAGTTCTTCGCATCAGGTGGCCCAAGTATTGGAGTTTCAGCTTCAGCATCAGCTTAGACCATTATAAACCATAGTGGAAAAGAATATTGAAAAGGAATATATAAATATAGGTATAACTGAATCACTTTGCCGTACAACATAAATTAACTATACTTCAAAAAAATAAAGTCTGTCTGCCTTCCACAGAGCCTCGGGAAAAAAAATAAAAACAATAAATTAAATTAAATAAGCTACCTGTGGAGGCAGCAGGTCCCAGGGAGGTCTGTGAAAGTCACAAGCATGGAACATTTGTGAGTTGCTGTGCCTTTGAATGCAGTCTGCAGTCTGCACACAGCCCAAGTGGCAGAAAGGAATCCTCAGTGTCCTGAATGTCAGAAAATAACCCCCACTCAGATCGTCCGCTGACTGCTAAGCTACACAGGCACACGGAGCCCTGTAGGGCCAGGCAAAGAAGAGCAAAAAAACTGACTAGAGATGTTCATGGCTGTGCATTACAAGGAGACATTTTACACCACGAGTCCGGGCAGGTTACTTGCCGACACTCTCAGAGGAACAAATCAGGATTGGAGGACATGCAGAAAAATGGAACATGCATGCATAACCCATACTCAGGAGAGAAAAAGAGCAATCAAGAGAAAGTGATGTCAAGTGAACCAGAAGTTGAAGTTAACAAATATCTTCTAAGAAGCTATAAGTATATTCAAACAATTAAAGGAAAATGGGTTCAAAAAACTGAAGGAAAATGTGCTAAGCATGAGTGAGTAGAGAGGGAATGTGGGAAGTTGGAAACTATAAAGCAGAGCCAAACAGAAATGCTACAGTTGAACATTACAGTAACTAAAATTAAAATTCCACCAAATGGATTCAGTAGCAGATATGAGGGGGCAGAAGAAAATATTCAATAAACATGAAGACAGATCAACAGAAATCATTCCATCCAAAGAACAGATAGAAAAAAAGATCTAAGGAAAAGAAAAATGCGTAACACATGACTGTGGAACCATGCTTTGTGAACCAACGTATATGCAATTGGAGTCCCAGAAGTAGAGACAGGAAATGAAGTGAAATATTGGACAAAAACTTCCCAAATTTGGTGAAAACATTAACTTAGAGAGCCAAGAAGTTCACCAAACCCAAGTCGAATAAACAATAAGAAAACCATACCTAGGCACACAATAGTCAAGCTGCTGAAAGTCGAAGATAAAAGTAAAATCTTGAAAGCAACAAAAGAAAAACAGAACATTGCATGCAGAGGAGTAAAGATACAATTTAAAGCCAACTTCTCATCACAAACAATGGGGGCAAAAAGATACTGGAATGACATGCCAATAGAATAAAACTCTCAACTGAGAATTCTATTCCCAGTTAAACTATCTTTCATAAATGGTGGTGGAATAAAGGTATTTCCAGACATACAAAAGCAGTAAAATTTATTATCAAAACTGCACTATAAGTAATGATAAAAGCAGTTCTTTAGGAGAAAAGAAAATGACACCAGATGGTGACTCAGATTCCCGGGAAAGAATGAAGCACACCAGAAATAGTAAGGATGTGGATAAATATTCAAAAGAATTTCTTCCATCTATTAATTTTTAAAGAATGTTTAAAGCAAAATTGCTGATGGATTTTAACAGAGAGAATGTGTGTAGGTTTATATGTATGTATACAGTTCTATGTGTTACACCCAGCTCCCCTGGTGGCCCAGCAGTAAAGACCCCGCCTGCAATGAAGGAGATATGGATTCGACCCCTGGGTCGGGAAGATCCCCTGGAGGAGGAAATGGCAACCCAGTCCAGTATTCTTGCCTGGAGAATCCCATGGACAGAGGAGCCTTGTGGGCTATGGACCATAGGGTGGCAAAGAGTTGGACACAACTTACCCACTGAGCATGCATGCACATATCTTACACCAGTGCAGAGCACCTATACTTTACCAGAAGAAAGTCGTCGTTAATTTGAAATAGATTGTAATAGTTTTAAAAATATGTGTAACTCTATGGCTGATTCATATCAATGTATGACAAAACCCACTGAAATGTTGTGAAGTAATTAGCCTCCAACTAATAAAAAAAAAAAAAGAAAGAAAGATTTTTCAGAAATAAAAAAAAAAACAACTATGTAACCTCTTGAGCAACCACAAGATAATAAAACAGAAAGAAAAGCACACAAAGAAATATAGGTAAGAAATCAATAAGGATATTAAAGTGCTCTATTTAAATATTTAACACAAAAGAAGAACAGGAGACCAAAATGGCAGACATGAATCCAATAACAATAATTACATTAAATATAAATATACTGATCAGTCCAATTAAAAAAAAAGCAAGTGTATTCAGACTAGATCCAAAAGCAAAATCTAACTATATGCTGTCTACATGCATAAGGTCTACACACGCTTTAAATTCAAAACTACAAAGACGGGCTCCCCGTATGGCTCAGTGGTAAAGAATGTGCCTGCAATGTGGGAGACCAGATTTGACCCCCGGGTCAGGAAGATTCCCTAGAGAAGGAAATGGCTGCCCACTCCAGTATTCTAGCCTGGAGTATTCCATGGACAGAGGAGACTGGCAGGCATGAGGTTGCAAAGAGCCAACACGCTGAGTGAATCACGCTTTCACAAAGATGGTTTAAAAGTGAAAAAATATGCAGACTTTACACATGAGAGAGCTGGAGCAACTGTGTTCATATCAAATAGTTCTAAAACTAAAGAATGTTACTCAAGACAAAGAAGGACATTTGATAATGATGAGGTGTTCAATATAGCAGAAATACATGATAATTTAGGTATACACACAGTTAATAATAGAGCCCCCAAATATATGAAGCAGAAACTGAGAGTACTGAAAGAAGAGACGGGTCACAGCTAAAGATTTTACTGTTTTCTCTCCATACTTCATGGATCAAGTAGACAGAAAACCAGTAAGGATACAGAAGGTTTAAACAACACTGTCAAACAACTGAGATCTATAAAACACTCCTACCCAACAACAGCAAAATATGCACTTGTTTCAAACACTCGTGGAACATTCACCAGGATAGACCATATGCTTAACCATAAAGCAGGTCTCAATAAATTTTAAAAGACTGAAATCATAAAGTGTTTTCTGACTACAATGAAATGACATTTTAAATTGATAACAAAAGAATATTCTGGTAAATCCCCAAACATGTGGAAAGTACATAAGATACTTACAAATAACCAACAGGTTAAAGAAGAAATTGTGAGGAAATATATAGCTTAAAAAGAATGAAAATGAAAACACAACACATCAAAGTTTGTAAAATGCAGGTAAGGTAGTGCTTAGAGGGAAATTCATCACTAGAAGTTTATATTAGAAAAGAAGAAAATCTATAATCAGTGACATAAAATTTCACTTTAAGAAGCTAGGAAGATAATAAAATAAGAAAGAAAACTAAAATCATGCAGAAATCAATGTAATGGAAAACAATCAAGTGATGAATAAAAATCAATGAAATCAAGAAATGATTCTTTGAAACAGTCAATGAAATTTATAAACCTTTGGCTGTCATGGCAGTTGGTGAACAAATCCCATGTCCATCTTGTCATCTGCTTCCTGTTCTAAAGCTCTCACAAGCTGGCTGTGAAAGAAGAAAGTGAAGTCGCTCAGTCGTTTCCTACTCTTTGCGACCCCATGGACTGTAGCCTGCCAGGCTCCTCTGTCCAGGGGATTTTCCAGGCCAGAATACTGGAGTGGGTTGCCATTTCCTCCTCCAGGGGATCTTCCCGACCCAGGGATCAGAGCCAGTTCCCCACGTTGCAGACAGACTCTTTTACTGTCTGAGCCACACCTGCAGTTCGTTGTGGCCGACCTCCTAATGCCAAAGGTCAGGACCGCTCAGTACCATCCTGACCAGCACGGCTCTGATGGCCACTTACATTGCTGAGCCGCCTCCAGCCTCTTCAAAATTCCTCACTTCCACTCCTGGCCCACTTTCTCCTCCCAGCCCAGAGCTGGGACCGTCCCAATGTGCAGCCTCTCAGCCTGCCCTCCTATGAATTTTTGATCAAAGAACTTACCCATTCACAGCTTCACAGCACCCGTCCTCCAGCCATCCACCTCCTTCCACTTCCTGATGCCCATCACCAGGGCCAGCCCATCGGGGCTCAGAACGACCGAGCCTCGACAGGGCACCCCCGCTCCCAAGCCTGCTGCATTAACTGCCACCCACAGCTAAAACGCACCCTTCTTGTGTATTTATCTTACCCCCGTGACATGCCTGCAAAGACAGAGGAGGTCGATCTTATTCATTTTCTCCTGGGTCAACATTACGAAGATAGCTCTTCACGCTTCGAACGCAAGCAGCCACTGTTTCTGGGTGAAGATGCTTCAGCTGCGTATCTGCAGCTCGTGACTGCTGGGTCTCTCCTGCCTGCTGCCGCCTCTCCCCGACCCCCGCCGCGGCCCTCCGGTGTGTCTCACACGTAAATTACAGCCGCAGACTAGCACGCTTGTGGGGTTTCCTTGTTAGCAGCTCGTCTCTCACGCAAACCATTAACGCTAGCGCCAGCCTTCCTATCAGCCTTCCGAGCCTGGAAACGCAGGCTGTTTCCTGTAACACAGGCTGTGTCCCCTCTCGGGGCTTTTTCCAGGTATTCTCAGCATCCCACCCCTCACTCATCTCCTTTCCCAGACCATCTGTCTGCCGGCTCGCTTATCCTCCAAACCATTCCCAGCCTGCAAGGTCCAGATCAATACCGCCCTCCGTTAGAAAGCTCTCCCATCCTCTTAAGTCCAGACATTTATTGTCTCTCCTATCCTCACACACGATATTTCAGACGCGAGATTTTTCTACATCTGTGTGTGCGCGTGTGCTCAGTCGTGTCTGACTCTTTGCAACCCCGTGGACTATACCCCACCAGGCTTCTGTGCCCATGGGATTTCCCAGGCAAGAAATGAGAAGTGGGTTGCCATTTCCTTCTCCAGGGGACCTCCCCAACCCAGGGATCGAACCTGCATCTCCTTTGGCAGGTGGATTCTTTCCCGCTGAGCCAGCAGGAAAGCCCCTGGCACACAGCACGTGCTCAGCAAATGCCTGCTAATACATGGTTATCATCACCCGTGCTCCCACTAACAGCAGCTGCTGAGCCTCCCCTTCGCAGCCTCCCTTGTTCCCCCCCAGCCCTTCGCTGCCTCCGCCGAGTCCCAGGTCACCACCCTCTGGCATTGAAACCGCCCTGGCACTGTCACAAGCAGCTGTCTGAACCAGATGCGTCCTGAGGACAATTCCTGGAGAGACTCTGGTGCCCAGACCAGGAACACCAAGATGAGCAGAACTCCTCAGATACACATTTTAACAAATCTTTTTTCTCAGCATCCATGTACTAAGCATAACACTAGCCCATTCTGATCAGAACAACCAAACTCTGAATCCTTGTTTTTGTCTGTCGTTTAATTTTTTGTCATTAACACCTTTTGTATGTAATTCTATCCAACACTGCCTTAGGGCAGACTACCAGAACTAACACTGACCTTCCCAAGAGGTCTCACTTACATGATCCTTTTTTAAGAACCATCCCAGCTTGCTAAATTGCTTTTTCTTACAAATCTACACCCACTGATAGGATTTAAAAATTTTAGAAGACCCATAAGTGTCCTCTCCATCTGACAAAGTGTGAATCTTTGTGAAAGGAAGGCGGTCATTTAAGTGAAAGGGAAGTGATCTGTGTCCATTTCATAAATCAAGACTGTTACTTCTCTCCAAGGGGAGATGTCAAAAGCTCAGATGGCCTAATCCTTTCTGAAGTGTGGCATATTGCAAGAAAACTGTGAAATTCACGCAGTGAACCATCGTTTTCCCTGTCCAGCATCCGCCCCTCCCTTCTCTGCTCACCCTGCTCCTCTGACACCTGGGGAAGCATTTAGACAGGAGGGCTGGCCCCCTCCCCCACCCAGTCCCAGCAGAGCTCCCTGCTGCCTGGCCAGAGAGAGGTCTTTCTGGGGGGTCTGCATGTGGAGAAGGCGCCGGCTGTGTCCCAGACCAGCCAGCCCTGCATCGTACCGCTGAGGCGGGCCCTGCATGAGACCCCTCTATGGCTCTCCTGTTCAGACCCTCTGCACCCCCCTGGGCCTGTGTCCCTTCCAAGTCTGCTTTTCAACCTTCAGTCAAACGTAGGAACCCCACATCTTTCCAGTAAATCCTCCTTTCTTATCTTAAATAGTCATAATTTCCACCATTGTCAACTACGAGCCCTGGCCAATACAATGGAAGAAGGCTGAGTATCCACTGTTACCAGTGACCCAATGTTTGCTCACTCCCTGGGCCACACTGTCCCTCCCCAGGAGGGCGGTGTGATTTGTCACATGCATGACGTGTGTGTTACCAAACCCCACCCCCAGGTGGCTAAAAGGTGGAAATGACCCAAATGTTTCCCGACTGATGAATGTACAAACAAAATGTGGCACGTCCATACAATGGAATATTACTGAGTCGTGGAAAAGGGTAAAGTAGCAACACGTGCTACAACAAAGATGAATCTCAAAAAACATTATGCTACCTGAAAGAAGCCAGCCACAAAAGCCCACATATTGCATGATTCCATTTATGTGAAATATACAGAATAGGTACATCCATACACAGAGAAAGCAGGTTGGCAATTGCCAGGGGCTGGGAGACGGGGGGGGGACAGGGAATGACTCCTTAATGGATACAGAGTTTTCTTCTGCAGTGATGAAAATATTCTGGAACTAGAGGTGGTAGTTGTACAACCACATGCATATACTAAATGTCACTGAATTCTGTACTTTATTTTTTTTTAACTGTGCACTTTAAAATGGGTACTTCTACGTCATGTGAATTTCACCTCAATAAAGAAAATACAGGAAGCAATCTAAGTGTTCATCAACAGACAAACGGATAAAGTAGATGTAATACGCCCACAAACACACACACAGAGGAATGTTCCTCAGTCACAAAAGAAGAAGGAAATTCTGTCATATGCAAGAACATGGGTGGACTTGGCAGGTGTCGTGCTCAGTAAAACAGGTCAAGGAGAGGAAGATCAACACTGTACATCATCACTTATATGTGGAATTTTAAAAATAGAACGACTGTAACAGAATGGAAACTGAGTCTCAGATACAGTGAACAAACTAGGGAGGAGGTGGGAGGGGGAAGCGGGGAAGGACTTGAGACGGATGGGGGATTAAGAAGTACAAACTACTACGTATGGAATAAACACACTGCAAGGACCTACTGCACACCACGGGGACGTAGAGGCAATATTTTATAATAACTACTTTTTACTTACTTACTTTTGGTCACACTGGGCTTTCTCAAGTTGCAGCGAGAGGGGCCTACTCTTCCCTTTGCTGCTCGGGCTTCTCACTGCGCTGGCCCCTCTTGTTACCGAGCGCAGGCCTCAGGGCACGCGGGCTTCAGTGGTTGCGGCTCAGGGGCCCTCAGGCACCGGCTCCGTAGTTGTGGTGCTTGGGCTTAGTTGCTCTGCGGCATGTGGAATCTTCCTGAACCAGGGATTGAACCCATGTCCCCTGCATTGGCAGGCACATTCTTACGCATTGCAACACCAGGGAAGTCCCCTAATAACTTTAAATGTAATATAATCTATAAAAATTCTGATTCGCTGTCATACATCTGAAACTGAAATAGTATTGTAAATCAACTATATCTCAATTAATCAATTAATTCAATTCAATAAAGGCTTAGAGCAGAGGGAAGAAAGGAAGGAAGGAAAGAAGTTAGGAAGGGAGGGAAGGACGGGGAAGAGAGAGCAGAAGAAAAAGAGAAAGGAAATAGAACCCAGGGAAGTGACATTCCCATCTGACAGATGAGGAAAGGAGGACAGAGCAGGTCCACGCTCAGGTCCAGCCCCCGAGGCTCCCCCTGTACTTTCACTGACCGCCTCCCAGGCCCTCAGTCTGAAGAGGTCAGGGTGAGAGGAGGGACAGGCTGGCCTTCCCACAACAAAGAGTGTGTGTGCATGTGCGAGAGAGAGAGGGTCCATCTGGATCTAGAAAACGTTATCAGTCAGACAGCAGTTGGCCTCCACAGATGAGCTCGGATGAAAATCACCCTCAGTTTGGGGATGAGGTCCCTGCTGGCTCAGATGGTCAAGAATCTGCCTGCGGTGCAGGAGACGCAGGTTCAGTCCCTCCATCGGGAAGATCCCCTGGAGAAGGGAATGGCTGCCTTCTCCAGTGTTCCTGCCTGGAGGGTTCCGTGGACAGAGGAGCCTGCTGGGCTACATGGGGTCGCAAATAACCGGACACGACTGAGTAACACTAACAGTTGTTAAGTACCCAACTATTAACGAATGACAAAGAAAAAAGTTTCCACGTCTCCTAGTTACACTAACTTCCACTGACACACAGCCCAGCGTCACCACAAAGACAAGTTAGGATCATCCCACATTTCTCTTACTCAGCTTCTATCAAGATTTGCCTCCTTTCTGCTTCTTCCCCTTCTCATCTGTGCCTTGGATTACTAGAAATTTATTCCATTATGTTAATGCCTTTTTAATCTTGTGCCTTCATATCCCTATTAGTTTTCCAGTACTGAATAGTATTTTTACCCTCCTAATGCTATTCATTTAGTTATTTTTAATTTGACGCTCTATACTTGACAGGTTTTGACCTTCTATTCAAAATCAAAGTCCTCATTACATTCACCTTAAAAAAAATCATAGCAGAGTTTTCTTGAATTATTGGCCAAATGGCATTACTAAAAAAAAAAAAAAAAAAAACAACAACCAGAAGTCTGACACAAAGCTACAAGTACCAAATAGCTTATATTGGAGGAAAATGCAAAGATATGACAGCTAATACAATAAAACTCATTCTTTTCCATCCTATTTAAAAACAAAATGTCAATCTAATAGCAGAAATATATCAGCAGTGTTTATTATCTGCCAAGTAATAGGGTTATAAATAAAAGTAATTCTGAGCACTTGTAAAGAGTCTTGACACCAATAAATCATTCCATTAGGAAGCAGCATTCCATTCCCTGTGCTGCTAACTGTCCACCCCTTCAAGACAGCTTGTCAGAAAGAGGGGCCGGGACGATTCAAACAAAGCCTGTTGGATCCTTGCAGGAGGACCTCCTTACCTCCCCAGCCCAAGACCCAACAATATGCCTTAACCTTTCACCAACTTTCCAGGAGCTCAACAACCATGAAGCCCTTCTGAGTATTTTTTTAAATCTCAAGAAATAAAGGTGGAAAGAAGTTCACTGACAAACCCATTACTTTAGAAGAAATTGTCAAATAAAAATTATTTCCAAGAGGAATAAATACTGCAAAGGGCAAGAAACTGTAAGTTGAGAGAAATTAATATGCAAAGCATGTATTTTTTTTTTTTTTTTTTTTTTGCCAGGCTTCAACAGTATGTGAACTATGAAATTCCAGACATTCAAGCTGGATTTAGAAAAGAGGAACCAGAGATCAAATTGCCAACATCCGCTGGACCATTGAAAAAGAAAGGGAGTTCCAGAAAAACATCTATTTCTGCTTTACTGACTAGGCCAAAGCCTTTGACTGTGTGGATCAGGATAAACTGTGGAAAATTCTGAAAGAGATGGGAATACCAGACCACCTGACCTGCCTCCTGAGAAATCTGTATGCAGGTCAAGAAGGAACAGTTAGACCTGGACATGGAACAGACTGGTTCCAAATTGGGAAAGGAGTACGTCAAGGCTGTATACTGTCACTCTGCTTATTTAACTTATATGCAGAGTACATCATGAGAAATGCTGGGCTGGAAGAAGCACAAGCTGGAATCAAGATTGCTGGGAGAAATATCAATAACCTCAGATATGCAGGTGACACCACCCTCATGGCAGAAAGTGAAGAAGAACTGAAGAGTCTCTTGATGAAAGTGAAAGAGGAGAATGAAAAAGTTGGCTTAAAACTCAACTTTCAGAAAACTAAGATCATGGCATCTGGTCCCATCACTTCACGGCAAATAGAAGGGAAAACAGTGGAAACAGTGAAAAGACTTTATTTTGGGGGGCTCCAAAATCACTGCAGATGGTGACTGCAGCCATGGAATTAAGAGACACTTGGCAAAGCATGTATTTTAATGAAGAAAACTACACCAAATCTCTCAAGAATTTGTTTAACCCTGATATGGTTTGAATAATGATGACTGCTTACTACAATTGTTATTTGTGAACACAGGGAGTGGGCAGCAATGCCAGCAACAAAAGGGAAGGAAAGGCTGAGCCTCAGCTCTGTGGGGCTGTGGCCAGGTGGGAACTGAGTGAACCAGTGCATGCATGGATGGATGGATGGATGGATGGATGGACAGATGGACGGATGGATGGATGGACGGATGGACGGATGGATGGACGGATGGACAGATGGATGGATGCATGGGTGGATGGATGGACAGATGGATGCATGCATCGATGGACAGATGGATGGATGGATGGATGGATAGGCGTATGGATGGATGGATGGATGCGTAGATGAATCAATGGACAGATGTACAGATGGATGGATGGATGGATGGATGGACAGATGGATGCATCCATGGATGGGATGGACAGATGAATGGATGGACAGATGGACAGACGGATAGATGGATGGACAGATGGATGAGTGGATGGATGGATGAATGGACAGATGGATGGATGGATAGATGGACAGATGGATGGATGGATGGATGGATGGATGAATGGATAGATGCACAGATGGATGGATGGATGGATGGATGGACAGATGGACAAATGGATGGATGGATGGATGGACAGATGAATGGATGGATGGATGGACAGATGGACAGACGGATGGACAGATGGATGGATGGATGGATGGATGGGTGGGGCAGCACTGTGAAGAGAAGCTTCACAGAGAAAGTGGCCCTTGAACTGAGATCCAGGTTGATCATCTCTTGGGTTTGTGAAGAAGCAGAGGGAGGGCAGCCCTGCAGAAGAAACACCAAGACAAAACCCCAGGGGTGAAAAATGACTCGGCAAGCACCCAGGAAAACAAGGAAAGTGAGTCCCACCATGAGCTTCGGAAACCAAAATTCCAGGTGAAAATCCAACGGACTTGAGCTAAGTGTATCAGTTTGCAAGGGCTTCATCACAAAGTGCCACAAACTTTGTAACTCAAACAACAAACCAATTGTCTGCAGGTCCTGGAGGCCAGGTGCCAGTGGCTTGTCTCCGCCCTGAGGCTGAGGGGACCATCTTCTTCAGGGTCTCTGCCTGCTCGAAGGGGAGCATCCTCATCATTACGTGGTGTCCTCCCTGTAGAGCTGCCTCTGTGTCCCACTGTTCCCTATTTGTAAGGACACCAGTCACGTTGGATCAGGGTCCCCCTGATGGTACCCAGACTCTGGTTACTTCGCAATGACTCTATTTGCAACTAAGGTCATGGTGCAGGAACTTCAACGTTTGAATTTGGGGAGCACAAAATCCTACCCATGACAGTGAGCCATTTTCCAACTTTCACACACCCACATGTCCTAGAAGACTGCTAACAGGGAAGACTCCTGCAGGATTTTCACAGAAAGTTCTTCATCAAATGCTCCTTGAGTCATAGTTCTTGTTTAAATTTTGATGTTCTTTTTTGTTCATTTGTATTAAGGCTGAGATGTCACTGATATCTTCTTAAGGAGAAGAGCAGAATTGAGTTACACAAACACCTCAATTAAATGTTATTTGGATGGCTTCCATTTTTATTAAAAAGAAGCAATATTCTGCTCAGCAAAGTTGTTATACATGGCATTGTTTTTCTTTTTTGCTTATCTGTAATATATAAAGTTTCTACAGTGAACATGTACTACTGTTTTCTTTTTTCTTTTTACCTTTTGACCCCCTTTACCCATTTCTCCCACCCACGACCCCTGCCTCTGGCAACCGCCAATATGTTCTCCGTGTCTATGAGCTTGTTTTTTCCTTTGTTTTTTTAGATTCCACATATAAGAGAGATCATACAGCACTTGTCTTCTCTGTCTGACTTATTTCATTTAGCATAATACCCTTGAGGTCCATCCATGTTGTCAAAAAGTGGCAAAATTTCCTTGTTTTATGGCTGAATAATATTCCATTGTATGTATATATGTTTACACATTTACTTTATGCATTTATCTATCAATGGACACTTAAGTTGCTTCCATATCTTGGCTATTATAAATAATGCTACAGTGAACACAGAGGTGCATGTATTGGGCGGGGAAGGGGGGCGGGTAGTGCTTTTGTTTTCTTCAGATAAATACCTAGAAGTGAAATCACTGAAGATATGGTAGTTCTATTTTTAATTTTTCGAGGACCCTCCATGCTGTTCTCCATAGTGACTGTATCAATTTACATTTCCACCAACGATGTAGAAGGGTTCCCTTTTCTCCACGTCCTCACCAACATTGGTTACTCGTGGTCTTTTTGATGACTCCCATTGGATAGGTGTGCGGTGGTGTCTCAGTGCGGCTCTGATTTGCATTTCCCTGATGAACAAAGGTCCGTCTAGTCAAGGCTATGGTTTTTCCCGTGGTCATGTATGGATGTGAGAGTTGGACTGTGAAGAAAGCTGAGCACCGAAAAATTGATGCTTTTGAACTGTGGTGTTGGAGAAGACTCTTGAGAGTCCCTTGGACTGCAAGGAGATCCAACCAGTCCATCCTAAAGGAGATGAGTCCTGGGTGTTCATTGGAAGGACTGATGCTGAAGCTGAAATTCCAGTACTTTGGCCACCTCATGCAAAGAGTTGACTCATTGGAAAAGACCCTGATGCTGGGAGGGATTGGGGGCAGGAGGAGAAGGGGACGACAGAGAATTAGATGGCTGAATGGCATCACTGACTCGATGGGCATGAGTTTGAGTCAACTCCGAGTTGGTGATGGACAGGGAGGCCTGGCGTGCTGCAATTCATGGGGTCGCAAAGAGTCGGACATGACTGAGCGACTGAACTGAACTGAGCTGAACTGAACTGATGATCAGTGACATTGAGCATCTTTTCATGTTGGCTCTCTGTATGTCATCTTTGGAAAAAATGTCTATTTGGATCTTCTGACCATTTTTTAATCATACTGTGTGTTTTTTGCTGTTGAGTGGTATGAGTCCTTCCTATATTGGTGACATTAATCCCTTGTCAGATATATGATTTGCAAATATTTTTTCCATTCAGCAGACTGCCTTTATGTTTTGTTGCTTGTTGTCTCTGTGTCGTTTTTCAGGTTGATGTAAAAATAGCCTCATTTGCTTATTTTTGCTTGTGTTGCCTTTGCTTTTGGTGACATATTCAAAACACCATCACAAGACCGATATAAAGAAGCTTACCACCTATGCTTTCTTCTAGGACTTTTACAGTTTCAGGTCTTACATTCAAGACTTTAAACCATTTTGAGTTAATCTTTATGTATAGTGTAGGGTGGTGATCCAGTTTCATTCCTTTGGCTGTCAAGTTTTTCCAACACTATATAATGGAGAGACTATCCCTTCCCCCACCGTACATTACTGGCTTCTTTGTCCTAAAGTAACTGACCATATGAGTTCGTTTCTGGGCTCTTTATTCTGCTCCATTGATCTATGTATCTGTCTTTATGTCAGCACCATACTGTTTTAATTACTATGGCTTTGTAATATTGTTTTAAATCAGGGAATGTGATGCCTCCAGCTTTGCTCTTTTTTCTCAAGACTGCTTTGGCTACTCAGAATCCTTTGTGATCTCATACAAATTTTAGGGTCATCTATTCTATTTATGTGAAGAATGCCACTGGAATTCTGATAGAGATTGCACCGAATCTGTAGATATCCTTGGGAGGGGTGGATATCATAATATCTGAGTCCGTGATAAGCAGAACTAACATTTACAAAGTTCCATGTGCCAAACATGAGGTCAGACATCTACCTGCCTGCCCCAGAGAGCCTCTCGGGAACGCTATTTAAGGCCCCTTTTATTCTCTCCATCTTCTATTCAGGCAAACGGTGCTTGGCTCACTCATCCACTTAGTGGCCGAATGAGGACTCTGTCCCCACGGCCGGACTGGCCAGCCTCTATGGCAACCTCACGCACAAAATGAAATTTGCTTTCAGAATCATGACCCAGACAAACTGCAAGACTCTTAGTCACACAGAAAGATTCAATCTCCCCCACTGGCTATTGATTCCTTTAACAAAAATAACAGCAGAATTCATACATCTGACAAGGACTTTCATAACTGAGGAAGTAAAACAGGGGCCCAGTCAATGCTTAAGTTCCCAGCAAAAGGGGAGGGGAGACACTCCGTGTTCTAGATAAACAAGGTTTTGTGGCAATAATGGACTCCATGGTTAATCTTCCCTATTCCAGCTCCTCTCTCTTTATATGTTGTGGAAATGTGAATACTTTTCATCTCAAATAGGCTCTGGAGGCCCATGAATTTTTCAAGATGATTAATTGAGTTTGTGAGCTAAATCTTAAGATTAAAAACTGCATCTCCAAGCAAAGGAAGTTATTAGTAACTAGATTTCTTGCTTCCTCTCCCTTGAAATTCTGACTTAAAAACAAAATAAGCATTACTGTCACTATTACCCACTGTTACTCTAAATGGCCATGTATCAGGCTTTACAAGTAGATTTTCAATTTACAGGCTGTTTACTGGGGCTTTTGGTGTCCCAATTTCATCTCCTTCATGGAACATTAATAATTCCATTTATTTATCATAGTATCTTCAAAATTCTATTTTATTATACAAAGTTTAACTTAGAGGGTCTAATAGTACACACACTTTTGCAAAATCCGAACAGTAGATTGAAGGGTGGTATAACTCCCCTTTCTAAAAACAGCCTAACCTGAGGTTACAGAGAAGGAGTAACATTGAGAAAGATATTTAAGCATGAGAAAGTCAGAAAGAGAATTATCCTAGGTATGGAGTAAACATCAGCCTTGTGTTGTACCAAAAAAGGAACTTTTCAGAGGCACTTGGAGGATCATCTGGTACAACATTTTCTAAGAATTTTTCTGAAACATTAGGTTCACGCAATGCTAAAGGACATCATAAAAAGTAAAAATGGGGGGGGGGGGGTGTCAAACAAATCATTACAGGAAATTTTGAACTTAACTGAATTAAATAGTAATTTAGAGCATTTAAAGACAATGTGATTCTCCAAGCAGGAGATAAAATGTTCTTTGTTTCCCAAACCTATTTGACATGGGATTCCTCTTTGCTGGAGCATCTCACAGGCTTGATGCTTTAAGGACACAGTTGGGGACCACTGAACAAGTGGATCCATCTACACAGAGATGGAATGGGGTACAGGTGGTGGCCCCAGGCCTGGAAGGCAGGTCCCCTGCCCCCCTCCGTCTGATCTTCCCAAACGGCGAGTCTTGCAGCCTCCACTGGGCCACGTGCATGTTATCGTTACTTCTGTGCAGAGACTGAACATGTATATGTAGCCTCTGTACACAGCCTCTTTCCGGTCAATCCACTGCCACTCTTACTGAATCCTGGAGGCACCATAGCAGCCACGCATTGATTCACAACAAAAACTGCTACAGCTTACTGCATGCTGACTGTGTCAGGCAGCACACTAAACATCTCTATGACAGAAACAGATCACTATCCACATTTCCCAAACAAGGAAACCGAGCCTGAAGGCCGCCCGAGGTCAGTGAGAAAGCAGAAGATGGAGACTCAAACCCAACCCAAGCCCTTCATCACCACACACACACACACACACACACACATACACATACACACACACATATACACATACACACACACTCACACACACACATATACACACACACACAGATACACATACACTCACACACACACATATACACACACAAACACACACATATACACATAGACACACATACACAGATACACACGCATACACACATACATACACACACATACACACATACACATACATACATAACCACATACACACAAATACACACATACACACACACACACATATACACACACAAACACATACACACACACACATACACTCACACACACACATACACACACACATGCACACATATACACATACACACACATGTGCACACACACAGTCACACACATATACACAGATACACAGATACACACACATACACACATACATGCACACACATACCCACATATACACACATATATATACATACACACACATACACACACTCACACACATACACACACACATATATACATACACATACACACACATGTGCACACACACAGTCACACATACACACACATACACACACACACACATACACACACTCACACACATACACACATATACACACTCACATACACACATACACATACACACACATACACAGATACACACACATACACACACATATATGCACACACACATACATACCCACATACACACACACAAATACACATACACACATATATACATACACACACATACACACACACACATACACACACAAACATACACAGACACACACACAAATACGCATGCACACACATACATACACACAGATACACACAAACATGCATATACACACATACATGCACATACATACACACCTATACACATAAACACATACATACATGCACATACACACATATATACACACAGAAACACACATATACACACACACACATACATACACACATACACATACACACATATACATATACACACATATATACAAATACACACATACATACACAGATATACACATACATGCACACATACACACATAAATGCACACATATACACACACACAAACACACACACATATACACACACACATGCACACACACGCACACCAGAGCCCGCCTCTCAGATCGAGCACTCAATAAATGTTCATGATAGCCGGTGATGAGTGACACAAGATTAAAGCATCAGGGAGGGGTGTTAGAAACAAGAAAAAGGTGTTATCAAGGTGTGGAGGGTATTTGTCTTAAGTGCCCTGCAAGGCTGAACTAATAATTTTTAAAAACTCTGATTTTCTCCTGATTCTTGCCTTTCTACCCAGCCAGGCTCCTCTTCCTCTGAATTTATACCAGTGGGAGGTATTCCCTCAAGACCATTGTCCCTGCCCTTAATGCCTCCGATTTTGATCTAATGTCAAATTCTTCAAGAAAATACAGGATGCAAAATACTTCCCAGAAAAAAATGGCAACACAAGAAGCCAGTTGCCTTATGCCATAAATTTTATCTTGAGAAATAAAGCCTCTGCTTCTCTTTTAAGTGGTAAATTAATCAAAACTATAAAATCGGCATTCATTCTTTACTTACTATTCAAAAATGAAGGAGGTTTTCCCAGTTTGTGAGCAATAATTACGATCTATGACTATCAGATATTCCCAGCATTGTGGCATATGAAAGGGGCATACAACACCATCTCTGGCCTATGAGGTGCTAACAACTTAGGTGCAGAGGTCAGAGACCCAGAGCATGTCAAAACCCAGAGGATGTCAAAATACAGAACATGTCACGACCCAGAGCACGTCAAAGTACAGAAATCAAGGTGCGCCAGATTTCACAAGGCAAACCTGTGCAGCAAAGGAGTTAAGCCACAGAAACTGGGGCTAAGCTGGAGAGATTAGTGAGGGCTGGGGGAGCTGAGAGCATGAGCCTGAAGCATTCTATCCCAGGAGGACAGTGTGGGGGCTCTAAGAGCCCCTGAACCTGGGGGCTCATTTAGGGGAGCGGTTATCAGACCACACCTCCAGCAGTGACCCATAAGGGGGGATATTTCTCCCTGGCTTTCCTGTTTACGCCCTTCCCAGGTGGTTGAGTGCTTCTGGCAAGGTGATAGGGGCTGCCTGTTGGTCCCCAGACACAAAGGTTTCTCTCAAACACACATGAAACCTGTTGGAGTGAGGATTAATTGGAAGGTCCGGCCTCCTTTACCTCGGAGAAACCTCATTTCCACATAAAATTCACCCACGAAGTTAGCAGAGTTCCTTCCTTTTTCTAGGGGGCTCCATGCCTTTTTTCTCCTCTTCTCACCACGTTTCCATGAGACAGGAAACACGGGCAGCCGTGTCATCACTTCGCACGTGCAAGGACAAAGTCAGGCCAGACGCTGCAGACAGAACGGAGATGACCCAGCACCCCGAGGGGGCAGCTGGCCACCGTGAGCGCAGCCCGAGCATCTGGCAGAGCTGCTTCATCTTGTGTGGCGCGATAAGGGCGCTGCGTTTACTCAGGAGAATGCCCTTGCTGGAAGCACGGACACGGAGCGCCGGAGGGTTAAGTGCCCCCAAGTCGAGAGCCTCTATAATTTACTCCACGGTGTTTCCGCCAGTGTCGTGGCAGCATGCGAACAACTGCTGCAAGGAGGTGGTGGCTGGCAGGGCGCTTACATTATTCTATTATTCTTCCATATACCTGCAGTTTCTGATAACACGTGTAACAAAAAACAAAGCAGGCCATGCCTTCGCATGGTCCTGCAGGTAGCACTGTGTATAAATTACAGAAGCAGATCCCAGGATCACTGAACAGTGTTTGCTGGGGGCAAGAAGGAGACGCAGGCATCTGGGTTCCCCCACCCCGTGAGGACAACGCAGGACAAATGTGCATCAAGTCTGCTGGAGTCCGCACAGAAGGTGCAGTCCGCCTGCCGGGTCAGGCCCCAGCCGTCCTCCAGCCGGATGCGGCCTGCCCTTGAGCCTGCCCCAGCTCTCAGAAGACCTGCCAAGGCAAACAGTGCCGCCCCGGCCCGTCGCAGCCTCTGCCTTCCCTTCCCGTCCAGCACTTTTATTTTTAACCTCAGACCTGCCAGGGCCTCCACTCGTTCACTCTCGCCCCCAGGCCCCGCTACACAGTCTCAGCCACTGCTGCTGCCGCTGCCGGAAGGCAGGGCTGAAATGGCAGACCCGGCTGCAGCGTCCGCGTTACCTGTCCCTCCCGGCTCATCTCAACCTCGCCACGTGCCCCGTGGAACCGACTAAGCAGGAAATCCCACACATTCAGGCTGCAGGAGCCGGGTCTGCTCCAGGAGACCAGAGTCCTGGACGGTCAGCGGCGTGTGACCCGAGCATCACTGGGAACTTTCTGCTGCTCAGCTCAGACGCACTCCCCAGATCTGTTTTGACATGAAGTTACCGCCTACTCACAACAGAAAGGTCACAGTGCACATGCATACATGTGTGTTCACAAAGGGTGTGCTTGTATGCGCGCATGTTCTACAACGGGTGTTGTGTGAAGTGTGTGCACAGGTTGTGCGTGAACACGTGTGTGGAAAGCCTCACACTGTTCTGTCACAAGAAGCAGGCTGGTCACCTCTCCCCTCTTGGGCCAGACTGATGTGTCAGGAAAAATAGCTGAAAACATTAGGATCAGGCATGTCAAGCTTTTTCTTATACTTACTATGCTTACTACTTAACAGTGATGAAGAAAGGAAACCGGTTACCCTTTTCTGACTAATTTAAACTGAAGAATATATACATAAAGCTATATACCATTTTATTTTTTAATGGTAATTTTATTTTGTCTCCTGTGCCATACAGTAGGTCTCTGCTGGCTGTCTATTTTAAACAGTGTGACCATGCCAGTCCTGAACTCACCATTCCCTCCCCTCATTCTTCCCCCAAGGTAACCATAAGCTCATTCTCTAAGTCAGCGAGCCTGTTTCTGTTTTGTAATTAAGTACATTTAGATTCCATCTATCAGTGATACCATATGATATTTATCTTTCTATGACTTACTCCACTTAGTATGATAATCTCCAGGTCCATCCATTTTACTGCAAATGGAATCATTTCATTTTTTTAATGGCTGAGTAATAGTCCACTGTGTGTACGTACAACAACTTTTTTATCCATTCATCTGTCCATGGACATTTATTTTGCTTCCATGTCTTGGCTATTGTAAATAGTGCTGCAGTGAACATTGGGGTACACATATCTTTACAGACCATGTTTTTCTCCAGATATATGCCCAGCAGTGGGGTGGCTGGATCACATGGTAGCTATATTTTTTAAAAGAATCTACATAAAATAGCAATTTTAAATGGTTGGGCTTCCCAGGTGGCGCAGTGGTAAAGAATCTGCCTGCCAATGCAGGAGACTCAGGAGACCTGGGTTTGATCCCTGGGTCAGGCAGATCCCCTAGAGAAGGAAGTGGCAACTTGCTCCAGTTTTTTTGCCTGGAGAATTCCATGGACAGAGGAGCTTGGTGGGCTATATAGTCCATGGGGTCACAAAGAGTCAGATACAATTGAGCAACTGAGCACACACACGATGGATGACTTAAGATCGACTTATTTTTCACAAAACACGGTGAATGAGGAACCCGTATTATATGGTCTCTGAGGTGACTGAGTCGTAAAAACATTAAGTTTAAAATTATGCTTCCCTCTGTAAGTTGCATGAAGGTCTGGGTACTGTCTTGGCCACCGCATGTACCAATGTCCACGGCCGACCTCTGTGGAATTCATGAGCACACGAACCAGCTCGGGCTCCTCCCAGGGACCGCACCCCGCTCACCCCGGTGGCCAGTCTGCTTGGCCGCTCCCACCACAGACCCTCGCTCCTCACTGTTCCGGGGGCGGGCGTGTCCTCGGGGCATCTCTCCAGGGCTCACAGACGGCTGCCCATCCGCTGCCTCTCCACACGGGCAGCCCCGGGGCCGCGTCCTCCTCTCAGAGGACACCAGTCACAGCAGACTCGTGTAACTTCAGCGTCTGTGTGAAGGCCAGTCTCCAAGCAGAGTCACATCCTAAGTACTGAGGTCAGGACCTCCACATACGGATTTGGGGCATGCTTCGGCCATAGCTGGGCTTCTGCTCCAGTGATTCCAAAATAGGACATGAGGGGAATGAGTGCTTGGGGGAGACCCTGACACTTAGAAAGGTGGTCATGTTGGGAAAACAGAATGTTTCTACACAGAGCTTTCACACTTTGGTGCTGGAGAAGACTCTTGAGAGTCCCTTGGACTGCAAGGAGATCCAACCAGTCCATCCTAAAGGAGATGAGTCCTGGGTGTTCATTGGAAGGACTGATGCTGAAGCTGAAACTCCAGTACTTTGGCCACCTGATGGGAAGAGCTGACTCACTGGAAAAGACCTGATGCTGGGAAAGATTGCGGGCAGGAGGAGATGGGGACGACAGAGGATGAGATGGTTGGATGACATCACTGACTCGATGGAAATGAGTTTGAACAAGCTCCAGGAGATGGTGAAGGACAGGGAAGCCTGGCGTGCTGCGGTCCATGGAGTCGCAGAGTCAGACACGACTGAATAACAATACAAAGCCAAAGTCAGGAGCCTACGGGCTGCGTCTCTACTAAGGACTCAGCATGCTGCCCACTTCCTGGAAGAGCCGTGGCCCAAGTCCCCTCACAGACAGGGATCCTAGAGACAGAAGAAGGGGACTGGAAAGAGGGGGCTGTCCTGAGCCACAGAGCCCAGAGGGCAGACTTGCCCAGCACTGACCCTGTGAGTCAGGGCCTGGGCGATCCACCCGGCTCTGCTGACCGAGGGACTCTGTTCCTGCCCTCAGTCAGGGGACTCTCTCCACGGACTTTCTAAATTTTATATTATCAGATTGAATTTACTCTCTCCTCTCATTAGAAGTACTTATAAGAGAGTCTCTTCTATTTAATACTTATAAGTTCATGAGAGAACTAAAAATCTCTCAATCCTTCCAAAATACGATATAATTTTAACCATTTCTCAATAATTCAGCCCTTAAGAAAAAAAGAAAATCCTTGATAGTTTTCTACATGGGAGTAATTTCCTCTTTAATGATCTCTGCTGCCATCTTGGTTTCAGGCAGGGTTGAGCATTGCCACGGGCCACATAAATACTGTTTTCACTGACTGCTGTGCAAATAGTCTACATCACCCCGCAACCCAGCGGCCCCCGCCCATCTCTGCATGGCTCTGGGCTGTCTGCCGACCTCACAGGAGTGCACCCCCAACCCCGTGACTCCGAGGTTCTGGCTGAGCCACTGTGAGGGTCGGGAGACAGAGGCCTAAGGAGCTGCATAAAGGGACCTCCTCCAGAGCCCCCACCCCGCCCTGGCACCTGCCCCCGGCCCTGGCTAACGGCTTCCTGCTGGAGCAGCCTCGGGGTCTGTCCCCTAAACTCCCTCAGTGCCCCCACTTAGTAAGGCCTTCACTGTGGTCTCTGCATTTGCATTCTCTGCTTCCGCCAGAACCTAATCCACAAGACACTACTGCAGCCAACAAGGAAGAGGCCTCATCCAACACCGTGTTCTTGTGGCTTCACGACAAGTAAGATGCTTTCCATGTAAAAAGGTGGCAAAGGCACCGGGGCCTGACTAACGTGAGCCCAAGAGAAGCGCCGTCGCTGCTGCGGCTTGGCATCTACAGATGGCGTGTCTCAGGCGCCACGGCCCCCAGCACAGGCCCCTGGCATCGGGACTGCCTTAACAAGACAGGCCTGTCACTCAGCGCTAGAGACCCGCACAGCGCGGTGGCCACACAGGCCGCCTGCCCAGGTCCACAGCCCTCGGAGGGGGGTGGTCCGCGAGGGCAAACAGCCCCCGGAGCCTTCTCCCTTCCCTCCTGCACCTTCACGTGGTTCCATTCCGCGGAAAGACACTGCGTCCTCTCAGGAATCGCCGATAAAAACAACAGTGTGGCCTCCAACCAAACCTCCCTGCCTTCAACTCATTCGAGGAGCCCCTGCAAGCCAAGCGTTTTGCTCACAGTGACTCACAAAACCAGCACCCACTTGAGAAGCCTTTCTACATAAGGGCAGAGACAAGAAGTCAGTCGTTGATTTAAAAAATGGGAAAGCGCACTTTTTAAAAATCAGACAAGTCTGATAACAGGGTGAAATAAAGAAGTCACTACTTCTGGGACCTAAAAATAGTTTTTTCCTGGAGAAAAAAACTCTCTGGCTGTTGATCTAGTAGGAAAAGAGATTTCTGTTTAAAGCAGTGAGTCTCAAATTCCTGATTTCCCTGTGAATGCATCATGAATCATGGAAGACCTGCCAAGGTCTTTCTGCTCCAACCACTCGTAAGCCATTCAGGGAATGGTATGCTATTGATCTTCACCGTGTGTGCTGAGGGTTCTCTACATTTCTTTACATTCCCATTGGAAAGACTCATCCACCATCAGAGTTTTCAGTTCAGGAGATAACTTCATTAGAATTGGCATGGCATTATAAAACGCTCTGACACCGAAACAGAACTTCACCTGAGACCAAACATAAACGTAGGCTGTGAAAGGTGCTTCCCCGGCAGAACTGGAATTCCCCTCATTAGCAGGGAGTTCTCCGAGTCGGCCCCAAATGCATACCCTATACTCCAGAACACCTCAGTATTTTCTCTTTGCCTGGGTCCTTAATTCTGTCTTTTTCCAAGGTGTTAGACTTTGCACGAGACAAGACAGCATCACGTGGTGGAGAGAATGCTGGAGCAGAATTCCAGATATGTCAGAGTCATTTCACATCTTTATATCTCAATTTTCTCAACTGCAGAACGCGGTGAGAGGCTTCCCTGGAGGTTCAGTGGTTAAGACTTTGTGCTTCCAACTCACGAGTTCAACCCCTATTGTCGTTGCTGTTGTTCAGTCTCTGTGACCCTGGCCTCCCTGTCCTTCACCACCTCCCGGAGTTTGCTCACACTCACGTCCACTGAGTCAGTGATGCCATCCAACTATCTCATCCTCTGTTGTCCCCTTCTCCTCCTGCCTTCAATCTTTCCCAGCATCAGGGTCTTTCCCAGTAAGTAAGCTCTTTGCATCAGGTGGCCAAAGTATTGGAGCTTCAGCATCAGTCCTACCAATGAATAGTCAGGACTGGTTTCCTTTAGTATTGACTGGTTGGATCTCCCTGCTGTCCAAGGGACCCTAAGAGTCTTCTCCAACACCACAGTTTGAAAGAATCAATTCTTTGGCGCTTAACCTTCTTTAGGGTCCAACCCTCACATCCATACTTTACTACTGGAAAAGCCATAGCTTTGACTACACGAACCTTTGTCTGCAAAGTGATGTCCTTGCTTTTTAATATGCTGTCTAGGTTTGTCATAGGTTTTCTTCCAAGGAGAAAGTGTCTTTTAATTTCCTGGCTGTGGTCACCATCCACAGTGATTTTGGAGCCCAAGAAGATAAAATCTGTCACTGCTTCACTTTTTCCCCTTCTATTTGTGACTATTTCTATTTTCCCCTTCTATGAAGTGACAGGACAAGATGACATGACCTTAGTTGTTTGAATGCTGAGTTTTAAGACAACTTTTTTTTTTAATCCCTAGACTGAGAACCAATATTCCAAAGGCTGAGCGGCAAGGCCAAAAAATAAAAGTAATGGGGCAAATGCACCATCACTTCACAAATGCATTACACAGATAACTGCAACTAACCCAGGACTTCTAATTTCTCAAAAAACCAAGACAGAGTTAGTCAAGTCTCTACTTTTAAAGCTCTCATGGGCAATGTTCTTATAGTTAGAAGTGTTTTAAGGTTCCCTCTACGCTTCAGATGGAGGGTGTAAAACAGGTCCATTTGGTCTCTCTGTCCTTCCTCATCCAGAAACCAGCATTCCCACCCCTCTGTCCACTCTACTCCCTCTGTAGGTGTTAGCAGATGTCAGCGCTATTTCTCTGAGGGTTTTTTTGTTTTTTTTTTTTTTTTGCATTTCAATAGCAAATTATGCAAAACTTCCAGTGTGTCTTACGCTGGAATTTCAAAGTCTCTCACAGGAAGTTCAACAGGGCTTCGGGAGTCTTTGGAGACACACTTCAGTCTACCCCAAATGCAGACACCTCTCTGCTCTGCTCCAAGGAGTCAAGCCCTTTCTAAAGAGAACGTTGTGATCCTACCCACAAAATTAAAACCTGAAAATTAGACAAAGTCTGACAGCAGTTGCTGTAACAAAATCTCACAGGCTGGGCAGTTTATAAAGAACAGAAACTTATTTTTCATGGTTTTAGAGGCTGGGAATCTAATACTAAGTTGTCAGTATATTCAGTGCCTGCTAAGGACCCCTTTCCTGGTTCATAGAGGGTCCTTCTCTCTGTGTGCTTATGTGGGGAGGAAGGAGCAAGAAGCTCTGTGGATTTTTTTTTAAATAAGGGCACTAATCTCATTCATGAAGCTCCACCCTCATGACCTAATCACTTCTCAAGGGTTCTACCTCCAAACACCATCACCTTGGGGGTTAGGATTCAACGGATAAACCTGTGGGGGACACAAACATTCAGATCATAACAAAAGGCAACACTTGGATGGAAATATTTCCCATTGAAAGATGCCCATAATTCTTCCTGGCTGTAACATCCATTTGGTCTCTGGAGAAGATTTATGGCTTCATGACTTAAACCAGCTTCCATCAGTGCACTTCCAGTCAACCCAAAGTGGAGCCTGTCTGCACCACTTCTATCTCTCTAAGACACTCATCAGCCCTGGAACATCCTCCAGGATAGATCACATACTCTACAAAACAAGTCTCAGTAAATTTAAGAAAATTTATCAAGCATCTTTTCCAACCACAATGCTATGAGACTAGAAATCAACTAAAGAAAAGTACTGCAAAAAAACACAAACACATGGAAGCTAAAAATCAAATACATCACTGAAGAAATAAAAAAAGAAATTTTTTTAAATACCTGGAGACAAATGAAAATACAACAATCCAAAATCTATAGGATGCAGCAAAATCATTCTAAGAGGGAAGTTTATAGTGATACAAGCCCATGTCAGGAGACAAGAAAAATCTAGAATAAATAAGCTAGCCTTACACCTAGAGGAACTAGGAAAAGATGAACAAACAAAACTCAAAGTTAGTAGAAGGAAAGAAATCATAAAGACTGAAACAGAAACTAAAAAAAAAAAAAAAAAAATAGAAAAGAGCAATGAAACTAAGAGTTGGTTCTTTGAAAAGATAAAACAAAATTGATAAACCTTTAGCCAGACTTATCGAGAAAAAGACAGAAGGTCCAAATAAATAAAATCAGAAGTGAAAGAGAAGTTACAACCATCACTACAGAAATACAAAGGATCATGAGAGATTATTTCAAACAATATGCACCAATAACATGAACAATCCAGAAGAAATTAATGAATTCCCAGAAATATACAGTTTCCATCTAAACTAAACTCAAGCAGATTCAAAGATACAGAGAGCAAATGAGTGCATGCTAAGTCACTTCAGCCGTGTCCAGCTCTTTGTTGCCCCATGGACTGTTCCCCACCAGGCTCCTCTATCCATGGGATTCTCCAGGCAAGAATACTGAGTGGGTTGCTGTGCCCTCCTCCAGGGGATCTTCCCGACCCAGGGATCAAATCGGCGTCCCTTACGTCTCCTGCCTTAGCAGGCAGGTTCTTCACCCCTAGTGCCACCTGGGAAGCCCTAGAGGGCAAATGGTGGTTGGAAACGGGAAGGGAAAGGTCGGCTGGGAGGGGAGGTGAAATAGGTGAGGGGGATTAAGAAGCACGATTATCTCCAGTTAGATAATAAATAAGTCACGGGATATAACATACAGCATGAAGAATATGGTAGATAATCTTGGAATTTTATTTTGTATAGGGACAGACAGTCATGTGACTTACCATGGTGATCATTTCATAACGTAGGCAAATGTCAAATTACTATGCAGCACGCCTGAAGCTAACACAATATTGTATGTAAACTATATTTGAATAAAAAGTTAAAAAGCAAAACAACAAAAAAAGACACTCATCAATTTTTAGCCTGTTCTCTGCTTCGGTGAGATTCTCTTCCAAATTCATGGAAAGCAGTTCAAAAAAATCTGACAAATGGGGTCACTAAATAGATATCCATTGTTTTTATTAGTATTAATGCTTATTAGTTTTATTCTGTCAGATAAGCTTTAAAATAATTTTGTCAACTCAAGAAAGTAAAGGGATTTCTATCCAATTTTTTATTGAATTTTTATCCCCAACAAATAACTGTAGAAAAACTGACATCTCCATAGTATTCAGTTTTCCTACATATCAACATGGAATGCTTCTTTATTTCTTCCTATTTCTCAATAAAATAAATGATAATTTCCTTCTAATAGTTTCTACACTTTTCATCTGAATATCATTTCAGGCAGGAATCACTGGCTTCAATAAAAAGAATTACCACTCAAGCTAAGAAGGAGAAAGAGAGCTTTTACTGTAGACTGCCTCTTGTGGAATTCAAAGACAGAGATAACACAGACCCCATCGCAGGGACTGAAAAGGGGCCTCCAGGAGCCCCGGCTCTTTCTCCCACCTCCGTCTCTGGAGCCAGTAGTCCCTCCTCTCTGCTCCTCGAGAACCTGCTTCATCCTTGTGCTTCTCTCTTCAGACCAACTTCTCTGCTTCCTCACAGCTTCTGTTTCCCCATAACTTTAGGCGGCACATGGCTTGGGTTTTTCATGGCCCAATTCCACCCCTAACTCTTCATGAATTTTTATCTCTGCTTCCTTCCACCAAAGAAGTCTCTGTTTCTCTTAGTTCAAATTCATGAGAGAAAATCTGGTGTGTTATTGGCTAAGTGAAAGTGAAAGTTGCTCAGTTGTGTCCGACTCTTTGCGACCCCATGGACCCCACTACACAGTCCATGGAATTCTCCAGGCCAGAATACTGGAGCAGGTAGCCTATCCCTTCTCTGGGAGATCTTCCCAACCCAGGGATCGAACCCAGGTCTCCCACGTTGCAGGCAGATTCTTTACCAGCTGAGCCACCAGGGAAACGCAAAGATACTGGAGTGGGCAGCCTAGCCCTTCTCCAGGGGAATCTTCCCAACCCAGGAACTGGGGTCTTCTGCATTGCAGGCAGATTCTTTACCAACTGATCTATGAGGGAAGCCCGTGTTACTGGCTAGTCAATCAATTGCTAATCAAATTAACAATTTCACTCCTGGAGCAACGTCACGTCTTGGGTCCAAGGTGGTAAGATGAGCTGAGTGAGGCAGCGAGATGTGACAAGCGGGATGGCTGTGTGCAGAGCAGGGGACCAGGCCTCCACAAGTGCCCCAAGTAAGTCAGGAAATGGCAGGCCTGTCCAGCGGTCCTGCTATGCGTTACCCACAAGTCTGCTACCGTGAGCAGGATTCGCTTTTCATTGTATTATCTCACTCTACCCCTGTACGTAGTAATAATCTTGACATTTGTGTTTTTATTGTGTATCGACCAACTTTACGTATCAAATCCAATTGTTTTTAACTTATTCCTTTTAGAGGTTTCAGTTCTAACATAATGACTGGGTTTTGTACTCTCTTTTTAAATTTTATTCTCAAGTCATTTTTGTGATTCCTAGGATTTTCAGAATAGCATGAAATAAGAATGAAACTATCAAACATTCATGTTTTTCATATTTTTAGCAGATCTCCTCTAATGTTATACTGTTAAATCATATGTAAGAAATTGGAAATGGTATCACAAATGGTTCAGAAAGGTAGATGAGCAATGCTGATACAACACAGATGTAACAGGACAAGATAGTGAGGACCAGCCTGCTGCTCCCAGACCTAAGAAAAGTCCTGAGACATGAGACGACGAAAAGAGAAAAGAGGATCGAGCAGATCACGAGACGACTCTGAAAACACCCCTGTTCACTGAGGACATGAGCACGGCCACCCTGAAACCACAGGCTTCACACAACAGCCACGTCAAACAGAAAGCCTGGAGCATGGACAGGGCTCCCTCTGAGGTGGTGGTGGCCGACCCCACTCTCCCCGATGGTGAAAGTGGCCCAGAGAGACGCATGCAAAAATCAGCCCTTGGGATGACAGTCATCTTTAAAAAAAAAACTGGGGCGGTGGGTGGGGGGGGAGAGTTGGAGTTAAAAGAGAGTTGGAATGGATAAAAATATTATGCTATGAAAATATTTAATTACCCTGCCCCAGAAATCCTTACATTATATATTATTTTGAAATTGAGGGTTTTTTTTTTAAATTACAGCATGCTATTAGTCAAACCCCTTTCTTTTTTAAAAGCCTTTAATTTACTATGGCCAAATATCCTTATTTTGTACATGGGGTTAAGTCAGTTTGGTTGATTATAATATGATTTAATTAGCACTATATTTCTCTATTGCCTTTCCAAATAGATTAAAATCTTGGAACAGTAGTCATGGCTTGTACTTCTTCCATATTCTACACAACAGCTATCATTTTGCTGTAACTATGATAGGTATTCAATAAATACTTACTAAATATAGACAACATTACCAGACCACTGTTGATAGCCAGGGATTCCATTTCTAACCTGGTCATTATCTCATGAATGCTTGTTATGGGTATTAAGTTCAACTGAGCACAAAGGCTGTAAACAGACTGTACAAGCCCATTACCCACCCCAGCTTGAAAACCATCAATCTGTAACACAGCAGAAGACCAGAGAACATGGTCAGTGCACATGCGTGTGTGTGTGTGTGTGCGCGTGTCTGTGTGTGTGTACAAATAAATGCTGATTCTTTTCCATAGGTTTTTTGTCTGGAAGAGAAAACAGGGAAAGGATAGTCTCTATAAGGAAAAGCACAAAGTCTGTAAGAGGTAACTTCAGGTTTTCACTCAAAGTGAACTCAGTTCTTACTTTACATATAATTTTAATAGTCTGTCAAGTGTTTACATTTTACAAAATATATGAAAGTGTCATTTTTTAAAAATGAAATCCAAGAACATCCGTCATCTCTTGCAAGAACTGGAATATGCTTGGGGCCAGAGGTGGAATACAAACACTGTTCTCTTGGGTTAGATTTTGTTGTTTTGTTTTGTTTTAAGTAAAAATCAAACAGGTGAATGAATGGGCATCAGACACACACGTCAACAGAAAGATCAGGAACGCTGAGTCTGGAGGGAGGGGAGACGCATGCGCGCGCTGGCGGCCTGCCCCAGACCATCAGAGCCGAGCAGCCCCTGGCCCTTCTGACGGACGTCTGCTCAGCAGCCCCAGCTTCCCACACGCGGGACCCAGGCCGCTCGTACGCACCGACCCGCCACGGTAACTCACCCAGCGCAGGGTCTCGGGGCCTGCGCTTAGATTTATGGTATCTATTATTGAGTTGTAGATCAACCTAGATATTACATGTCAGTGTAAACACCTTTTCACACTC
The DNA here is from genome assembly GCF_019320065.1 of Cervus canadensis. Taxonomy (NCBI): domain Eukaryota; kingdom Metazoa; phylum Chordata; class Mammalia; order Artiodactyla; family Cervidae; genus Cervus; species Cervus canadensis. The sequence continues at coordinate 109,649,834 of NC_057388.1, forward strand.
TTCACCATATAACTTGTCATTTTTAATCTCCTACACTGATGTTAAACATCTCCTTACCATCAAACTGTAAATACAGCACGGACCATATTTTCTATGTGACTAAAAAGAATGATTGAAGAGCTGATTGAAGAAAATATTCCTTGATTTATTTCACCTGAGGTTCCCCAGGAATATGCTATGATTTATGCCCCCGCACAGGCTGTCTGAATAGTTCACTCTGGGCTAAAAAGGCAGACCATTTAAAAGCATTAAAATCGCAACAAGAATGTGATCTGCTCGGTAAGCACAATAGTGACATCTTGTGTCTGGGAACACAGGAGTTACCAGCAGCCCCGCCACTTCCCAGTTAAAACTGGGGCCTGGAGAATCAGCAAAGGCCCATGCCGTACAAGCCAAGCACGGACTGCTCCAAAGTCCGGCAACGCCCCTGGGTCTGCGAACAAGCCACAGCGGTAACTCTTCACTCAGCATACTCAGCAGGCAAACGGGGGCTCTTACAACCTTTTTCATCACTGAAGAAAGTCTGGGTGCAAAAGAAAGAGCGTCAGACGAAAAGCTGAGAGGCCGGCGCTCCTGGCCCAGCTCTGCCTGTTACTGACTTGTCCTGCCAGTCCCTCGTCTGAAGTCAACCACAGGGACGGTTTCATGTCCATGGCCCTTGGATCGTGTTTATTACAAACACTGTCAAAAGAACACAGAAAGCACACATCATCGTTAAATATAACGCTCGGTATCACCCGGAGTTCAGACAGAGACCACCCTCCTCCACAATGACGACTGTAACAGTTACTACAGGCGCCAGGATGCTGCATGAGGAGCACCCACAAGCTTCAGGAGCACAGAACAAGCATGCAGCTTCTCGCACATCTGAAGGCCAGCGAGGGCTCAGGTGACGCAGGCTGGGTCCAGCTGAGTGGCTCAGCTCTTCTGGGGAACGGCAGGCGTCCTGCACAATCCCCCCAAAGCAAGGATACCTCGGGGTAGGGGCCAAGACACATGCGTCTCCAAGTGCAGTTGTTCACTGTACCACTGGAGCTGCCGTACGTCTGAACCCACAACTGAGGGGCAGGGGGGCAAACCTCCATCAGGGGGAGGTCTGTACTCACGTGACGAGCCCCATGCTGGACAGAGCAGTGAAGACACGGTGGGAACACCAGCATCACGCCAATGCATGCTGGGAAAAGGGAATCGAAGACAGGGATTTCAGTCCACGCTTCTGATTTTCCTGACAGCCAGTGCTCCAACCCAGATGCTGGATCCCACTCACTTAACTCCCTAAGGACCTGCTGTGAACACCTCTGAACAAGACGGGTGGGAGGCCGGGATCACGGACCTGGCGCAACAACCCCTCAGCACCCTGAACTCAAGTCCACGGACACTCACTGCCCAGGCGACACGGGCACCTGTGTGGCGAGTGGAGACCACTTCTCACCACAGAGAATCCTAAAAAACACGCAGAGCGTCAATGTGAGTTTCGTGCAACTATGCTTCCAAAACACATGCTCAACATCAAAGTGGATTTGTAGTCTGAATCAAAAATTAAGAACTTCCTTTTTATAAAGAACTTAGGAATAAGGACCTACATGTGAGAGATTTGGGAAGAGTTTAGTCAATAATCTGGATGTAAGATTATTTTCAGTTTGCTGGGACTAAAGGAGCCTTTTCTTTCCCAACGCTGTGGCATTTTATCCATGCATATCTTTGTGAACTAGATGCTCACTTATTCCGTATCCAACACATTTCACAAGTGGATTTGAAGGGTCTACTAATGTCAGAGTATAGGCCTGAGAAAATGTATTACTGGGGCCTTTTAACAATTTAAAACATTTAAGTGTCAGCTGAGGAGGAACAAATAAAACAGACACTGTCCCAGGGAAGGGGGCTGAGAACAGCAGTGCTGACCTGTGGTTAACCGGACGGACGCGGGCAGGAAGCGCGGAGCCTGGGTGCCACTGTGACCCCGGGCACGTGCCCGTTCTGTACCTGCCATCCCGCGCAGCGAGGAGCAGCGACAGACGCCTCTGATGAGCAGGGCGGGGCTACTGGGGGAGACACCTGCTACCCACCGCGGCGGGCTGACTGCAGACCTCCAGAGCCCCTCGTGGAGGCACACACTCAGGTACTGAGGAGTGACATGGCAGAGAACCTTCAATTTACGTTCAGGGCCCTCAAGACGGCATCTGAGTGTCCCTTATTTCAGTCTTTAAACCTCCCCCTGTGTTTCCAGTGCTTCCAAACTAAACTTGAAAACAGTAAACAAATATCCAGTGGAGGACTTGCAACACAGTTTTCCAGGAACCCTCTCAGCCCTGACAATTAACACCATGGATAAATCTATTAAGCAGGAAAACAGACAGGCTCCAGGTCAAAACTGGCCGCACATCTCTACGAACCAGCACAACACATGGACGCAAAGCTGAGAGGAAGCCACGGACTCCCTGGGAGCCGGGTTCAGGAACGGCCCGGCCAGCAGACCGTCAGCATCCCTGAGATAACATAGCAGCAACCCACAGGGCAGAGTGGACACAGAGCACCTGATTCATGCAACAAGGCCTACAGAACACTAATGATGATGCCAGAGACCAGCCTACCCCATCCCTCCTTTTGATCACAAATGCAAAAATCCAAAATAAGATATTAGCCAATCAGCAGCCTTTAAAGATAAGCTATCTATCATGGCAGAGTAGGATTTAGCTTAAGAATGTAAAATGCTCAGCATCAGAATATCTAGTCAGGGCATCTACCAATTAACCCAACAGATTAGAGAAGAAAAGCCATGGGGTCACCTCGACGGATTCAGAAAAACCATTTTATAAAGTTAACAATCACTCATGTGCTTACACTGTGTAGAAATAGAAAGGAACTTCCTTAACTTGACATGCCTCCCCCCACCTCCAGAAAAAGACAAAACCTACAGCAGGCGTTCCTCCCAGCTATGATGAGAGAGCTTACAGCAAACCAGGGTTCTTACCAAGAACAAACACAAAATCTGGGAAAAACAAAAATCCTGTTTGGAAGCACTGGAGCACCTCTGAGGGAACCAGGACTTAGGGGACAAGATCATGGAGCAGGGAGATCACAGTAGAGCTGAGCTGACATCGGCAGCTTCTCCCACCAAGGCGCTGGCTGGTTCCAGTACCAGCAAGGTTCTGGACCTAAACAAAGAGCCCGTGCAAGGCCACAACTAAGAGGCAAAGACACCCACCAAGGTGGTGACCGTCTTAGAAGGATGGAGCAACAGAAGCTGGAGACGTGAGGAGCCAGGACCCCAGTGAGGGGGCAAGGATGAAACGGACCCCCACAGCCTGCCAGTCTCTTCCTCCATAGGTCCGCTGGTATGAGACTATGAGGGCAGATAGCACGGAGCCAGAAAGAGACCCCAGGGCACAGTGATAAAAGTACAGCCAAATGCGAAGAAATCGGGACTGGAGGCGGGGCCGGACGGGGGCCCCAGTGACCAAGGCGGGGAGAGGGGCAGACGAGAGCCTCCCAGCCCAGCCTCACGGCAGCTCAGCCCACCAGTAGGTAAAGGCCGTCACACACCCTTCCAGCACAAGCAGTGTAAACCCTGCCTGGGGCAAGAGGACATCACAGATTTTACAGTCATTCATACACAACGAGCAACATTCAGGAAAACAGTGACTCACATGCTAAGAGACAGAGCCATCTGACCCCATAGCAAGGGAAAACGCGCCAATAGAAAGTGACCCACATGTGACGGAAATACTGCAATTATCAGATAAGGAACTTACAAGGGTCGTGAATACGTTCAGGAAAATGATGGAAAAGATGATGAATAAAGGATAATCTCACCAGAGAACTGACGTCTGTTAAAAAGGACCAAATGGAAATGTTAGAACTGAAAAATACAGTAACTGAAATTAGGAACTCCAAAGATGGGTTCAATGGGAGATGGCATTTAATAGAAGGAAAGATTCATGGGCCAGAAGCAGGATGAAAAGAAAGTCTCCCAACCAGACCGTAGAAAGGAAAAACAGTGACAAAGTGGAACAGATTGGGAGATCCGACATAACGTTAATATCTAAATTTCTTCTTGGAACTGGAGTTCCAAGAAGAAATGGGAGACACAATGCAGGCGAAAGACAGCTGGAAGAGGTAAGGACTCAAAATTCCCTAAAACCAATGGAAGACATCACCAAGCCATGGAGTTGAGAAGCCGCACACCTTCCAAGCAGGACAGATGGGGTGGGGGTCCCCAGGAAGCCCTGCACTCACTGGGAAGAGTCTGAAGTGCGACAGAAGGGCATAAACAAGTCACGGCCCAAAAGAAGACTTCTGCAACCTGCAAAAGCCAACAAAAGATTAAAAACCACGTTCCCTTTCTCAAAGGCTGACAAAGCAGTTCTTAAAAGACAGGCAGATCGCTCACCTTCCAAACCCTCGCACTTCAGCCAGTCCCCTGAGCGCTGGGGGCAGAGAGGAAGCAGCGGCTCTCACCGAGACAGCTCTCCCGAGAGTTGCAGGCTCTGGGGCCACAGTCTGCCTCCTGGGTACCAGGGCAACGTGAGCTGTAATGTGTCTCCCCACGACCTAGCAAGGGCACCACATTTACAGCCTACAGAGTCTGCCCTTCATACCTGACCATTTAGTCAGTGCACATATTTGGGGGATTTTTATGCAGCCGCAGAAACCCACCTACAGGTTCAAATTTCTGATGAGTCTGGCCAAGGAGACCCAAAACGGTGGGATAAGTAAGATGGGAGCTTATTTTTCTCTCATTTCACAACCCAGTAACAGTCGCTGGGTGGAAGACTACGGCATGATGTCACTCAAGCACCCTGGCTGGCCAGCCGGCTCTGCATCCAGGACAGTGTCCGTCCTGGCAGGAAGGCAGGGTCGGTCTGGGCCGGGAACGCTCTTACTTCTTCAAACTTCGTCACCCAGACTTGGTCACACGGCCACAGACAGCTGCCTGAGGGTCTCATAAATGCAGCTTGAGTTTCCAACCTCTCCAAAACAAGGAGGCTGAGGACTAGCTGCCAGCTGGCCCAGAGCACCTCAGGGGCGGTTCTCGACCCCGCAGAGCACACACCTTCCCAAGGAGGCAGGTGCCTGAGCAGAGCAGTGCTGGGCCAGCCCTGCCGGGGTATCGGACCCTCCAGACTCGGGGCCACAGCCTGGCTCATCTACTGTTCTTACCTCTCCCGCCACCAGGACAAACCGGTTTCAGGAACTTTGCTGGCTCTTGATCTGGGCTTCCCAGATGGCTCAGTGGGTAAAGAATCCAGCTGCAGCGCAGAAGATGCAGAAGACGTGGGTTTGATCCCTGGGTTGGGAAGATCCCCTGGAGGAGGCAATGGCAACCCACTCCAGTATTCTTGCCTGGAAAATCCAAGGATGGGGGAGCCTGGAGGGCTACAGTTCATGGGGTCACAAAGAGTTGGACACGACTTAGCAACTGAGAAACAAAAGCACGTTTTCAGTGGCCAAAAAATTGAAAACAAAATAAAATGACTCTAAGTATAGTGGTACGACACCACAGAATCCGTTAAAAACGACAAGACAGAACTCTACCAATGGACCTGGAGGGATTACTAGGTTTATATTTGATTATCATGCATTTATTATATAAATATATGTATTTTTAAAAATCAAGATATAGGGAAATGTAATACAAATTTATATAAAACAATGAAGAAAAAAGTACATAAGCCAAAATATGTGCTAATTATTATTATTAAGTTGCATGGAGAATGGTATGAAATTATACACACCATGTTTTTAATAATATTGTCATAGGAGGACTGAAAGAGGACTTCAGAAAGATACGGACTTGAGAAATGACAGAAGTAACACCAGAAAACTCAAGTCTGCATGAAACAGTTCCACTTGCTTAAAAGCATACGAGCTTGACGATCAAATGCTGATGTCTGCCATTACTGAGCGGAGCGGGTTCAGGTGAACCTGTGTTTCCTTCAACCGTTTTACAAGGAGGAGGTCTTATAAAGTCGTACCATGACATAATCAGAAAGCAAATTATTTTGGGTGATCAATGGGTATGAATCAAATAAAACCTAAAGGAAACATAATGAAGAACATAATAAGGCAAGAGCTGAATAAAACTAAAATCTGACTACCCATAGAGAAAAACCAACTGCTTTTTGAATGACAAGTAAAAGTAATAAATTGTAGGAAGAAGTAGAGGAAACACAAATTTCCCATATCAGGAATAAAAAAGAGGAGACTCCAGAAGAAATCTTACAGATACTAAAAAGATGAGAGGGAAATATGAGGAACTACTGTATGACAACAATTTAACAATTTCAGCAAAAATGAATTTCATGAAGCACACAAATAACCAATTTAAGAAGAAAATTTTAAATGTAGAAAGATGCAAAAAAAGAAACTGATTTTGTCATTTAAAACCTTCCTATAAAAATTTTATTTTATAAAGTAATGCCTAAAGTGGGAAAGAATATGAAGAAATAGGCATTCTTGTATGTTGTTGGAAGAAGTGAAAATTGACACAAGCTCTCTGGGGGGAAATTCAACAACATACATCAATTTTTTTAAGGTGTACACCTTCTCACTCAGATGAAGAGCAGAGATGTTCCACGAAGGCTTCAGTCTACTGACCCCAGCAGTGGACAAGCATGAGCATTCAAGACTATCCATCACCAGGCTGCTCCTATTTGCAAAAACAGAAACTGGAAACAAACTGAATGACAAACTATACAATTAAATTAACTAATATGAAAGCAATGTTGGTGTTACATAGTGTAAACCCATTACATTCTGACAATGAAATGAAATTTCTATGGTGATGATGATTACCTGTATTTACTGAATTCAAAATATGTTTAAAAGATATATTTGGAAGGTTATAAAGTAACATACCTGGTAAAAAATAAGTTGTGCTTTCCTTGAGAGCACCTCTGTATATTTTCATGGCCAAAAATTAATCTGGAAGGGTTTTTTAACCGAGATGCTAATTATGATTATTAACAGATAGTAAGATCTGAGTGATTTTTCTTTTCTCATCTAAAGCTGTCTCTGCTGAGTATTTTGATACTGATCATACGTTAATTTTTAATCTAGGGCTTCAGTTCTAGATTTAAAGATACGCTTGAGTCCCTTCAAGCACCTTATAAAATCAGTGCCGTAAAGCAAGCTAAAGTGAGCAGAAGGACCACCGCCTGCTCCCATGCATCCTTTTGTGACCACTCTGATACAACACCTGGGGACTTGGGCGCCAAGAACACCGGCTTCCCTCTCACGCTGATCTCACCCAGGCTGGCCCGCTGCCCCACGCATGAGCTGTGACATCTGAGCTGGTGAGGACGCGTCCCCGGGGGGGCAGGCGTTCAGGCAGTGACGATGCCAAAGTCCACCGATGGAAGGAGGGGGGAGAGGGAGGGGGCAGGGCAAGAAGGGAGGGAGACAGGGAGGGAGGGAAGGAGAGAATTCTAAAGAGCACAGAAGGAAGCAAAACCTTGGCGCGATGGTTATCTCATGAAAGCACTCCAAGTCTTCAGAGCCTGTTCCCTTGATGATCAAAGTTCTGCCTATGATCACTAAACTTGGGGATAAAGTTAAGCAGGTGCCCAGCGGGACACGATGTTTCCTGGATCACATGACTTTTCCTCCTTGCAGAAGAGCCAAAAGTGACAGCATCTATGTCTAGGATCCATCCAGGAACTGCAGTAAAATGTAAACAGGTGACCGTGGAGGCAGTGTGACGTGGTCCGAGGCCTGTGTTCAAGCACCGGTTTCATCATTTTTCATCTTGGGAGCTTAGATAAAATAAAGTACTCCCAAAAATAATTAGGTTGTCATTTCTCCAATTGGACCAAAAGGGCCATGAAAACCAAGTCCCGCCTCTAGGGTCAAAGCCACGGGTGGATGCGTGGGTCCAGGAAGGGTCACCTTAGTGGGTGGCGTGGAGGGTCCCAGTGGGCAGGGGGCTGCATCCTGCAGGGAGACGGAGAGCTGGTCAGGCATGCCCTGCCTGGCTCCAGGGCACAGCCAGCTTGCTGCCCATCAGGAACTATAACCACTGAAAATGAAGACCCAGCACCAGACACGCTGTTGTTTAGTCGTTCAGTCCTGTCCAACTCTCTACAACCCCATGGACTTAGCCCCCCAGGCTCCTCTGTCCGTGGAATTCTCCAGGCAATAATACTGGAGTGGGTAGCCATGCCCTCCTCCAGGGGATCTTCCCAACCTGGGGATGGAATCCAGGTCTCCCGCACTAGCAGGGTGGTTCCCTATTGCTGTGCCATCCAGGAAGTCCAGCACCCGTCACGAGCTGGACCAGTTGCACAGCCGCATGTCCGGGAAGGTGGTCCTTTAGGGCGAGAGGACTGAGCATCATGCCCGCCCTGAAACCCGGAGCCCACCTCACAAGCTCACTCAGCTCTGAGTCCTGGTGGCCTCGCTTCCCCTTTGTTCCAGCTGACTCCACCCTACCCCAGGCCACTGGGAGCCGCTCCGCAGGGTCTCTCCTGTGGGTGGCCCCCACTCCTCCACACAGCGCCTTGATCGGGACCCTGCTTTCCATCCCCCAGACAGCAGCCTCCCAGAGACAGTCGCTCCCATCATCTGACTGTTAGGTCCCTGGGGTTCACCACCGACGAAGTACATGCTCCGTCCATGCTCATCCACACCGCCCGAAAAACCAGGGTAACGTGCATATGCACATGCTCAGACATGCCCGACTCTTTGCAACTCCATGGACTGCAGCCTGCCAGGCCCCTCTGTCCACAGGATTCTCCAGGCGAAAATACTGCAATGGGTTGCCATGCCCTCCTCCAGGGGATCTTCCTGACCCAGGGATCGAACCCACGTCTCTTGATTTGGCAGTTGGATTCTTTACCATCTGAGACATCAGGGAAGCCCAACCCGGGTAACATTTACTGCTGTTTCACAGGAAAATACCATGGAGTGATGCTCCAGTCTTTTCCTCCAGCACCAGGAACTCCAGGGCGGGGGGGGGGGGGGGGCTCAGGAAGCTAGAGTTGCAGCAGGTGGGGGCACCGGGTCCGCCCCAGCCTCTCAAGGGACAGCTGTGGGGGGGGGCGATGTGGACACAAGAGCTGGGGCAGGCCTGAACCTCACAGGTTCTTGGAGATGCAGGCCAGGGGAGGGAGAGAGGTAACCAGGGTGACCCGGCCAGAACAGGAGGAAGGCCAGCTCTGCAGGCAGCCCTGCCCGGGATTCATTCACGTGCAGAGGCACCTACATCTGAAATTGCCTGTCAAATCAGATTTTTTTTTCTGACTTTTGCTAAATTGGGTAAAGAAAGATATTAAATCTCATTTATAATATCCTAAATTTTCCAAATCTGAAGAACTACTTTCCACTTCTCGAGCAGAGCGCCGGGCCGGGGAACCCAGCTGTCCCCCTCGCCTGCTCCTCACAGGCGCTTTCTGATCGGGAGCATGTAGTTTTATGATCCCGTCTTTCTAAGTGATATCCTGAATGAAGGGGTAACTCAGACAACAAATCCATTCCAATTACTGTCCATTAGAAGACAGGAAAACATTCAGCCCAACCGAAGCTGGTGGGCTGCCCTTGCAGGGGAAAACTAATCCAACGCGCCCACAGGTAACACCCCTCTCTAGCCAGTGCAAGGCCTTTCTTAGGGAAAGGGCAGGTTCCGTCGATCGGCATGCTTTCCCACGGTGCTGGCGGATGGAGAAACCGTGGCAGAAGGGAAACACAGCCACACACCTGCTCTGGCCCCCTCTCCTTTCTCAGACCTTCTCTTCTCAGCTACCCTACGGCTCCGGAGAACCTCCCACGTGTCCAGATGGAAGCAGACGGGTGACTGTTTAAGGGGCGGGGGGACTCCAACTTCACATCTCCTGGAGACTCTGATCGCAGGGCCCAGGCCAGCATCCACCCTGGTCCTACCCCACCAGGCTGGGGTGGCCGGAGCACATCAGACAAACACGTCTGCATCCAGCACACCTGGCTCAAAGGTCAACAGAATGCCCCCAGGACGCGTCTATCCCAGTGGTTGCCCCTTACACGCCCCCATGCTTTGGATGAAGGCTTTATGCTGACATCTGTTATGAGATGGAGAGATTTACCGGTCCTCTCCTGGTGACCGTGAGCCTGTACTACCTCAGTCATTCTGCGACAGTAACGGTGAGGGTCCCGGGCAGGGACTCTGCCCAGCCCCACCTCCTGTGGAGTCCTGACCCCTTCTCACTCCAGGGGTGAGCAGCTTAGCCATGATCTTGCTACTCACATTCACAACCATCGTGGGAGATTCATCAGGAACTTAGTCATTCCAAGAGGCTTTCAGGATGATTGATCAGAACCAGGAAGAAGGAGCTAGCCAGGTTGGTCCAGACATACCCATCCATCCCAAAAATGGGGCATTCGTGCCCCCCAAGTTCATGGAGCATCTTCACAGCTGGCTCTTCTCCCATCCGCTCCTTACCTCAACTGGACGGGGCCGCTTGCAGGACACCTCCCTCCGGTGGGCTCTGGGACCCTCACAGGTGACCCACCGATTCATCTCACTGCCGTGGAGAGCAGTGGACGCAGGAAATACAGGCGGGTGGGTTTAAGAATGACTGGGGTAAACTAATATCCAAGCCATGAATGGCTACTAATGGAAGCCAGGATGCACTTAACCTTTAAAGATGCTGATTTGAGGATTAGTCCTAAACCCCTGTTCCTCCAGGCAGGATTTAACTGGGAAGCACAGCGGAAGAGAAAACTCTTCAGACAGTGGGAACGGCAGGGACAGGCATGAGATGCGTGTCGGGGGCAGGAAGGCCCTGCTACCAGGGAGAGACAGCGCCTGCCCTCGCAGCTGAGGCTCCCGTCCTCCGGAGCCAGCGTCCAAGCTGCCTCGTCTGGAAGGTTCACAGGACCAGCACGGGGACTTGAGGACCATGTCCTTGAAAACAGGGGTTCTGTTCAGGTAGCCTCGTCCTTGCCCTACGGCGCGGGGCAGCCCTGAACTTCACGCATCCCTCCCCATTCAAACACTGTGGTTTGGTGGCTTTCTAATTTGGAAAGTTTCTCTCTCTAATTTTAAGACACTCTTTATATATCAAGGATGTGAATCACTGTCACTTCTAATAAAACCACTTCTTCTGACTTTTTTAAATTAAAAACTTTTATTTAAAACAGTGACGTCTTCAGAAAGACGTTCCCTGAGTGGCCAGCTTAAGCGGGCCCTGGTCACCCTCAGTTACGTGTTTTCCTGACTGCGCTTGTCACTGCAAACAAACGTAAATACATGTTCGTCTGTATTCTCTTGGGGTTCGCACTGTACGGGGGTGTGGGTGCCCCTGGTACACAGCCATGTGCTGAAGAATGGAAGGGATGGGTTTCAAGACACCCGACCCCAAACTTGGCGCCTCGTCTTCCTGACAATTTCAAGCTGGAGGAGTCAGAGAACGTTCCAGAAGCAGGTTTACCTGACCTCCCCCGCCCCGCAGACAAGCTCCCAGCCTTCACCTTCACCACCCCCATCACCTCCTCAGAAAGAGACCCAGCATTTAACTGAGAAAAGAAACGTCAGCATCACAACCAACTCGCCATCCTGCATTCAGCCTTCAGCTCCAGCGTCCACAGTTCTGATGCGGAAGAAGGGAGATCAGTCCGGAAACCAGCACGTGAGGAGAGATCTGCCATAAAACACGGGCTCCCAGAGGCTGGGAACTTCATCTTCACCGACCCCAGGCCTGGCACACAGATAGAGCTATGTCAACATAAGTCACTCCTGAAGGATTCAGCCATTTCTATTGCACCACACAAAATGCTCACTAACACTTCAGCTCACTCAAATCAAGCTGCCACGTTCCGAGGATCTCCTGTGGGGGGTGGGGGGGCACACTTTCCCTTCCTCGTATCGGCCGTATGCAGGGACACACTTTTCCTACCGTAATCCTTGCAAGAACATTCAGAGGCGCAGATTAGCAGGACGAACACAGGAGATTAAGTGATTTGCCCGAGTTCAGAAAGCTGGTAGAGGATGGAGCAGATTTTCCGATTTCAGTTAAAAGTTAAAAATGAATGACCCTTACTGGTTAACTCTCAGTTAATCCGCACATTCGCTGAAACGTGGCACCTCAGCCCCAGAACCGACAGCCTTAAAGGAGACCAATAAAACTAAAGTCAGCTGAGAACGTGCCTCTAGACCTGAATCGTGAACACAGTGACTTGCATCTACAACCTAAGAGCCATTTGCTAGGTCGGCTCGCTGCTCCTGGGATGAGGGAGCATCCACGTCCCGTCTTGCCTGGATGGGTCAAGGAGGACACAGAGACAGAAGGGGTTTCAGACCGATGACACGACACGGCAGTCAGTAAACACGGTTGCCTAAAAATCTCCCTTACAGCGACCCTTCCGGAGCCTATGCAGGCCCATGGGCACTGGAAACAAGAGCCCAGAAAGGGTCGGCAGTGACGCTGACGCTGAGTGTTGCTCCGCGAGCCTGCTGACACGCAGTCACGCCCGTGTGACACCGCCACCAGCCTGTGCTGAGCGCCGGCCCGGAGGGACCCTGGCAGGCCCTCCAGTCCGCCCGCTCTGCTCGGCCTCCTCCCCAGCGGGGTCCCTCTGCTCCTCTTGCATCTCTGGCCGCAGCGTCCCTGCCGACGGCGTTAACTGACTGATAGCCAGCTCTGAGGCTGAAACAAATAAACGTGTGTGTTGCGTGTGGCAGACTTGCTCTTAGCTGAGAGACACTCAGGAACAGCTTTGGTGGGAAACGCGGAGGACACTTTGCTCTGAGGAAGGACACCCCAGCCCTGGGTGGGATGCCTAACACGTCCGGGCTGCAGCTGTTCCTCAGGCGATGGTGGCCTGGAAGTGGGGGCACATCAGCCCCCCTGCAGCCTGAGACCAGGAGCTTGGCAGGTGTGGCCTCAAGCGTGTCCCTAGGCTGCCCCTGCCTCACCCAGGGTCCTGCACCCATACCCCCCGCCGCTCTGCACCAGGAACCCTGCACCCCACGCCCAGCACCTCCTCACCCTCGACTCAGTCCCACAAGGCGAGATCTTTCTGCTGTGGAAGCTTCCAGGCCCGACTGGCAGTGAACATCAGGATGAACGCACCACTGGCTGTTTGCTTAAGGACTCCTTATTTCTCAGCTTGAGAAGCTGCACATACGCAGAAGGGTACATCTATCTTAAATTTACATAATGGAGGAAAGGAAACTTTATTTTGAAACATGAATTAAAATCCCAGTTTGCTTTAAAGTGTATAAAACACATCTGGGTCCCACTTTTCATCTTACTGGCACATCCTGACAATCAGTTTAACTTTTCTAACTTTTTGTTTTGCTCTGGGCACAGCCGATTAACAACGCCGTGACAGCTTCAGGAGGACAGCAGAAGGGACCCAGCCACACGTGTACACGTATCCATTCTTCCTCAAAGCACCCCCTCCCATCTAGGCTGACACATAACAGAAAATCTATTTCATGTTTCATTGCTCACTATTGACAAATCAAGACCAAAAGAATGTGTGCTGGGAAAGTCATAACCAGACTAACAGCTGTAGGGAGCAAAAACCTTGTAATTGAGGTAGAAACTATGAATGAGGCCCACCGCAGGAGAGGCGGGCCTTTCCTCTGGAATTAATACAGCAGAGACCCATAAAAGATTAATCAAGACAAGCAATCAATAACTTCTCAAGTGCTAATAAGCACTGCCTTGTTCCACGGTGTGTTAAGCAGTTTATCATGTTTAGCCGTATGAAGATTTATAGAAAATCCATAGTTAAAACCAAAGGATGAGGTAATGAAGCACTTAGTAAATGAAGCCAAATTAAAATTGATGCCTCATATCACGCACTCCAAAGATTTGCAAAAATCAGTTTTGATTCCCCCTTTTTTTTAAGAATTAAAAATAGTCAGTCATGTCACTTCAGCAGTGCTGTTAGGGAAATAATTTTTTAGGGATAGCGCTACTCAAATGACTACATGCCTGTTTTGTGGTGGAGGGCAGGAAATGCCTTAGAAATTAATGAACTTTTTTTCTACTCCCTTTTTCATCCAAGGATCAACTTTTTCCTGGAAATTTTTTGAAAGTTCTGTAAAATATCTTTTAGGATCATTCAGGTCTCTACTCTCCATCAGCTGATGGATCAACAGGTCGTGTGAGCAGATGAGTTAATGGCTAACTAATAGTTCATAAATTGTAGGTCTGGACCACTAGGTTACATCACTGAACTCCACTCCATGGCAGGCTATTAATTAAAAGCGTCAATTGTATGTTTTGTAAATTAATCTCTGAAGCAATATTATAATCACAAGGATATACCTAATCAAATAGATGGGCCACCATAAGTGTTTTCTTAAATTTAGAAACATAAACTAACCATAAGTAATTACGAACATGCGGATTCCGGGTGGAGGCGGGGTGTCAGGACTCCTTCAGTGTAAACAATTAGAAAGATCAGAAAATATAAACAATGTATCCATGAAGCTGCTAGTTGATCAAGGTTTAAAATGAAGACATACTAAAAATGTGAAAAGGGCCAAACTTTCTTAATAAAAAAAATCAAGTTTGCCCCACACCAAACTGGGAGCTAACAAAATAGAGAATGTAATAGATCCTTGAAGACGAGGAAGGAATTTCCTGAAGAAAATCCCAATGTTTATAATGTTTTCTGGCCCACTGTGAAATTTTTTAAATCAGAAATTCTGGGTACATGATGAAACAGGAAAGCCCCACCAGGATGGCTACCCCGAGCAACCAACTCCACACACGCGCCAGCACACACACCCACAGGCTCGCTCTACCGGGGCACCTGCTGAAATTTCCTGGAACTGCCTCTCTGGAAGTGTCCTTCCAAGGTCACTTGATTTGACGGTTGTCAATAGTGTGGATCTCTTTCCACTCACAGTTCAGGGGGAGGTGGGCCCGGCCGGAAATCACTCAGCAGGCAGCGGAGGCAACAGGAGGCTGGAGAACAGAGGGGATGTTTCTACCACGGGAAGCTGCCAGAGAAACGGCCACACGTCGCCAACATCAGCGACTGCGCCTTCACCTCCATGGAACAGAAAACAGCCTGCCACAGTCAGCTGGGCTTCGAAGGTCCATCCGAGGGCCCAGTGACAGCATTAGGACCCCGACGACCTCCCTCCCACGAGGCAGCACCCCCGGGCTCGGCTTCATGCTGAGGTGGGTCCCCGCAGTGACTAGCAGGACCTGGGCTCCGTACTTCCCCCTTCGGAAGATGCCACCACAGGAGGCAAGATTTTCCTTGACTCTTAGGAGAGGAAGAGCTTGCCCCGCAGCCCCCAGCAAATTCTAAGTGTCACTGTCCAAAGCAGGGCCATGTCCCCAGTCCTGAGCAATCCATGGGGAGACACGGCAGTCCTGTCTGGATGTCAGGTCCACGGCTAAGGCCCAGTCCTCACGTGCTGCTGACCTTCCAGGAGCTCCAAGCGGACATGGGCAGATTCAAAACACTCAGAGCAGGCAGCAGAGTGGTTGCCGGTCACGGCTCGGTGGTCAGCGAGGGTCATGGGAGTAGCGCTGCTCACACGCGGCTGCCAGAGCCCACGCGCAGGGTTTTATCACTGTGCCCCCGCGGTTCGGTCCTTATGTGCCTGCTGTCAGTTGCCTGCCGGCCAGGCAAGATCTAGCTCACGATTTAATTACATCAGAAACTGCAAGTAATTATTAAGGCCCAGTTCAGGGTCAAAGCCTGATAATCATAAGATAATCACCTTTGCTGTGTAAGTCACATCGTTTTGATAAAATACAAAAGTTGCCTGGCAAATAAACATCGAATTACATGGCACGTTCAGTGTAATTATTATTAAGGAACCTACCGGAGTATAAAACCACTACTCAGTGTGGCTGCAATGACCCACCGTGCTGCCGCGGAAGCTTCACACAGCTGCTCAGGTCTCCAGAAAGGAAACCGTGCTAAAGCCCCAGAGGGCTAAGAAACAGAGGAGGTGTTCGAGTGTTCTGGTTTGGGGGCTTTGATTGCTTCATTTTTTATTTAAGACGGTTAGTTCTTTTTCTCATTTTCTTTCTTTTCGGCCGGGCCGGGTCTCCACGCTGCATGCCTCCAGCTGCCGCAGGCAGGGGCCGCTCTGCGCCGGCGCTCGGGCTCCTCACTGCAGTGACCTTTCCTGCTGTGGAGCGCAGGCTCTAGGCACGCGGGCTTCCGCAGTTGTGCTGTGCGGGCTCAGCTGCTCCAAGGCATGTGGGATCCTCCCAGAGCAGGGACTGAACACTGGCAGGCAGATTCTGATCCACTACACCACTGGAGAAGTCCTGCTTATTTCATTTTTTATCAAATAGTCTTTTCATAGGGTTCAATTCTAGGCAATTTAGAACATACACAAGAAGTCACATTGTAAGGGAGAGAGAAAAAAACTAAAGGAACATGAAAAACAACGAAACCTCAGATTAAAAAAGAAAGAAAAGCGTTATGTAATCAAGGAGGCAGATTCCCATATGGCTCAGTGGTAAAGAATCCGCCTGCCAATGCAGGAGATGCAGGAGATGCGGGTTCGATCCCTGGGTCGGGAAGATCCCCTGGAGGAGGAAAAGGTAACCCACTCCAGTATTGTTGCCGGGATAACCCCAGGGACACAGGAGCCCGGTGGGCTACAGTCCAAGGGGTCGAAAAGAGTCAGAAATAACTAACAGGCAGGCAAACAAGGAGGCGATCCAGCAAGCGGCTGAGGAGGTGAGGGCTCTGACAAATGAACTGCCACTAGGCTTTGCGGAATCTCAGGATGCAAAGAACAACCTTCCAAGTCTGCCCAGGGAGCAGAGCTGCATCTTTACAAGCCTCTCTTTATTAAAATTACTTACAAAGGAAAGCTCAGGGCTGACATCCCTACCTTCCATAAGGAGCCAAACACATGCCACTGTCACCATGGATCTGTTCTCCCACAAAGCAAGAGCAGAACACTTTTCACAAATAAACAACCAACCGCCGGGACTCAGGCCCTTTCGGTTCAGGGAAAAAAGGGTTCACCAGTTTGTTCTGATTGATGGTTTCCATAGCCCTCACTTTGTTTCTTTCTACTCCCCATCACTTTTTCCCAACTCCTTCATACAACCATTCCCCTGTCCCTACAGATATACAAATCAGCTCTCATCGACCCCAGAAGTTTCATACATTAGAACTCAAACGCTCAGGGCTGCACACATGTCCGTCAATGTGATTTCACCACCTCACCCTAGACTGTTTTCAGGCTCCTTCTCCATGAAACAGACTTGGACCACAAGGATGCATGTTCAGCTTCTTCTCTGAAATCTTGCTGAACTTACCGTCTGCATATAGTTGGGATCTCCCTAAGTACAGAGCCATACTATTGCATACTGTCTCATGTATTTTATTTTGTCTCCGCCAAGGAAATGGTTAAGCTAAAACTTATTTTTCATTATTCTTATTGCAAGGAGATCAAACAAGTCAACCCTAAAGGAAATCAGTCCTGAATATTCATTGGAAGGACTGATGCTGAAGTTGAAACTCCCATACTTTGGCCACCTGATACGAAGAACTGACTGCTTGGAAAAGACCCTGATGCTGGGAAAGATTGAAGGCGAGGGGAGAAGGGGATGACAGAGGATGAGATGGTTGGATGGCATCACCGACTCGATGGACATGAGTTTGGGTAGACTCCAGGAGTTGCTGATGGACAGGGAGGCCTGGCGTGCTGCAGTCCATGGGGTGGCAGAGAGTCAGACACAACTGAGGGACTGCACTGACTGATTCTTACTGCTGAACACACAGTGGGTATATAATAGCTGTTAAACACTATTTGATTCATGCAACAAATATTTCTAGAGACCTGCCAGGTCACCAGTGTTGTGCTGAGACACAAGGGTGCACGAGGAAGACATGACTCCCCCACTAAGAGGCTTCAGTCCAGTGAGTGAGTCACAGGGTAAGCAGTCACAGCTGACCCCCGTGTGGATGCCAGGACAGGGACGCCCCTGCCTGGTGGGGGCCAGGATGGGGCCCACCTGGCCCAGAGAGACGCTGCAACCCAGACACAGGCAACACCCCAGAGCCAAGAGACCTTCCCATCGTCATCTCAGCATCAAGAAACCACCTGCCCCCTCCAGCAACTGCTCCCCAGCTTTTATAAACTCCTCTTTCAGCAAGTCTGATCACTGGTGTAAGACACATCTAAGGTTAACAGTCCAAATGCACAATGGTCATGTCGATTTTTATGCGCAATTTTGAATATCAGAAATGCAATCGAGTAAAATGCCATGATTTCTTCTTTTGACTTTTCGAAATCTCCAGATCTGTATCTCTTCAGCCTGGAATATTTGCAGTGAAACACAGATAGCAGCAGCCACAGCACAAACCACGGGGTGGTGACCACGCTCAGCGATGCCTGGGCTGAGCGCTCACTCCTGCTTCCGAGGGTGACTGACCAGGACCCTGATTTTTCGGAAGCATGAATGGAATCCAACCACACAGTCCCTAAAACACTAAGAGAAACCACACTGAGCCAGCAGCGAGATCCTGACGGAGTTTACAAAGTGAAGGTCAAGTTCCGCAGTAGCACCTCGGTGACATCAAGGTCTGCTGATGACAGTGCCCAGTGGGAAGGGGTGGGGGCTTTGTCTCTGAAAAACGTCACCTGAATCGTGGATGAACTTGAACGTCGTGCCTCCTCCACAAGCAAAAATGTCCTCAGGCACAGCGTACTCAGCATAAACCAACCAATCCTGTGCACCCACGACAGTTACATCACTCCGCGTTGTACGACACTGCAAATGGTATTTCCCTTCACAGTGCCTATCTCAACTCAACTAAAAGCACCTGCACAGCGTTCCCAGCATCGCTTTCTTCTAGACTGGAGCCCAGAGCCCACAGGTTGGGACCACTTCTTCCTGCTCATCACGTCATTGCCCAATGCCCAGCCTGCTAATCGTGTTGACTAAAAACCACAAGTGTGCCACATTTCATGGGGGGGGTGCATTTAGAGAAATATAACATAGCATCCTTGTATCCAAGGAGCTATAGATCTGGCTGGGCAGACAGGATGTCACCACGTCACAAGGTAATTTACGGAGTAGACAGTGTAAGATACTTGACAAATGGTTTAGATACTAACCTCAACAGACACTGCACACATATTAGTATAACACACATCTTTGTGCTCAAAGCCTTATTGTGCAGAATTAGATTCTTAAGTGATATTCCCAGAATTGGGCTCAGACGGTAAAGCATCTGCCTACAACGCAGGAGCCCTGGGTTCGATCCCTGGGTCAGGAAGATCCACTGGAGAAGGAAATGGCTAGCCACTCCAGTATTCTTGCCTGGAGAATTCCATGGATGGAGGAGCCTGGTAAGCTATAGTCCATAGGATCGCAAAGAGTCGGACACGACTGAGCAACTTCACTGATTCAACTTCACTGGCTAGTATTCTATAGAAAAATAACATTAATCCCCTTTTTGCAAAAAAAATATATAAAAATGGTAATATTCAGAATATCCTAAACAAACTTCCTTGTTTCAAATGCTTGTAAGATATTTTAATAGGAAAATTATCTAAATGTATGAAGCAACAGAAAAAGATAAAGGACTTTAAAACAATTCTTCCTTATATGTCCAACTGTTATAAAGGACGTTAATAAAAATTCAGTCATTGTTATTATCCCAATGTGTAAAGAGCTTAGGAGTTGCTCCTCCTGTCCTGACAACAAGTAAAAAGTTTACTGAACGGAAAATCAGTTACCTTTCTTGGATCCATCAAAAATTGAGGTCACAGGGCAAACCACTGCCCAGAAAACTGGAGACAGAAGAGTCAGAAAGTCACAGCGAGATCTTACCTGAAACAGAAGAAGTGCAGCCATAACTGACGGGGACTTGGGAATGGTGGCATCGGTGCTGGGGTTACAGGTGGACACGCTGGAGAGATTCCTAGGGCCACAGTCCTGGGGGACCCCGCACAGTCACGCTTAACCTCTAGGAACACCCCCAGATTCTCAGGTGAACAACCAAGAAAAATCTTCCTCTCTTTCTGGCAGAGAGAAAGGGAAAAGAATCATTTTGTAAAGATACCCGGGGCACTCACCGTCACAAAGGTCTACTCAGTGGGGAAAGACCCAGCCTACCTGGATCACTGTTCAGCCTTCCCCGCCTTCCTCTCTCACCTGAGGAGCACAGCAGAGGTCAGGAGCCATTCACAGCTCTACTTACAGAGAGGCAGAGCATCAGAGAAGGAAAAAAACAAAGAAAAGTAAAATAATTTTGTCCTTATTCTTAACTCACGTCACAGACAAGTGTTTGTTGGAAGTCATCACAGTAAGGATGTAGCAGGCGATTACAGTCCTGGGGTACAGGCAGTAAATGGCAGCAGTGTTAGAAGGGGGTGGGTGGGGGGCATCAGGGGACTGGGATGCCTAGTTAAAAGGTAGCTGGAAGGGAACTTAGATTAGCTGCAAACATATGTTGCATATTGTCCAGCAGTCACTAATGAAAAATTTAGAAGTAGGTATAACTGATGTGCTAAGAGAGGACAGAAAGTGGGGCCGTACAATATTTTGATCATAGACCATCAATTAAAACCAGAGAATCACTATCTAACCCCAACAGAGAAACGTATGCCCTGTTAACCAAAGCCTTCAAAGGAATCCCATCCGAGAGATCCTATCTCCCCTTCCAGAAGTTATGACACTCAACCTACATCCTCTTTGGCACCCAGCCTGAAGACGGGGCTGGATGTCTGGAGAAGACTGTCCCAGCAGCCCAGCTGGAATGGTCCCAGGGCAAAGACACTGACGCCAGCCCGAGCATCAGGAAATCCAGGCTCTGGGTTTCACATCCTGCTGATTAGCTAACAATTAGTCTACACCAGTTTCTTCACTCCTCCAGCCTCATTTTAATCATCTTTAAAGTGAGCTAACATAGTCTAAACACAGTAAGTCCCCTACATAGGAACATTCAAGTTTCGAACTTTCAGAGATGCGAACGCATGTTGCATCAACGTCAGGCATGAGAGAAACTGCAGCTTGCCTTCTGTCTCCTATTGCTAACGACCCTTCAGTTCTACCATCCCCACCTCCTCACCTTCCCCCACTCAGTAACTCTTTTTGCTGTTCATTGGATGCCAGCCCCTGCGTGACAGCTGCTGTATGCTTGTTGTGTTGTCGTTATTCACTCACTTAGCCATGTCTGACTCTTTACAACCCCATGGACTGCAGCACGCCAGGCTTCCCTGCCCTTCCATCTCCCAGAGCTAGCTTAAACTCACATCCATCGAGTCGGTGATGCCATCCAACCATCTCATCCTCTGTCACCCCCTTCTCCTCCTGCCTTCAATCTTTCCTAGCATCAGGGTCTTTTCCAATGAGTCGGCTTTTGACATTAGGTGGTCAATTACTGGAGCTTCAGCTTCAGCATCAGTCCTTCCAATGAATATTCAGCATTGATTTCCTTTAGGATTGACTGATTGGATCTCCTTGCTGTCCAAGGGACTCTCAAGATCAAGAGTCTTCTCCAACAACACAGTTTGGAAGTATCAATTCTTCAGTGCTCAGCTTTCTTTATGGTCCAACTCTCACATCTGTACATGATTATTGGAAAAACCATACCTTTGACTATATGGACCATTGGTGGCAAAGTAATGTCTCTGCTTTTTAATATACTGTCTAGGTTTGTCACAGCTTTTCTTCAAAGGAGCAAGCGTCTTTTAATTTCATGGCTGCAGTCACCATCCACAGTGATTTTAGAGCCCAAGAAAATAGTCTGTCACTGTTTCCATTGTTTCCCTATCTATTTGCCATGAAGTGATGGGACCAGATGATCTTAGTTTTCTGAATGTTGAGTTTTAAGCCAACTTTTTCACTCTCCTCTTTCATCTTCATCAAGAGGCTCTTTACTTTCTCTTCACTTTCTTGCCATAAGGGTGGTGTCATCTGCATATCTGAGGTTACTGTATTTCTCTCAGCAATCTTGATTCCAGCTTATGTTTCATCCAGTCCAGCATTTCACATGATGTACTCTGCATGTAAGTTAAATAAGCACTGCTATACTTTTCAATGTACTGTAAGAGTTAAAATGTTTTATTTTTTGTTTGTTTTTTATGTACTGTTTGTGTGAAAAGTATTATAAACCTATTACAGTACGGTACTACATGGCTGATTACATTAGTTGGGCACCTAAGCTAACTTTGTTGGATTTATGAACAAACTGGGCTTATCAGGATTGTGCTCTTAGAATGAAACTCACTCATACATAGGGAACTTACTGTAATAGCTAATGGTCTTTCCAAATTCACAATTCTTGAATTCTAAATTGATAAAAATAATACAATAGCTACTATAATAGCTACTAAATAATAGTAGCTATATAATAATACAATAGCTACTATAACAGCTACTAAATGTATACAAGTATACTGTGCAATTCTAGACTGTACGTGACTGTGCATGCAGACAACACAAAATACGGTAAGATAAATCTCCACTATTAACATTGCTAGCAATGCCTTCATTAACATTGTCTTATAATTTGAAAGCCAACTGGTAATTCTTGTTTATCAAATGTAAACACAATGTACATAAAAATAGCCCATTCCACACCAAATTCGTTACCTCTCTTCACTTCTAAACTTAAGTTTTAATTAACACCATGTTTCTTGATGAAGAGACAACTATGAAACTTCTCTATTCATTTATCCTGAATTCTGGACTCTTGATTTTGCTGGTTTAAAGACTCCCGTGACATCACCGCAGTACCAAGACCACACGTACCACTTGTGACTATACTCTGCACTGTATTTGATGGATCTATTACATACATCGCTTCATTTATTCCTCATGACAGACTTATGGCGTAGGTACCATCCATATTTAATCCACAGAGAAACTGAGTCTCAGAGAAGTCAGGTAACTTGGCCCTTGACACAAATCTCGTACCTTTCAGGGTCAAATTCAACTCAGATCTGAGCTACCCTGTGCTCTCGCCACTGTATCAGAGTTTTCAAATATCTTTAGTAACAGGGCCCCTTTCTGGAGAAAAATGTACATGGAATCTCAATAAACAAAACAAATCATTGGACTCCATGCCATGCCGTGCTTCTCAGTTGTATCCAACTCTTTGTGATCCTCTGGACTGCACCTCAGCAGGCTTCTCTGTCCATGGAATTGTCTAGGCAAAAATACTGGGGTGGGTTGCCATTTACCATTCCAGGGGATCTTCCCAACCCTGGGGTTGAACCCGTGCCTCTGTGTCTCCTGCACTGGCAGGCGGATTCTTTACCACTGCGCCACCTGGGAAGCCCACTCATAAATACTGGACTCATAAATCACAAATAAATATATTCATGCCCCATTATAAAGTAAATCAATGAACATAATAATGAATTCTGATGAGCATGTGAAATCAGCCATTACTGTTAGGTTAGCGATTTTTTCAGGCTCTGCATCAATTTACTCTTGTATTTTGTTTCCATTGCACAGCACTCAACACAGCTGCAAAGCAATGGGTTTTTAACATTTTTTTATGTTGCAGTCACAAGCTACTCTTCAATTCAAAGTGATCCACAAGTTTGAAGGAAGGTGAGTAGGAAACTATAAAAACAAGAAGCCCCAGGACTTACAACACACTAGACTAAGCTAAAGCACAGGAGCACGGCTCTGAGATGCCCGCACACCTGGCCTTACCCTGCAGGCTGACAGGCTCTCCCAGGCCACGTCCAGATCAACACTCCAGAGCGTGCTGCACAGCTCACGGAGCCAGCAGACAGTATAAGCACATTTACACATGCTTGGGTACCTTAATCTTTTATAGGAATAATAAGCCTGAATTTTTCTTTAAAAGGGGGGGGGGAAAGATCATTTAAGAGACAAAATTTTTAGAAATTAACAACAAAGCTACAGAGTTATAAGAAATGCTCCCAATGGCAGGATGTTCCTTATTTTAACGTTTTCCCAAAAGAATTAATCTGGAAGCCTAAATCAACATTCTAATGGTTTCTTATATCTTCCAATGTATTAAAATGCAGAATATTTTGTATTTGAGGATGTTAATTTTACCACTATTTTTTTTTAAAAAAAAGAGCTTAAGAAAGAAATTCACAGGCATAGAACAGAAAACAAATTTACGGTTACCAAAGAAGAAAGGGGAAGGGGAGGGATAAACTAGGAGTCTGGGATTAACATACACACAATCCTATATACAAAACAGACAACCAACAAGGACCTAGTATAGCACAGGGAGCTAGACTCAGTATTTTGTAGTGACCTATAAGGGGAAAGAATCTGAAAAGAATACATATATAAAAAATATATCTGCAACTGAATCATATACATAAAAAATATGTATTAACAGAATTTACATATGCATCATTGGGTCACTGCACTGTACGCCTGAAACACAACACTGTAAATCAACTATACTTCAGTCTTTTATAAAAGAGTTTAAATTTTACATGAAGATAATATTCCTATTCACAGCACAAACGCACCCTGCCTTGGTGTGTGGATTTGGTCCTGACTGGAACACACACAGAAGGGCATCTAACTCCAAATGCTCAATACGACTGTCAGGATGTAATGAGCTCCTCAAACAAAAGCAGTAACCTTGTTCTGTCGGTTCCTCTCCTCACTGGGAAGATAGCACAGCACTGTTGCAGTGGGTATTCCTTCCACGCTCCCTTCTGAGGTGCAGAGCTAAATTGATCTTTGTAGGCTCTCAATGGTTTGCCAAATGTCACAAGTAAAACAGAAGAGTAATCGGTTCCAAGAATTTTCTTAAATAATATATGGTCTTAGTGCTGAGTAATTTATTAACACAACTACTAATGCCTAAAATGTTTTTGTCAAGTTTTGCAAAGATGGCATAAATGTTTCAGATGCCATCCACCCAGGCTGGCTGCCAGGAAAAAGCAGTCCCATTACATAGGACTTTATGGAATATTTATAAGATCCAACTTAAAACAACCCCAGGCAGTTGGCCAAAAGTGCAAGATACTTGCTTCGTTGTTATAATTTAAGAGTTTTATGAAATTCAACAAAACAGAAGAGAATCTGAACAATTTTAGGTGTCCCATTACACTCTATATATACTCTCCTTGAGACTGTGCAATGCACCTGCAGATACAGTCTGGATAGTCATCCACTTCTTCCCAAAGAATCCCTGAGATGTCTTATGAACCTACTTAGGCTGCAAAAAAATACTTGGTCTTTGATGGCTCTTATAACCAACATATGGAAGAAAGCAGAGGGCTGGTATGAGGAGGGTTCCAGGATGCAGACACTCGGGTTATTAGGCCATTAGACAAACTTTATGTGTGAAAAGTTACTGTGGACAAAGTCCACAAACAGGATGACCCTGCACTGCCCAGTTAGGGGGAAACCACAATCAGCTTGACTTCTAGTTTTGAGTAAGACGAGGTGTCTGTTGGAAGTGGTGCATCCGGAGGTGGGAAGTCACACTGAGTAAGGAGGAGGGGTGCTGATGCTTCTCTGGGGGGAAAAGTATAGATTAAATGAACTTCAGAAACTGTTCATGTGGCCTCACTCACTCCAGGCCAGTTGAAGCAGTGTCACTTACTTAGAAAACAAAAATGGTACCCTGATGAGGCCTACTTCCAGGGACTTGGGGACCAGGACTAATGAAAACAGGGCAACTCCCACTATATCACACAGAGAACTAATTTAAAATACAACATTCCAAAACCTACACAGATGAGTGCAACAGAAAGAACAGAAAACACCAGCAGCTAAGAGTAAAAAGAGAAGGATGTTGCCAGCAGGACTTTGGTGCCCCGAGGCCCTGGGGACCGGAGACAGGGCTGCCAGGCCCTCAGCTTCTGAGCACACGGCCTGAGTCTGGAGTGGCAGCATGGGCGCTGCAAGGGATGAACGCAGAACCACCAAAGGCACCAAGGACGGCAGGGCAAAGATGCTTGCTGTCTCCACAGGGTCTGGAGAGGCGAGATCATCCACAAGACATGGGACGACCAGCCGGCAGCACGGGAGGGCGGGGTGTGCACATGAGCGCCAGGAGGGAGCCCGGACTCCAGGCAGAGAGACCCCTTCACACGCTGGCCAGAGCCACCGCGCCTGCATCCAGCCCCCCAAGAAGCCAAGAGGCAGATGGGCTGGTTGGACAGGTCCTAATCAGGCCAGAGGGAGGTCACGCACCCACTCACACCCCACACACACTCTCACATAACCACACACACACACCATATACACACACCATACACACACTCTCACATACACACCACACACACTCACACATACCATATACACACACTCACATACAATCACACACATCATATGCACACACTCGCACATACACACACACACCATACACACACCACACACACACACTCACATACACACCATACACACACACTATATACACACTCTCACATACACACACTCTCACATAACCACACACACACACCATACACACACTCTCACATACACACCCCACACCATACACACACACTCATACAATCACACACACCATATACACACACTCGCACATACACACACACTCTCACATATACACAGTCACACACACCATATACACACACCATACACACACTCACATACACACTCACATATGCACACTCACACATACCACATACACACACCATACACACACACACACACACCACATACACACACCATACACACACTCACATATACACCCACATACACACTCACACACACCATATACACACACCACACACCATATACAGACACACCATATACACAGTCACACACTCTCACATACACACACATTCTCACACACACACACTCTCACACACACCATATACACACACATCATATACACACCACACACACCATATACACACACCACACACACACTCTCACATACACACCACACACCACATACACACACTCACATACACACCCACATACACACTCACACACACCATATACACACACCACACACCATATACAGACACACCACATACACAGTCATACACACACTCTCACATACACACACATTCTCACACACACACACTCTCACACACACCATATACACACACCATATACACACTGTCACATACACTCACATACACACTCTCACACACACCATATACACACCACACACACATGCCCACCATATATAAACTCACATACACACCACACACACCATATACACACACACTCTCACATACACACACTCTCTCACACACACAGACACACCACACCCAGACCAGTTCAGAAGACTGTATCACAGAGGAATTATGTAATTTCCCGCTGTCAAAGAGCTAGTAAATAAAACAGCTGGTGTTTGAACCCAGGCAGTACGGTCGCAGAGTCGTTAAAACCCAGTAGTAAAAATCCAAGGTTTAACCTCTTCAGTGCTGGCCTTACAGCTGAAGGGGGGAGGAGGGAAATGCATCTGGGCTGACAGGTGTCACTCTGAAAAGAAATGACAGATTCAGAATCAAATGAAGAGGAACATGATACAAACATGGAAACAGCTCACATGGCACCTGAAGAAAAACATTCACCTTATGTGCGTGGATGAGAAAAAGTTAAAAATTAATGACTAAGAGTTCAGCCTAAGTGTGTAAATCCTGAGGAGAGGATGGTGACATGGGGTGAATGTCTGTGTCCCCAAGGACTTACAGGCTGATGCCCTGACCCCCAGCGTGGCCATATCTGGAGATGAGGCCTCTAAGGAAATAAAGGCTAAATGAGGTCATGAGGGAAGGACCCCCAGTCCAACAGGATTAGTGTCCTCACAGGAGCAGATGCCAGAGAGTTCCCCCACCCTCACCGAGGGAAGGCCAGCAGAGGTCATGGGGAGGGGTCCGCCTCTGCAACCCAAGCGAGGACAGCCTTCCCCAGAGCCAGACCTCGCTGGCAGCCTGGGCTCAGAGGTCCAGCCTCCAGAAGCGGGAGATGCAGACGCCTGCTGACGAAGCCGCCCGGTCAGTGGCACTTGGTTATGCTGGGCTGAGCTGACTGACACAGAAGGAAACAAAGGATCACGACATGGAAAACTGAGGCGAGATGCTGTTCTACAGCTTGGGCCTCGGTCGACGATGCTGGATGTTCACAAACGGGTCGTTCTCCAACTATTTCCTTTCTTAAAAATTGCCTTCTGGCTTTCCTGGTGGCTCAGTGGTAAAGAATCCACCTGCCAATGCAGTAGACTTGGGATCGATCCTGGTCCAGGAAGAGCCCGTATGCAGGGAGCACAACCGTGGGTCATAACCACCGAGCCTGTGCTCTGGAGCCCGTGCTCCACAACAAGAGAAGCCACCCCAACAAGAGGCCTGTGCACCACAGGATAGTCGCCCCACTCACGGCAATCAGAGACAAGCCCATGCAGCCACACACGGCCATAAGTAAGTAAATAAAACTATTTTAAAACTGCCCTCACTCCTCTTGGGCTTTTTCATTTTCATACAAATTTTTTAATCAGCCTATCAATTTCCATAAAATACTGCACAATTTTTATTGGAACTCCACTGGATCTACAGATGTATTTGTAATGATGACATTTTTACAAAAAAGTGTTTTCTAATCCATTGATACAGCAAGTCTCTTCACACAGAAGGATCTTTAATTTATTTCAACCAAGTTTTATACTTTTTAGTATAGAAATCAGTAGATTTACCGTCAGCCATTTCATCTTTGTGATGCTACAAGTAGTTTATTAAGATTTTGTTTCTAATTATCTAATGATAGTGTATAGAAATACAAGTATTAACCTTGAAAACTTTATCCACTGATTCTAACATTCACCTGTAGATTCTTCTGATTTTCTATGTATACTACTCAATACAACATCTGAATACATTGAATCTGAATCAAACACTGGAACTACTTTCTATCTGCTGAATGGTTTCTTCGGTAGCAGTGTGACTGTTTTTTAAAGGAATATTTAGGAATTATGCTTCCAGGTTACTTTAATTAGATTACAGCTGATTAGCAGAACTGGAACTCTTCCCCACCCACCCCCATCCTCAGCTCAGGATGAGCCAAACACCCTTTACAATGGGCATGGACCACACCCTGTGCCCACATCCACATCTCTAAAATGCTTCTTATACGACATCATCTTCTCCTTCTTTGTCTCCCTCTGGTCCTGAAAACAAGGCCTGTCTTCTTCAATTCTGTATCCCCAACACCAACTGTGACATAAGAAAATCTCGATAAATATCTATGGAACCAAAGGGCCAAACTAAGTTATTTGAGTCCAATAATGGCCAAGACTTTCACTAACTGGTCCTAATCTGTGAAAGCAGGTATAATTAATAAACAGCTTACAGGAAACTCTGGGTCAAATCAGAGGTTAAGCAGGAACTGTCCACAGTGACTAGCCTGGTCCGGGCAGATCCAGTGGGCACACACACGTCCCCTTCTGGTGGGCTGGGTCCAAACACACATGAAAACACTAAGAGCATGACCCCAGGGTGAGGTTTCTGTGGGGTGTGCACATGTTTCACACACGCATTACTGCCTCTGCATCTGCCTCTCGCACCCAGGTCCTCAGGAACGAAGGATCTCTGTAAGCAAGCAAGAGCCTCCATTCTTATTAATATTTTAAACCAATTGTAACGAGTGCGTGCTTGTGTGTGCTAAGTCATTTCAGTCATGTCTGATTTTTTGCAACCCCATGGACGTAGCGCACCAGGCTCTTCTGTCCTGGGGATTCTCCAGGCAAGAATACTGGAGTAGGTAGCCTTTCCCTTTTCCAGAGGATCTTCCCAATCCAGGGATCAAACCCAGCTCTCCCACATTGTGGATGGATTCTTTACTATCTGAGCCACCAAGGAAGCCCAAGAATACTCGAATGAGTAGCCTATCCCTTCTCCAGCGGATCATCCCAACCCAGAAATCAAACCGGGGTCTCCTGCATCGCAGGCGGACTCTTTACCAGCTGAGCTACCAGGAAAGCCTTGTTCTTTACCACTAGCGCTGCCTAACCAGGCTACGTGTCAAATCTCCAGATCGTGATAGTCACAGTGGGCTGTCATCAGTCACAAAATTCTTATGTTGAAGTGTGACAGTATTCAGAGATGGGGCCTTTGGAGAAGCAATCCAGGTTAAATGAGGATACGAGGGTGGGGTCCTGATCCAACAGACCAGGGAGAAACCCCAGGAATCTGATCAGAGAAGAGGCCACAAGACCCAGCAAGAAGCCAAGGAGAGGCCTTGGGAGAAACCCAACCTGTTGGCCCCTTGAGCTTGGGCCTCCAGCCCACTGACTGTGAGAGGACACGCTTCCAGGGCTGAGCCAGCCAGGCCGTGTGTTTTGTTACAGCTGCATGAGCTGACTGGTACATGGGCCCCACACGCAGCTACCGGACAAAGGCCCTCCTGTGTGTCTGCGTCTGCCCTGTCCATCCCCCACCCATCACTTCCAGGCCCCAGCAAACTCCAGAGCACAGGTCTCCCCTCACCTGTCTTCCCCAGCAGACCCTGCACTGGATCTGTTCCCACCCTCAACCCCGAAGGATCCACCCCATGGGTACAGCCTTCCGCGTGGACACACAGACGTAGGCGGCCACAGCGATGGAGCAGAACTCACCCAGCACACAGTTGGGGGGTTCCTGACCCTTCCACACGATGAAAGAGGAGAGGCCACGCCAACAGAGGGGATGCTCGGCTTAGCCCAACTCCAGGCCGACCCACGGTTTATCCGGTGCAGTGGTGGAGTAAGTGAAGTCAAGGGGCACGCAGCTGTGAGATTTCTTGCCCATAAAGCTCTGTGACCTGCCCCAGGAGAAGCAACAGGGCTGCCTTACCCAGTAAGTCTGCATCGACATACTTATGTTTACATGTTTACGGAAAACCGTAAATTTCTATAAACACTTAAATTCCTACAGAAGATTTCATTCCTTTGCTCCTTCTCTTGACTTCTCCGAGGTCCCCACTGACTGCCCACTTTGTGGCAACCTCAGCGCGACCATCCTGGGGGCAGATGAGGCTCACGTCTCCAGCACCTCTGGCTCGCAGACCGGAGCAGCACGAGAAGGGGTCTGCAGCTCTGCCATGGTGCTGGAGGCACAGAGGATGGGCGGTCACCTTCCAGCGTGTGAGGACCACACTCTGCTCCTAGAATCTGAACTGCGCACGAGCCTCACACCTTGTTCCCACTACATCCGAGCCAGTGACATCCAGCAAAGTCTCCGGCTGAGTTAACACAGCTGTGCCCGTGCTGATTTCTTAGGTGTTTTTCTCAGTTTTGATGATTACAGGATGGTTCTGTGTTCACATTAGAGTGGACCTGGTGAAACCAGGTCTGAAACCATAAGTCTGTGGTATTCAGCAACTCGGCTCTAAGTCTAAAATTATCTCAAAATAAAAGGTTGAGAAAAACAAAAGCACTGGCTTTGGACATGACCTGGACATGAATGAGTGGAGGAGATGCGTGGTCGCCGGCTCTCTGGTTCAGGACAGGACGGATGGTGGTTCCCCCACTGCTAACAAGACCCTCTATTTATTAAGACAATATCAGCATCTGTAACAAGCAGTCCCCAGCATTTCTGAAGCTGCCTCCAAGGCCAGCCGGCTCTTGGTCTTCAGTCTGCGGTGCTGGGGTCTCTCACATGGCAGCGTCAGTGGCCGGAGAGACAGGTGAGACGCTGGCCCCTGGTTTCATGGCCAGACGGGAAGCAAACCCATCACTTCTGCTCAAAGTCCATCGTTACCACCGAGTCACGTGGTCACATCCAACTCACAGAAAGGAAGTCTTTCTGTGAGTCCAAGATGAAGCCGAGGTGATGCGACCACCACTGGTGGCCCTGACCCTGACCCCTGACCCCGGAAGTCCCTTACCAGCCATCACAGCCTCACCCAGGTGCAGGTGGAGATATTCAGTGCCCTGACCTCTGAGACTTTCCCTGGGCCTCAATAGCCCGAGATTGCCGAGATGGGTTGCAGTCACCCTGGGAGGTGACCAGTCTGAAGCTGTGGTCGGAGTCAAGGGTCAGCAGTCGGGACACTGCAGAGACTTGATAAGCCGTGCTTGGCAGCTGCTCAGCTCTAGTGGGTCAAGAGCGAGTGGGGAGAGGCCTCAGCTCTGGCCTCGGCTTGCAGGAGGCCAGCCCCAGGAAATGGAGGGATGAAGCCCCATGGCACCCTCAGGCCAGGCCTTGTGCTGGGACCCGGCATCACACTCATGCCACTCTGTGATTCCAGCATGGACACGTCCATTCCAGGGCCAACGGGTCTGAGGTCACACGTCCCCAGCATCCACAAGACAGTGTCTGTAGCCGGGGCCTCACATGCGGGGCTTCCAGAGGCCACATGCGTTGTCCAGAGCCCGCAGCCTCTGCCCACACCCACCTGGGGACCCGGCTCCGCCCCCAAGGGGCCTGGCCACCTTCAGGTGCAACAGCCCCAGTGCAAGTGTCCATCCCGAGTGATTCAGCCTTCCCCACAGGGCACCTTGTCTGAGATCCCCATGAGAGATGCTAAAGACCTGTTGGAAATCTGGACATCAGAACATTACCCTGGTCATTACTCTGAACTCTTTTTGGTGAACCCCAACTGTTGACAGCTAACACCCCAAATCCCCAACTTTACTTACTTATTGAGGTAACTTCCTTAAAAAAAAAATAAAAACAAAAACACACCTCACTGAACAGGAAAGAAGCTCTGTGTCCACATCACAAGCTTCCAGCCGGGATCACTCACATCTCCATGAGGCCCAGGCAGGTGTTTTCACTGCCATGGCCCACCTTCAATTCCTGACTGGGGCACTAAGATCCCACAAGTTTGCACAGCACAACCCCCCAAAAAAGGATGGCCTCTTTCAGGGGCCCCATCAGCCCCCATCAGTCCCCCATCAGTTTCCCCATCAGCTCCCCCAACCAGCTGCCACCAGCCTCTCATCAGTCCCCACCAGCCACCCCATCAGCCCCCATCAGCCCCCCAAAAACCCCCCATTAGCCCCCATAAGCCTGATCAGTCCCCCCATCAACCCCCTCATCAGTTCTCCCATCAGCCCCCGTCATTGCCCCATCAACTCCCCTATCAGTCATCATCAGCCCCATCAGCCCCGTCAGTCCCCACCAATGCCCCCATCAGCACATCAACCCCCTTATGAACCCCAGACCATGAGCCCAACAGGCTCCCTCTGCTCATCTGTGCTGACAATGAGACTGTAGCCATCACCATCCAGGGGCTGGGCCCCCGATGTGCCGCCAGCCCCTCGCCAAGCAGGACTGATTTATCACAAGTGCTCAGACCCTGAAAAGTGCTCCCATTCCCAAGTAATATTTGCTCCTCTGCTAACTCTACCTTGGAAAAACCAGGTTTCCCTCCCAAGAAGTGCAAGTGAGAGAGGAAGAGCAAGTTTTTAGCCAAAATAGGTGGGAAGTAGAGTCTAACTCGGTCTTGACTCGTTTCACAGGTTTTCTGATTTAGGGTTCTGAAGAGGCCCGCCACTTCACTCGTCTGTCCCTGTGACTTCACACAAACCCAGCTGGCAACAACAAAGCGCTTTCTTTGTCCCCACATCAGTTCATTTAAAGGGGACATGTTTACCAGCAGCTTAATCTGTTTAGTGCAAATACTCTTACATTCTTTTCCTCCATCAGAAACAAAGCCCTTCAAAAATCACAGGGAAACTTGAAAGTCACAAGCTGGCCTTCAAGGCCACGTGACAGCCGTGTGCATCTCAGCGGCACACACATCATTGCTCAGCTCTCTCAACTTCCTCCCTTTGTGAAAAGTTAAGACCAGAAGCTAGCCCTCTGAGTGCTGGTCTCCATTTTTACAACTTTGCGTCACACAAACAATACAGTACCAACAAAAGATCGCTTTGATCCAAAGAAGCCCGTTCCTCTGAGAATCAGCCAAAAGGAAAGTGATTTGTATGTTCTGTTGAAAACTGACAATAAACTTAATTAGACCCGACATATTTAATAAGTGAACAATTGCTTGGCATTTCACAAACAGAATAAACCAAGTTGCTTTTCTTTGGCTATTACGTAGTTATATCAGGAAACATTTGATGCTACCAAAGTAATCAGCTGCCTGGAAGTTTTAATACCAGATTTGCAAAAGAAGTATAGTATAATTATAATACTGTACTTGCTTATATTTTACTTTAAATACAGAGCAATCTTTTAAATTGAATTTAACTATAAAACTTCCATAAAATAAAAATGCATGATCTCATAAAATCAAATCAGTCTTTAATTGTAATAATAAAAGTTACATTTAAGTAATGGTGTCTCTGAGTTAATAGCTCCATAAAAGAGCAGCTGAAGAGCCAATCTGTGCTACCTGAGCAACTATTTCTTCAACATTTCTGTAATTAAAAGATGGGGTTTTGATACATTGTGCCCTGATTTGGCAGAACTCTTTGTTTGGAGGGAATTGTCAAGGGAGCCCACCTGGAAGTGATGAGAGATGGCAGAGCAAAGATGACTTCTGTTGTTCTCCAAAGGGGTTATTCATTTTAACCAGATTCCAGAGTAAAATGGCAACATTAAATCTGGAAACATTAAGAAAAAAGCAGTGCTGATATTACACATATTAATAAAGATGGAAGTAAATTTTGCTGTTGCTATTCACTAAACAGTGAATAATATTTTCCCAGTATTATACACTAATTTGCTAATTTGTGGACTATGTGGTTTAAAAGTCTGATCTTCATTTTTGAATGCATCATGAAGCTAACTAATAAGAAAATTTTATTTCACCAATGAACTTTATTTTCAAGAAAGGCCCCCACTTGTTTGTCTTCAAAGTAACATGTTACTTCTGTGTCTCAGAGGAGAATATCTGAAGAGTTTAAAGGCTGCCGGTGGGACAGCAGAATATATTTGCAAATCATTTATGTCTCATCAGGGACTTCAGTCAGTCAGTCAGTCAGTTCAGTCGCTCAGTCGTGTCCGACTCTTTGCGACCCCATGAACTGCAGCACACCAGGCCTCCCTGTCCATCACAAACTCCCGGAGTTTACTCAAACTCATGTCCATCGAGTCAGTGATGCCATCCAGCCATCTCATCCTCTGTCGTCCCCTTCTCCTCCTGCCCCCAATCCCTCCCAGCATCAGGGTCTTTTCCAGTGAGTCAGCTCTTCGCAGGAGGAGGCCAAGGTACTGGAGTTTCAGCTTCAGCATCAGTCATTCCAATGAACACCCAGGACTGATCTCCTTCTGGATGGACTGGTTGGATCTCCTTGCAGTCCAAGGGACTCTCAAGAGTCTTCTCCAACACCACAGTTCAAAAGTATCAATTTTTCAGCGCTCAGCTTTCTTCACAGTCCAAATTTCACATCCATACATGACCACTGGAAAAACCATAGCCTTGACCAGACGGACCTTTGTTGGCAAAGTAATGTCTTTGCTTTTCAATATGCTATCTAGGTTGGTCATAACTTTCCTTCCAAGGAGTAAGTGTCTTACATCCGTAATATACAAAGAACTCCTAAAAGTCAACAACAAAAACAACCCAACACACAACAATGAGCACACAACAATGTAGCTTATCCATTAAAAGCTTAATTTACCCTTTCCAATTCTGAAAGAGATGGGAATACCAGACCACCTGACCTGCCTCTTGAGAAACCTCTATGCAGGTCAGGAAGCAAAGGCTGGAATTGGACATGGAACAACAGACTGGTTCCAAATAGGAAAAGGAGTACATCAAGGCTGTATATTGTCACCCTGCTTATTTAACTTATATGCAGAATACATCATGATAAATGCTGGGCTGGAGGAAGCACAAGCTGGAATCAAGATTGCAGGGAGAAATATCAATAACCTCAGATATGCAGATGACACCATCCTTATGGCAGAAGGTGAAGAAGAACTAAAGAGCCTCTTGATGACAGTGAAAGAGGAGAGTGAAAAAGTTAGCTTAAAGCTCAACATTCAGAAAACTAAGATTATGGCATCTGGTCCCATCACTTCATGGCAAATAGATGGGGAAACAGTGGAAGCAGTGGCTGACTTTATTTTTCTGGGCTCCAAAATCACTGCAGATGGTGATTGCAGCCATGAAATTAAAAGACGCTTACTCCTTGGAAGGAAAGTTATGACCAACCTAGACAGCATATTAAAAAGCAAAGACATTACTTGGCCAATAAAGTTCTAGTCAAGGCTATGGTTTTTCCAGTGGTCATGTATGGATGTGAGAGTTGGACTATAAAGAAAGCTGAGTGCTAAAGAATTGATGCTTTTGGAAAAGACTCTTGAGAGTCCCTTGGACTGCAAGGAGATCCAACCAGTCCATCCAGAAGGAGATAAGTCCTGGGTGTTCATTGGAAGGACTGATGTTGAGGCTGAAACTCCAATACTTTGGCCACCTTATGCAAAGAGCTGACTCATTTGAAAAGACTCTGATGCCGGGAAAGATTGAGGGCGGAAGGAGAAGGGGACGACAGAGGATGAGATGGTTGGATGGCATCACCGACTCAATGGACATGGGTTTGGGTGGACTCCGGGAGTTTGTGATGGACAGAGAGGCCTGGCGTACTGCGGTTCATGGGGTCACAAAGAGTCAGATACGACTGAGCAAGTGAACTGTACTGAAGGTTTCAATCCTTTTATCCACCCAATTATTGAGCAAAATTACTTGCAAAAAAAAGGAGTGACTAGTGACTCTGACTTAAATCAACAGCACAAGACTGGCCTCTGAACTACCTGGTCCATAGAGCCAGTGGATGCTTTTTCAGTTACTGAAACTAAAGGGACAATGTGATGAGTCTTGGGCAGGGAGCCCAGGGACACCAAGTCTTGCCCTCAGGCCCCTTGAGGCCTTGAGGGAGTGAATACGGAAACAGAGACCAGGCCAAGTGGAACTTCAGGTATCTTTAGCCGCTGGCCCCCAATCCCAGTGCACAACCCAGTAAACTGGACTTGTAGATGCCTTGTTTCCCAAGCCAGCTGGGAACAGATGACTTTAGAACCTTGAAATACCAGGTGGCTTCTTCACTCTCCACTTCACTCTCGGCACCCCCACCGTCAACTGTGGAACCGCAGCTCTGACCTCATCATCGGTCGGGTTACCACCTCTGTGGCCAGGACAACACGCTGCCTGCCCCCAGTGCATCCTCGCCCCCGCTAACACGGCCTGACTCCTGCTCCACACTTCGCGCCCAAGGATGGAGCCTTCACCCTCCTTGGAAACCAAGCACTAAGCTCCGGCCGCGGGTGCACGCCAGCCGAACCCTGAGAGGCCTCGCACAGCGAGAGAGGGCCTCCTTTTTCCGTCTTCCTCTCCTTCCTGGGCCGGATTTATCGAGACAGCTAGGTCTTCAGACGCTATTTTAAACCACGGCCACTACCTTGAGGACTTAAGCCCCTCCAGCCAAGGGCGGAGACAAAGGGTCCTGTGGAGCCGCCAGAGCCGGCTGTGTGCGCGTGAGTGACCACGCTCAGAGCTCTGTCACGGCAGCGACGGGGGGACCAGAGGTGTCCCCGCCCCGCCCCCCAAGAGGGAAGCGGAGACCGAACCCACCCCCGCCCCACGGTTTGTGAGGTGGACGCTGGGGGTGGGGTGGGGGGGTACCCAGGGGCCGCCCGGCCGCCCTGCCCCGAGCTGCTCTGGGAGAACGCCGGGTTTGTCACTGATGCCACTCACCTCACCTGAGGGGCCATCTTCACTGGCTGGAAGGAAGCCATTTTTTCAAACTGCGGGAAATGCTGATGAACGTTCATGCCATGACCTCTGAGGAGAAGGTCCTCTGAGGACAGGCCTCCTAGAACAACCCAGTAGTTCAGGAGGCTGGAGGCGAGGGCCGGGACACACGGCGTCCCGCACGCACGCCCAGGCCCCGCCCCCATCCGTGACGTCACCTTACGTCACGCCTGGCCCGTGACGTCACCACGCGTCTGCAGCTCCCGCGGGGAAGTCCCTGGATCGGCCTGTCTACGCCAGCGGCTTGGTTGTCTCCGTGAGGACGGCACGCGGGTATCGTCTCCCCGCGGGTGACTTCTTACCCATCACAGGTGATGTCTGTGAGCGTGGAGCAAGCATCTTTTCTCACACTCGCAGCTTCTCTTTAGAGCCCTACGGTAACCCGGAGTTAGCCCCCATTGGGAACTCCTGTGTGCCCAGCAAAGGTGTGTGCAGATGTGTGCTGGGCCTCCTCACGGGCAAGGAGCCAGGGGACCGGTGGGCGCACGATATGCACCCACTCAACGCGGCGTTCCATGGGTGCTGCCGGGGACAAACACAGGGGTGCGGGCACCCTGGGGAGTAGATGCCTGTCCTGGGAGGGGCCAC
Source organism: Cervus canadensis (assembly GCF_019320065.1). Classification (NCBI taxonomy): domain Eukaryota; kingdom Metazoa; phylum Chordata; class Mammalia; order Artiodactyla; family Cervidae; genus Cervus; species Cervus canadensis. The sequence continues at coordinate 109,687,957 of NC_057388.1, forward strand.
ACGTGACCGATGCCCAGCCAGCCTGGCAGAGGGGAAAGAACAGGACGCGCGGGGACCTGCCCTGGCGAGGCGCCCGCTGCAGGGATGACCGCGGCCAGAGCACAAGGACGCGTGAGGGGCCGGCCAGGTGGCGGCAGAGCAGCCCTGGGCCTTCATCCTCAGGGCAGTGAGTGTCATCACAGGGATGACGAGATGGTCAGGATGCCTCCTGAGGTTTTATTTCTTTTCTTTTTAACGGAGAGCAGGCCTGAGCCTTCATTGCAGGGCAGTGTCTTCAGAGGGATGATGAGAGGGCCAGGACGTTGCTCGGTTTTCTTTTCTTTTTGAAGTAATTTTATTGGCCTGTAGTTGCTTTCCAATGTTGTTAGTTTCTGTTGTGCAGTGACATGATTCAGGCACACATAGGCATATATCCCTTCCTTTTTGGATTTCCTTCCCATTTAGGTCACCACAGAGCGTTGAGTAGAGTTCTCATCAGTTATCTATTCTATGCATAGTATCAGTACTGTACATGGGTCAATCCCAGTCTCCCCATTCCTCCCAGCACCACCCCTTTCCCCCTTGGGGTCCATATATTTGCCTATAGAGACTGTCCGACAGAATGAAGTCAGAAGGAGGAAGACAGATACGGTATACTAACACAGAAATCTGGGATCAAAAAAGAATAGTAATAGATGATCTTATGCTGCAAAGCAGAAACAGGGGCACAGCCGTAGACAACACCTGCATTTGTAGAAGATTCTTCCAAGAATTGAAGAAGAAAGGCTGTGGAGGGGAGGAGATGTGGGGTGGGCTGACCCCAGCCTCCACAAGGTCAGCACTGCCACTGCAGGGCAAGAACGGCCCGGGCACCGGGGGCAGGTGCAGAAGCAAAGGTGGATGCAGGCGGGAAGGTCTGTGTGGAGGTCCGGCTGGGACAGAGGGCGGCCTGACCAAGGGCCGTGCCCTGCAGGGGCCAGAGGGTGTGAGGAGGGAAAGCAGATGCTGAGCGGCGCCAGCACACAGAGGGTCAGCAGCTCTGCCCAGCACCCAGTGAGGCAGGAGCGGGCTCGGGATGTGGGTCCCAGAGACAGGGCCGTGGCCACCATGCCCAGGGAGCCAGGATTCAGTCTAGTTGAAGTCAGTTCAGCCACATTTATCGATGCCCTTGCTGTTTTCCTTGGGGAACCCCGAGTCCAGCTGAGGTGCTGCCGCCTACACTCGCTGAGATGCCGGTGCTAAGAGCTGGGACAGTCGTGGAGCTGGGGGGCAGGTAGCTGGGCAGTCTCCTGAGAGGAGGCGGCTCTGGGACTCAAAAGATGAGGACTTGTTGGGGGCGACACAGCCCCTCGGGGGACAGTTCTGACTGTAGCTGCGTTGGAATCACTGCAGAGCTTGGCAAAGGACAGACATCCGGGACTGCTCCCAGACTTCTTGGTTCACTGAGTCCGCAGCGGCCCAAGAATTTGCCTTCCTGCCAGATTCCCACCCGACGCCAGCGCCACGGACCTCGGAACCAACTCCAGGAAACACAGGGGCACACGGTGGGCACGAGCCAAGGCAGAGGGCCCCAGACAGGAAGGACTGCTGGGCACAGGTGCCCGGGCCCCTCCCCAAAGGCCTGTAAAACTCCCAGGGGCCCGTGCGGTGCACCCGAGGTGACCCCCGAGGACCCTGGTCAGGGTGTGAGCTGCTGCTCCCCGCTTTGTGTCGCTCTTGACGTACGGGGATTCTTTTTTTTCTAACTTTTTATTCTAGATGGGAGTCCAGGTGGTTAACTGTGTTACATTAGCTTCAGGTATACAGCAGAGTGATTCAGTCATACATGTGGCTATTCTTTTCCCATTTAGATTGTTACATAATATTAAACAGAGTTCCCTATGCTTTCCAGTAGGTCCTTGTTGGTTATCCATCTTAAACAGAGGAGTGTATGCATGTCAACCCCAAACTTCCTGACTGTCTCTCTCCCACCCATCCCCTCTGGGAACCATAATTCCCCATCAAGGCCACTGATGAGATTTGAACAAGCTGGAGTTAGGAGACACAGCATCAGGGATTTGTCCTCCGACAAGTCGGCCGCTTCACAGCTGTGACTTGGGCCCCCGGTGTGGTACTCGGCCCCGCCCACCTTACACGCACGGACAAGGACCTCAGTTACCTCCATCGTCTCCGGCAGCTCTGCAGGCCCTGTGTGGGATTTACTGAGAGATACCTGGGAGCCACTAAAATCCTGCCCACGGGGAGTGTCAGGGCAGAGTGTGCATTTTAGGTAGATCCTCAGACTGATTTAAACAGGATTTGAGAGATCTTTTTTGCACAGTGATGGTCCTGGTAAAGGTAAAGAGAATGTTGGAAGGCAAGGAGAGATGTGAGTTTTAAACTGGAGGTAAGATCTGCAGGACTCAATGACAGGAAACTCGGTGTATCGCTTTCTTTGGAGAGCATCCGTTGACTCTGACTTACCAGTGGAATCCTCAACTGTCTGATTAATACAGATTACAGAAACAGCTTTAGGCCTCTCAGTTCTGCCTTTCCCTGCGTCTCCTTTCTTTTTCTTTCTCTCCACCGTGAACTGCATGCTGTCTGACCCCAGTGCCATAGAATCGGCCTCCACAGCAGCTCTCTGTCCTCATGTTGACGAGGCAGCACTAGATCAGACCCACGCAGACTCAGAAGCACACGTGTGCTCGGTGCACAAGCACGCAGCTCCTGCCCCTCAGCAGCTCACCCCTCACCTGGGGCCTCAGGACCAGCTGAGTCAGGAACAGAAAGCTGAGACCTCGTGTGCAAACGGTTGTGTGCGATGGCCTGCTGGTACCACCCAGAAGTGGGCGGTGGGAGCCCTCCGGCCCCACGCAGGCTGCTCTGAAGAGCCCTGGTTGAGGGGATCCGCCCAGCAGGTAGGACTTCAGGGACGGCGTCCATTCATTCTGCCTGGAAGGAAGCGCAGCTGAGCTTCCCCGAGAGGCGTTGTCGCTGGGCTGGGTGATCAGAAATTTGGAAGGAAATAGGTGGAGAGTCAACCACAAGGTGTGAGGAGGCCCATGGAGAGACCTCTGCAGTGGACACAGAAGGAAAGTATCCGGGTCCCGTGGAAAGCTTAGAAAAGGCAGCCTCATCGGAGAAGGACGGGTTTATGAGCATCCGAGGCCTCTTTCCCAGCCACATGCCCTGTGGATGGACTCACGAGCAGAGTGGCTACAGCAACGGGGATGGAGCCTGGGCTGGGGCTCCACGGTGTCAGTGTCCACTCACAGAGGCCACCGTGCCTTGGCCACCCTGAGCCACACGCTGCCAGCAGCAGAGGCCAGAGCTGAGTCCTCAGGTGGTTCCAGCCCACAGGGCGACCAGCTGCCCCCTGACAGCAGTGGACAGCGTCTCCATTGTGGGAGAGGCAGGCCTGCCTGCTCTCCAGAACAGAAGGTGCTCCAGAAAGAGATTCGCTGTCTCCACCCACAATGCTTTTGCCAAAATTGCCATCCATAGAATAATGCAATACCCTTTTCATCGACCGATATTCCTTATAACACTGCTTCTGACCAGGGAGACTCATCTTACGGCAAGTCAGCTCCTGTCTGTGCAAGTCCGCCCTCAGCACCTCCTTTCCCTGCTCAGTCACAGGACCAGGGACATGGGGCGCCGTGCAGGGCTGGGCAGTGTCCTCCCCACTGTGCTGGATGCTCTGAATCCATGACTGAGTAAGGTCCAGGGTTCAGCTCAGAAGTCTTTCCTGAGTCAGATGTGCCCAGATGTACACGTCCCCGGACTGAACAGCGTTCTTGCAAATCTCCTTATATCCCTTTATCATGGTCATTACTGCACTTGACTAACATCATCCGCCTGCATATTTGCCCCTCTACCTGAAAATCTAAAATGCCCAGGGGCGTGGTGCCTGTCACACGTACAACATTTGAGGAAGTGAAGTGAAAGTCGCTCTGTCGTGTCCGGCTCTGTGACTCCTTCGACTTCAGCATGCCAGGTTTCCCTGCATATTATATCTCGGGATATTCTTCATCATATCCTGGAGTTTGCTCCAACGCATCAGGTCAGTGATGCCATCCAACCATCTCATCCTCTGTTTCCCCCTTCTCCTCTTGCCCTCAGTCTTTCCCAGCATCAGGGTCTCCTCCAAAGAGTCAACTCTTCACAGGCGGCCAAAGTATTGGAGCTTCAGCATCAGTCCTTCCAATGAATATTCAGGGTTAATTTCCTTTAGAATTGACTAGTTTGATCTCCTTGCAGTCCAAGGGACTCTCAAGAGTCTTCTCCAGCAGCACAGTTCAAAAGCATCAGTTCTTTGGCACTCAGCCTTCTTTATGGTCCAACTCTCACATATGTATATGAATCCTGGAAAAACCGTAGCTTTGACTACATGGACCTTTGTCATCAAAAGAAAAGGTAAATGACATTATATAAATAGAAAAAGAAGACATGATCAGGGATTTCACAGAAGAGGAAATAACAGAAAGTTATCATGTAAGAAGTCAACCTACAAGAATCATATTTCTGTATATAAGCAATAAACAATTAGAAAAAAACATAAATAGTAAATATTTACAGTAGCTCCAAAAATCATACATTTAGGTATAAATGCCAAACATATTCTGAGAACTGTAAAACCTTGCTTAAAGAAAGGAAGGAAGACATAATTAGATGGGGAGACATACAATGTTCGTGGACTATAAAATACTCTTCAACCATCCTACAGGTTTAATGAAATTCCAATGAACATTCCAACGGAACTTTTGTCTGTGCATTCACGCTGATTCAAAAACCAATAGGGAAGACTTCCCTGGTGGTGCAGTGGATAAGAGTCTGCCTGCCAATGCAGGGGACGTGGATTTGATCCCGGGTCCAGGAAGATCCCACACGCTGAGGAGCCACTCAGCCCGTGAGCCACCACTACTGAGCCCAAGTGCTGCAACTGTTGCATCACGTGTGCCCAGAGCCGGGCTCCGAAACAGGAAAGGCCACCACAGTGACAAGCTGTGCCCCACGACGACGCGCATCCCTGCTTGCCACAGCCAGGGGAAGCCGGTGGGCAGCGAGGAAGACCCAGTGCAACCAAAAGTAAGTAAATAAATAAATGAACTTTAAAAAAATAGCAAAAGACAAAGTAGCCAAAATAACCAAACAACTGTGGAAAAGAAGAGCAAACTTGGGAGGACTCCCAGTAACCAATTTTAAGGTGGGGGCGGGGGAAGCGGAGAATATTTGTAAGTCACTCATCCACCAGAAGACTTGTGTCCAGAAACCACGATGGACTCAAGCAACACTTTAAAAAATTCTTTTTTCAGTTTGTTGAATGTTAAGTTTTGTTTTGTTTATTTTTATTCCTAGATATTTGCTTTACAATACTGTTCTGGTTTCTGCCATATATCAACGTGAATCAGTCACAGGTATATGTATATATAGGTATGTGTGTATATACAGGTACATGTATATATTGGGCTTCCACTGTCTGAGCTGGTAAAGAATCCTCCTACAATGCAGGAGACCTGGGTTGGGAAGATCCCCAGGAGAAGGGAAAGGCTACCCACTCCAGTATTCTGGCCTGGAGAGTTCCATGGACTGTGTGGTCCACGGGATCGCAAAGAGTCAGACACAACTGAGCGACTTTCACTTACATATACACCACATGTATTGGGATGGCTGCGAGGAGGACAGGGAAGCCGACAGCACCCGATGCTGGTGAGGAAGTGATGCAGTGGGAACTCGCTGACAGCATCCTGTGAGGTTACGCACACTCACCACCAGACCCCCACTCTTAGATATCGATCCAAGAAAAGTGAAAACACGTGATCACACAGAAACCAGTAGATGAATGTTTATCGGAGCTTTATCCCTAGTTGCCAAAAACTAAAATCAACCCAAATGCCCGTTAAGCTGTGAATGGATTAACAAGGTGAGGCACACTCCCCAAATGGAATGTGTCTCAGCAGTAAAAAAGGAACTCGGCTTGCATGTTGCAACACGGATGAATCTCAGGCACATCACGCTTAGGCCAGACCCAAGAGGTCACACATGGTGTGACTGCGTGTACGGGACGCACTAGAGTGGGCAAAGCTGCAGGGACAGAAAGCGGCTGCGTGGCTGCCAGGGGCTGGGGACAAGGGGAAGGAATTGGTTACAATGGACGGAAGGAGACGTTTATGACGATGGGTTGTATGTCTTGATTTTGGTGCTGGTTACGTGATTGTTTGTGTTTGTCAAAATGCATGGAACTGTACCATCAAAAAGACGTGTGTATTTTTTTACCCCAAATACTTAACTTTATAAATATTCCAGGTATAGAAATATAAATTTAAAGGAATATCATTGTTTCAAACAGAAAACAAAGGGAATGCCGAAAAATAATGGTATGCCTGGATAAATTCTGGTACACCCATACCATGTATTATTTTGCAGCTATTAATTATATTTGTAATATACAAGCTTGAATTTCCTACCAATAATTAACTCTACAAATGCAGCTTGAAGAGCAGAACTAAATTCCTTTTATGAGAATTGTAATCTAGAAGAGTTAAGAGTTAAGCATACCCAAATGTCCCCTATCCCAGTCCTCTCTCCTTCATCTTTTTATTGATCTGAGCCATTGCTTGTTAAAACCCGAGAGGAAATAGAAGTACAGGGCATCCCAGAAAACAATTAATTTATCTCCCAATATAATCAACACAGGCTCAATAAAAAGAATCTGAAACCAAATGTTCAGATGAAGATTACATGCCTTTGTTTTCCATCCAGTTTTTATGGTGTTGAAACAAGGATTTTTTTTAAAGCCTTGACTTTCAAAAGGTCACATGAGCACCGTTTCCCCTAAATCTTTGTCTGGTCTCACAACAAGGCGAGTTTCCTTAATGCTGCCGCCCATCAGGTAAAAGCCAGGCCGAGGGGAAAGTTAAATAAAAAGCTATCTCAAATAGCATTTTTAAAAGGCAAACATCAACCTTGTAAGTATTAAAAGCACGTTCTGAAATCCGCTCTGATGACAGTTTAAGAAAGCTGCTTTTATGTGCGGGGAGGCCTGCGGTGCAAGGTCTTTTAAATGCGAGTGTTTACCTAAAGGACCGGCAAGGGCCAGAAGCTGGCCTTGAAGAGGCGCCGTCAGGTGGCACCCGGGGAGCTCAGCCTTGAACTAATAAACTGTCCCGCACCTTTGTCTCGCCGAGAAAGACCCTGCCTGCTCTCTCACAAGAACGTACAAGCCCCTTTAAAGGACTTGGGTTTTTCACTCTGCGTCTCTGCACTTGTTGATTTAGAGTCTCTGTGAGTGACAGTGCGCATCACTGGGTTTTTTCTGACTCTGTCATCTGTGCTACTGAGTGTACTTTGACTCAGATCAAAGTTGAAAGCTTCTAGAAAGATACACAAACCGCAGTGTGACAAATAGCATGCTGTGTTTGACCCGGCAAACAATAAATTACTTTCATCAATCCCGGTAAAGAATCCCATGTTTTCAATGCTAATTCTGAGGTCTGAAATGACAGGACTTTACTACATTCTCAAAGAATGAAGAGCTTTAAATAATAAGGAAAAGGTATAAATAAAACTCACATACTACAAGTACTGAAATTTCCATTGTTCTGAGAACTGATTTCAATCTGCTCTTGTCTGAAATCCAGTCGTAAAGTTTAAACTAAGTAGCATAAGTTCCAATAAAACATGTTAATTTGCCTCTCTTTTCATTGTTGTTAGTTGCTCAGTCACGTCTGACTCTTTGCAACCCCACGGGCTGTATAGCTCACCAGCCTCCTCTGTCCATGGGATTCTCCAGGCAAGAATACTGGAGTGAGTAGCCATGTCCTCCTCCAGGGGATCTTCCCGACCTGGAGACCGAACCTGTGTCTCCTGCGTTGCAGGTGGATTCTTTACTAGCTGAGCCACCGGGGAAGCCCTCGTTTCATAGTTGAAAATAATTTGTAGTGTTTCTGTGGCCACTCAGATGGCATGGAACTGCACAACCTCGCTCTCACCTTGTGAACTCACCAGGGACGCTCTGATCAGGAATGGTCATCACATAATATGGGAACAGGAATACCGGCTTCGCCGGCTTGTGCCTCACGCCACCTGTTAACCACTAATCACAGCAAAAACACCAATGATTCCTACAAAATTACCTCACAGTCTGCATATAGCACCTAACTTAATCTAACGCAGACATTACTACTCCCATTCACCGGGTGAGGAAACTAAGGGACGAGGAAGTTGACTCTGCTGCCCAAGACCACACACACCTCCTAAGTGACAGAGCCTGGACTCGAACCTGTCTTTTCACTTCTAAAACCCAAATCTTACTACAGTGCAGTAAGAACAGTTTATCCTAATAAACAGTTACCGTGCTGTGCTCAGTCACTTGAGTCATGTCCGATTCTCTGCGACTCCATGGACTGTAGCCTGCCAGGCTACTCTGTCCATGGGAGTCTCCAAGCAATACTGGAGTGGGTTGCCATGCCCTCCTCCAGGGGATCTTCCTGACCCAGGGATCAAACCAGCATCTGCTAGGTCTCCTGCATTGCAGGCAGATTCTTTACTGCTGAGCCACCAGGGAAGCCCAATAAACAGTCTCTATAATGGTTTAAGAATTGACACACATATCTTTTATTTCAAAATCCTTCCAGAGTCAAAGAAAAAAGTCCTTTTTTATCCCTAACTGAAGGTTTAAATTACATGGCTACTCCAGCTTGGAAAAGGATGAAGTCTACACTGGGTTGCTGGGTGCCTGCCGTGGGTGGGTTACTGAGCTGTGTGCTGGGAACACCACAGTGAAGAAAATCAAGTAAAACAGTTTACAGTTCCATGAGACTTCTTGTTTTGATTTTTTTTTAATGTAGTTTTGGATTCAGATGTCCTGCCAGAATCTAAAAACCAGTAAATTCAAACTGGAGCTAACATTTACAATTTTGAGTAATCCTTGTATCCCCTACAACCACCCAGAAAAATTAGGTGACACAATTTGGGCGACAATTGATAATCACAGAACAAAAATAGGGAAGTTGCGAACTGTGGAATGAAAGCAGCTGGCCCGTTTCCGTGAGATCAGAAGCGACGACACACGCAGGAATCGCGGAGCCGTGGAAATGCCAGAAGTGACAGCAAGGAGCCACTTTCACTCTTCACTGCCGAGCAAAGTGGGCTCCCTGGCCGTGCTTCTTGGCTGTTGACATCTTTTGTTAAAATTATTATAGAAATCCCTACAGGAAAAAATAAGCCTCAGTTATGAAGCTAAACCTTTCTTCTTTTCCACATTGAAACCATTTCTAATGAGTCATGGTGGTGTGAGGCCACGGAGGTAAAGCCGGCTTTGTGCACTCAGCTTTCTCTCCTGCGCCTCCGCGCACCTGCTCCCCGAGCTCCAGGGCACCTGGCCCCCCTCATGCCCATCCTGTGGGTCCTACGGGGCCACCTCCTGCCCACCCGCGCCCCTGACACTGCTCCATCCCTGCCCGAAAGCTCTCCCCACCCAGGCTCTCCTGTCCAGCTAACACCTGGGCGGGCGGGACCCCTGCCCGCGACTCCTCACAGCACAGGGGCCAGCAGTCCTGCCCCCCCTTCCCGCCCCGCCTCGCTGCAAGCCTGTCCCCCTCCCCGGTTCCCTGGACACACACCTGCCCCAGCTGCTCACCCGCGTGGCTCCTCCAGGACCTCGCTCTGCGCATGCTGCTCCCATTCCTTTGTCTCCGGTCCACTTCCCCACAGGTCTTCTCTGACCTTGCATTCTCACCCCAATCCCTTGTCATCACTGCCCCCCAGCTCTGCCACCCTGGCTTGTCCCTCCTCCTCCGAGAGTGGACGGCAGTTCTTTTTATCTTAATGTCAGTTCTTCACATGCATGTTTTTCTTCTCTCTCTAAATGATGATCTCCTTGAGGGCAGGACTCTGAACTGATTTTACTTCGATGTCACTGGAGTTCCTGGCATCATACTTTGATAGACTAAGCATTTCATAAATATTAGTTTAATAACTAGGCAATCAAACATGTATTTAGAAATAATGGACATGTAAATTAGTTATGCTGAGAACAGCACAGGAACAAACTTTATTTAAAATATACTATACATGAAAATACTTCCAAACCAAGCCACTCAGAGGATTATCATATAATAGAACAACTTTAGAAAAAGAGAACTCATTTTTTATGTACTATCTTTTTTTTAGGGGTTTCTTTTTGTATTTCTACTTACACAAAACTACCTCTTTTTCTGTTAAAGGAGTTTAAGCTTCGTAAAAGTTCTCAACATGACATTTGTTCCAGCGTGGTGTCTATTTCCTGTTCGACACTGTCACAACTGAGGCAGCTGGACCCTTTCAGTATTCAACTTCATGCATTGCTGTGTACACAAAACGTGATGTCTTCTTACAAAATTCACACACCTGCTGTACTTAAATATACTCCAAACTCACTTTCTTTATGATTCATTTTAAGGGCAATAAAGAGACAGTGACAGTTATTATAATAGGATTTAATATGAATGAAAAGTATAACCTATGTGTAAGACTGTTGCTACCTAAAGGCTCAGAACTAAGAAATTGAGTGCAGTCAGCAAAAAAAAAATCATGGATACTTCATACATATAGAAACTTCTAGAAGATTTCAGTAACAGAATAAATACCATATGAATGACACGTATGACAGTTTAAATTTTCACAAAACATTTACTTTCAAATTATGTTTGAGCTCTGAAAAAACACAGAGGCAACTGCATAAAAGTAGTTCAATGGACTCATTCTAAAAATAATTTCTTGATTAATAAATTCTGGACCCATGAGCTAAAATTTCACTTAAAAAGTAGTAATGATACGTTTCGCATGTGAAAACGAATGAACTACCATCAATGAAGCTGTCTTCCCAGACGGCTTCACCTGCCCAGACAAAGCCTACGGCATGGCCCCGCCCAGGGGCCGCGGAGGGGGCGGGCAGGGGGTTCGCAGAGTCAGGCAAAGAGCACCCTGCAGGCTGGCCCACCGCGTCCTCATGCGCCCGCGCTCTCCCGGACGCTCCGGGGTGCCACCCTCGGATCCGGGCCCCACCCTGGACCTGCTCTGGCTGTCGGCGCAGCAGCGCACGGGCACACACAGACGTGACAGCCCCGAGCTGTCACCGCGGAGAACAACACGCCTGGGCCGGCCTGAGATGCAATGCTCGTGGGGCAGGACCGAGTGACCCCAGCCGCCCCAGCCAGCCTCGCTCAGCCCGCGGCCAAGACCACCACGGCCACTTGAATGAGAGCGCTTTTCGGTTTCTTCCTTAGTAAGCTGCCTGTTCGTGTAAGAAGTCGTCCCCGCTGAGGCCTCCGGCTGAGCCCAGCCAAAATCGCCAACCTGTGGACTTAATCACAGCCCAGATGAGTCTTTCTGCTTGAAGGCCCCTGAGTCCGGGGTGGAGAGGGGCTGTAATGGGACATTACTGTGACCAGACAACGGACATGGAATCGTGGAGGGACTGAGTATACAGACAACAGCCAGACCGTATGTGATAACAGAATGCTGACCCACAGTCTGGCAGCAACCAGCCAGGAAGCCAGCCCGTAGCCTCTGCAGCCATCAGGCCGGGCAGTCAGGATTGACCCACACCAGCTTTGGTGTGTTTTATCCATCCTGTCAAGTCAGGGCAAGGCAGAAAGGCTAACGTGCCCCAAGCCAGGCACATCAGATGCCCCACGTCTGTCATATGCAGCCCATCCCCAGGCTCCTGTGCCCACAGCCTCCAGCAGGGCACACCGAGCCTCCCCTCTTCCACTCCTGCCCACCTTCCAGGCTCTGCTGAACACAAGTCCTGGTGGCCAACGCCCTCCTGATAGAAAACCCTTAGTCCACAGCATGTCTTCCTGGTCGGTCTTTCTTTACTTCCACAGCACGAGGAAGTGTAGACGTCATTACCAGCTCTGACAGAGGTATAACCAAGAGCGAAATGGATGGGTCATAACGTAAATGAAAGTGCCTGGTCAAAAAGCTGTTTCACATCCCTTCGCTTCAGCTTTGCCTTTTACAGCAGAGTCTTTCGTCACAGATGACTTGAGATGTTCCTCACCGTGTGCCTAGGAGCAATACTTCACTGTATTCATAATCTTCTTATGTTTTAGAAAGATCTTTTGGAAACAAAAACATTATGGTAAAAAATTTTATCTAAAAACAACACTTAATACTTTTTATTTTTTAAATAGCATGTCAAGTGTGATTCCCTTGATCACACATTCATTTTTACAGTCTATCTCTTTGTATACATGCATTGGAGATACAGCTAATGGTATTCACCAAATGTTCATGATAACTACTCCTTGTGGTGGGGCTTTAGGTGTGTCCACATATGTTTATACATGTGTGTATATGTTTACTTTCTTCTTTGTACAGTTATATATTATTAGAAGTTGTTTAAAAGTCTCTATGATTTTACAAAACAGTGAAGTTTTTCTTTTCGAAAACCCAAAACTTGAAAGTATACAAATAAACATCTATTTATTCAATAACTTACTGACAATTTATGAAAGTAAAAAACAATCAGGGAAGAGTTTAGAAATGTATATATACCAAATAAATAGTAGGTACAAGAGGGCTAAGGGAGTAAGTAAAAATATCCAGGGACCATATAAAGTAAAAGGTTAAAAAACTAAAAGAACAGATAATGAGGGAGTGCGAAAGAAAAATTACCCAAATGAAAGGGAATGAGTAATCCAAGAAGAAGACAGTTATGGGGGGAAAAAACAAAACAAAACATCTAGATTCACAATGCTGACTTTTACTTTGACATGTAAATAGATTGCAGACATCACTCCCATACTCACAAGGAAAGAGCTGAAAAGAATCAACAACTTTTCTCAGGATGACCAGAAGATTAAGATCAGAGAGCAAACCATCACACAAAAACCAGAGCTGGCTCGCTAATCACTGGAGTGTGGACTGGCTTAAGAGGTAAAAACCACTGGGGGGCCAGGTCTTCTGTGAGTTTTACCTCCAGGAGTTTCACCAGGTTCTCATGGTGAATCTTGCAGGAAGACTCCCCCTCCCCCCCGGTGTCCATGGCAGTGGGAGGGAACACGCAAGGGAGGAGGCATTTTGAAATACACACGGAGCTTCCTCTTCTTTGCTCAGAGACCTGCCCTCATGGGAACCTTTCCTATTGGAGCCAGTGACCTGGGGCGAGGACAGGTGGGTAAATCGAGCCCCTGCTATTCTTCCTGTCTCATACGAGGGAGGGGAAGAAGGCTGACGGACTCTTGTAATGCTCACAGCCCGTGGACACTGGCCCACTAAAAAGTGAAGATTTATCCTAAGATTATAGAATGCTTCTCCTCCCCAAAACCCAGCCACCACATCAGCAGGGCTCCAGGATAATCTGGGTGGATTATGACTAAGCAAGATGAGACAGAGCATCTATCTAAGAGAGAGTTTCAAGGGGAATCCAACGGCAGTAGAGGAAAGAAGAACAAAGACCACAGCGGCAATGGAAGCGTTGATACCTCCAGCTACAGCAAGGATTAAACACAGCACAACTCCTCACCAGATAAACAGAAAACATCACACCAAAGGTTTATTTACCTCACTTTCTATCGCCCAAAACACATGCCTGGCTCCCACCAAAAATAGTAAGACGTACAAAAGGCATTTCAAAAACTGCTGTCTGGAACATCCCTGGTGGTGCAGTAGATGGGAATCCGCCTGCCAAGACAGGGGACACGGGTTTGATCCCTGGTCCGGGAAGATCCCACATACCACGGACACCACAGCTACTGAAGCCCACACACCCTAGAGCCTGTGCTCCACAACAGGAGGAGACACTGCAATAAGAAGGCCATGCGCCAAAACCAAAAGTAGCCCCTGCTTGCCACAACCAGAAAAAGCCCACACACAGCAACCAGGACCCAGGAAGCCAAAAACTAAAGAAATGTATCTGTTTTTTAAAAAACCTGATGTCTGAAAAGACAAAGCAAGCATGTGAACCGGACTCCAATAGGGCAGAGATTTTGAAATTATCAAATGGGTCTTTTTTAAAACAATGATAAATATGATGATGGCTCTAGTGGAAAAAAATGAACAACATGCAAGAACAGGTAATTTAAGCAGAGATGGAAATTCTAAGAGTCAAAAGGAAACCCTAGAAATCAAAACTACTATCAAGAACTGAGTGCCTTTGATGGTTCATCAGGAGACTGTGCAGATGGCCAGGGAAAGACTCAGTGAGCTTGAAGACACATCAGTGAAAACGTCCCAAAGTACAAAGAGAAAAAAGAATGAAAAAGAAAGAGAATATCCGATAACTGTGGGACAATTCCCAAAGATTTAACATTTGTATATTAGACTATTTGAAGGAGAAGGAAAGGGGGGGGGGGAATATTTGAAATAATAATAGATAAGAATTTCCAGAATTAATGGTAGACACCAAACCACAGACCCAGGAAGCTCAGCAACATCAAGCAAGATAAATACCAAAAATTGTATGTCTGGCATATCACATACAAATTACAGAAAACCAAAGAAAAAGAGGAAATCTTGAAAGTCAGAGGGAAAAACTCACCTTACCTATAGAGGAATAAGGATATTTACATCAGAAATCATGCAAGCAAGAAAAAAGTGGAGTAAAATATTTAAAGCATTGGAAAAAAAAAAAAAAAAACCCACTAACCTAGAATTCTGTACCTAGTGAAATTATCCTTCCAAAGTGAAGGAGACACTAACAATGAACAATCTGAAAAGGAAATAAAACAATTCAATTTTCAACTGCATCAAACTGCATATTTAGGAATAAATTTATGTAAGGAGGTGTAAGGCTTTTACATTGCAAACTACAAAATCTTGCTGAAAGAAATTAAAGAAGACCTTAATAAATGGAAAGACATCTTGTTTTCTTGGATTGGAAGGCTTAATGCTGTTAAAATGACAGTACTACCAAATGTGGTACAGAGACTCATTGCAATGAATCCCCTATCAAAATCCCAATGGTGTTTTTGCAGAAATGGAAAAATAAATTCTAAAATTTATATGGAAGTTCAAGGGACCCAAAATAGCTAAAACAATCTTGAAACAGAAGAGTAAAATTGTAGTCTCCTATAGCTCAATTTCAAAACTTACTGCAAAATACAACTGGCACCAGCATAAGGAAAGACACAGACCAATGTAATAGAACTGAGATTCCAGGTATAAACATGTAGGTTAACTGATTTTTAACAAAGATGCCAAAACCATTCAATGGGGAAAGGGTGGTGTCGTCCCAAAAAATGGCGCTGAGAAAAACAGATATCCACATGCAAAAGAATGAATTGCACCTTTGCCTTACACCATATACAAACATTAACTCAAACTAGATTAAAGAACTAAGTGTAAGGGGAGGAGCCAAGATGGCAGAGGAGTAGGACGGGGAGACCACTTTCTCTCCTACAAATTCATCAAAAGAATAACTGAACGCAGAGCAAACTTCGCAAAACGGCTTCTGATAGCTAGCTGAGGTCGTTGGGCGCCCAGAAAAGCAGCCCATTGTCTCCGAAAGGAGGTAGGACAAAATATAAAAGATAAAAAGTGAGACAAAAGAGCTAAGGACAGAGACCCGTCCCGGGAAGGGAGTCTTAGGCGGCATTGCTTGGGGTAGGGTCCGGGCCTGAGCGCCCTGAGGACAATCGGAGGGAGCTTCTGTGAGTTGCCAACTTGAACTGTGGGAGACCAAAAGAGAGAGAGAAAATTAACTGGCCCAGACACACTGCCGGCCGTTCGCAGAACAAAGAGACCGAGAAAATCCAGAGAAGAGCTCGCAGGCTGCGGACCGGCCCAGCCCCGCCGGGGGCAGGAGGCAGGGGGGAGGGGAAGGTCACGGCGAGACACAGGGCGCAGGCACCCGACCGGCGCGGGCGGGGACTGGGGCTGGGGACGCAGAGGGCGGAAGGCGCGCGCACCCGACTGGCGCCAGCGGAAACTGAGACTGGGTCCGCGGAAGGGAGTGAGTGCGCCACACCTGGGGAGAGTGCGCTCATCAAGCCCCTGGCTGCCTGGACCGCTCTGACGGGGAAGGCACAGAGAGCAGGCGCAGCTTTTCCTTCCACACTTTTGTGGAACACCCGAGGGCTGGAGCCTCGCGCAGCGCAGACGGAGAAAGCAGCGTCAGCCCCTCCCCGCAGCGCCGGCCCGTCCCCGCGGCGCAAGCCCCTCCCCGCAGCGCCAGCCTGTCCCCGCGGCGCAAGCCTATCCCCGCAGCGTCAGCCCCTCCACGCAAAGCCAGCCCCTCCCTGCAGTGCCAGCCCATCCCCGCAGCGTCAGCCCCTCCCCGCAGAGCGACGGAACTAGCTACCTGAATAAGAGTCCACCTCCACCCGCCTGTGTCAGGGCAGAAATGAGGCTCTGAAGAGACCGGCAAACAGAAGCCAAATAAACAAAGGGAACCGCTTCAGAAGGGACTGGTGAAACAGATTAAAATCCCTGTAGAAAACACCGACTACACCGGAAGGGGCCTGTAGATATCGAGAAGTGTAAGCTGGAACGAGGAGCTATCTGAAACTGAGCCGAACCCACGCTGACCGCAACAGCTCCAGAGAAATTCCTAGATATATTTTTACTTTTTTTTTTTTAATTTTTTTTATTTTTTCTTTTTTATTTTTTCTCTTTTATTTTCCTTTAAAATTCCCTATTACTCCCCCATTACTCCTTAACTTTCATTTTCATAGATTTTTACGATTTTTTTAATTAGGAGAAAAAAAAAATTTTTTTTTCTTTTTTTTCTATTTTTTTTTCTTTTTTCTTCTTTTTTTTCTTTCCTTTTTCTCTTCTATTTTCTATTTTTCTTTTTCTCTTATTTCTTTTAAGGTCCTCTAGTACTCCTCTACTACTCCTTAATTTTCATTTTCAATACACTATAACCTTACAAAAAAAAAGAAGAGAAGCCCTATTTTTAAACCAAAGATTATTCTCTCCCAATCTTGACTCTCTGTTTTCTTCCTCAGAACACCTCTATTTCCTCCTTTCCCCTTCTCTTCCCAATCCAATTCTGTGAATCTTTGTAGGTGACTGGGCTACGGAGAACACTCTGGGAACAGACAGCTGCGTAGATCTGTCTCTCTCCTCTTGAGTCCCCCTTTTTCTCTTCCTGCTCATCTCTATCTCCCTCCTCCCTCTCCTCTTCTTCATGTAACTCTGTGAACCTCTCTGGGTGTCCCTAACGGGGGAGAATCTTTTCGCCATTAACCTAGAAGTTTTCTTATCAGTGCTGTATAGTTGGAGAAGTTCTGAGACTACAGGAAGAATAAAACTGAAATCCAGAGGCAGGAGACTTAAGCCCAAAACCTGAGAACACCAGAAAACTCCTGACTACATGGAACTTTAAGTAATAAGTGACCGTCCAAAAGCCTCCATACCTACACTGAAACCAACCACCACCCAAGAGCCAATAAGTTTAGAGCAAGACATACCACGCAAATTCTCCAGCAACGCAGGAACATAGCCCTGAACGTCAACATACAGGCTGCCCAAGGTCACACCTAACACATAGACCCATCTCAAAACTCATTACTGGGCACTCCATTGCTCTCCAAAGAGAAGAAATCAAGTTCACGCACCAGAACACTGACGCAAGCTTCCCTAACCAGGAAACCTTGACAAGCCAATCGTCTAACCCCACCCACTGGGTAAATCCTCCACAATAAAAAGGAACCACAGACCTCCAGAATACAGAAAGCCCACTCCAGACACAGCAATCTAAACAAGATGAAAAGGCAAAGAAATACCCAACAGGTAAAGGAACATGAAAAATGCCCACCAAGTCAAACAAAAGAGGAGGAGATAGGGAATCTACCTGAAAAAGAATTTAGAATAATGATAATAAAAATGATCCAAAATCTTGAAAACAAAATGGAGTTACAGATAAATAGCCTGGAGACAAAGATTGAAAAGATACAAGAAATGTTTAATAAAGACCTAGAAGAAATAAAAAAGAGTCAATTAAAAATGAATAATGCAATGAATGATATCAAAAACACTTTGGAGGGAACCAAGAGTAGAATAACGGAGGCAGAAGATAGGATAAGTGAGGTAGAAGATAAAATGGTGGAAATAAATGAAGCAGAGAGGAAAAAAGAAAAAAGGATCAAAAGAAATGAGGACAACCTCAGGGACCTCTGGGACAATGTGAAACGCCCCAACATTCGAATCATAGGAGTCCCAGAAGAAGAAGACAAAAAGAAAGGCCATGAGAAAATACTCGAGGAGATAATAGCTGAAAACTTCCCTAAAATGGGGAAGGAAATAGCCACCCAAGTCCAAGAAACCCAGAGAGTCCCAAACAGGATAAACCCAAGGCGAAACACCCCAAGACACATATTAATCAAATTAACAAAGATCAAACACAAAGAACAAATATTAAAAGCAGCAAGGGAGAAACAAGAAATAACACACAAAGGGATTCCCATAAGGATAACAGCTGATCTATCAATAGAAACCCTCCAGGCCAGAAGGGAATGGCAGGACGTACTGAAAGCAATGAAAGAGAATAACCTACAACCTAGATTACTGTATCCAGCAAGGATCTCATTCAGATATGAAGGAGAATTCAAAAGCTTTACAGATAAGCAAAAGCTGAGAGAATTCAGCACCACCAAACCAGCTCTTCAACAAATGCTAAAGGATCTTCTCTAGACAGGAAATGCAGAAAGGTTGTATAAACGTGAACCCAAAACAACAAAGTAAATGGCAACGGGACCACACCTATCAATAATTACCCTAAATGTAAATGGGTTGAATGCCCCAACCAAAAGACAAAGATTGGCTGAATGGATACAAAAACAAGACCCCTATATATGCTGTCTACAAGAGACCCACCTCAAAACAAGAGACACATACAGACTAAAAGTGAAGGGCTGGAAAAAAATATTTCATGCAAACGGAGACCAAAAGAAAGCAGGAGTCGCAATACTCATATCAGATAAAATAGACTTTCAAATAAAGGCTGTGAAAAGAGACAAAGAAGGACACTACATAATGATCAAAGGATCAATCCAAGAAGAAGATATAACAATTATAAATATATATGCACCCAACATAGGAGCACCGCAATATGTACGGCAAACACTAACGAGTATGAAAGAGGAAATTAATAGTAACACAATAATAGTGGGAGACTTTAATACCCCACTCACAACTATGGATAGATCAACTAAACAGAAAACTAACAAGGAAACACAAACCTTAAATGACACAATGGACCAGCTAGACCTAATTGATATCTATAGGACATTTCACCCCAAAACAATCAACTTCACCTTTTTCTCAAGTGCACACGGAACCTTCTCCAGAATAGATCACATCCTGGGCCATAAATCTGGTCTTGGAAAATTCAAAAAAATTGAAATCATTCCAGTCATCTTTTCTGACCACAGTGCAGTAAGATTAGATCTCAATTACAGGAAAAAAATTGTTAAAAATTCAAACATATGGAGGCTAAATAACACGCTTCTGAATAACCAACAAATCATAGAAGAAATCAAAAAAGAAATCAAAATATGTATAGAAATGAATGAAAATGAAAACACAACAACCCAAAACCTATGGGACACTGTAAAAGCAGTGCTAAGGGGAAGGTTCATAGCATTACAGGCTTACATCAAGAAACAAGAAAAAAGCCAAATAAATAACCTAACTCTACACCTAAAGCAATTAGAGAAGGAAGAAATGAAGAACCCCAGGGTTAGCAGAAGGAAAGAAATCTTAAAAATCAGGGCAGAAATAAATGCAAAAGAAACTAAAGAGACCATAGCAAAAATCAACAAAGCTAAAAGCTGGTTTTTTGAAAAAATAAACAAAATTGACAAACCATTAGCAAGACTCATTAAGAAACAAAGAGAGAAGAACCAAATTAACAAAATTAGAAATGAAAATGGAGAGATCACAACAGACAACACTGAAATACAAAGGATCATAAGAGACTACTACCAGCAGCTCTATGCCAATAAAATGGACAACTTGGATGAAATGGACAAATTCTTAGAAAAGTATAACTTTCCAAAACTGAACCAGGAAGAAATAGAAGATCTTAACAGACCCATCACAAGCAAGGAAATCGAAACTGTAATCAAAAATCTTCCAGCAAACAAAAGCCCAGGACCAGATGGCTTCACAGCTGAATTCTACCAAAAATTTAGAGAAGAGCTAACACCTATCTTACTCAAACTCTTCCAGAAAATTGCAGAAGAAGGTAAACTTCCAAACTCATTCTATGAGGCCACCATCACCCTAATTCCAAAACCAGACAAAGATGCCACAAAAAAAGAAAACTACAGGCCAATATCACTGATGAACATAGATGCAAAAATCCTTAACAAAATTCTAGCAAACAGAATCCAACAACATATTAAAAAAATCATACACCATGACCAAGTGGGCTTTATCCCAGGAATGCAAGGATTCTTTAATATCCGCAAATCAATCAATGTAATACACCACATTAACAAATTGAAAGATAAAAACCATATGATTATCTCAATAGATGCAGAGAAAGCCTTTGACAAAATTCAACACTCATTTATGATTAAAACTCTCCAAAAAGCAGGAATAGAAGGAACATACCTCAACATAATAAAAGCTATATATGACAAACCCACAGCAAGCATCACCCTCAATGGTGAAAAATTGAAAGCATTTCCCCTGAAATCAGGAACAAGACAAGGGTGCCCACTCTCACCACTACTATTCAACATAGTGTTGGAAGTTTTGGCCACAGCAATCAGAGCAGAAAAAGAAGTAAAAGGAATCCAGATAGGAAAAGAAGAAGTGAAACTCTCACTGTTTGCAGATGACATGATCCTCTACATAGAAAACCCTAAAGACTCTACCAGAAAATTACTAGAGCTAATCAATGAATATAGTAAAGTTGCAGGATATAAAATTAACACACAGAAATCCCTTGCATTCCTATATACTAACAATGAAAAAACAGAAAGAGAAATTAAGGAAACAATACCATTCACCATTGCAACAAAAAGAATAAAATACTTAGGAGTATATCTACCTAAAGAAACAAAAGACCTATACATAGAAAACTATAAAACACTGATGAAAGAAATCAAAGAGGACACAAACAGATGGAGAAACATACCGTGTTCATGGATTGGAAGAATCAATATTGTCAAAATGGCAATTCTACCCAAAGCAATCTATAGATTCAATGCAATCCCTATCAAGCTACCAACGGTATTTTTCACAGAACTAGACAAAGAATTTCACAATTTGTATGGAAATACAAAAAACCTCGAATAGCCAAAGTAATCTTGAGAAAGAAGAATGGAACTGGAGGAATCAACCTGCCTGACTTCAGACTCTACTACAAAGCCACAGTCATCAAGACAGTATGGTACTGGCACAAAGACAGAAATATAGATCAATGGAACAGAATAGAAAGCCCAGAGATAAATCCACGAACCTATGGACACCTTATCTTTGACAAAGGAGGCAAGGATATACAATGGAAAAAAGACAACCTCTTTAACAAGTGGTGCTGGGAAAACTGGTCAACCACTTGTAAAAGAATGAAACTAGAACACTTTCTAACACCATACACAAAAATAAACTCAAAATGGATTAAAGATCTAAATGTAAGACCAGAAACTATAAAACTCCTAGAGGAGAACATAGGCAAAACACTCTCCGACATAAATCACAGCAAGATCCTCTATGACCCACCTCCCAGAATATTGGAAATAAAAGCAAAACTAAACAAATGGGACCTAATGAAACTTAAAAGCTTTTGCACTACAAAGGAAACTATAAGTAAGGTGAAAAGACAGCCCTCAGATTGGGAGAAAATAATAGCAAATGAAGAAACAGACAAAGGATTAATCTCAAAAATATACAAGCAACTCCTGCAGCTCAATTCCAGAAAAATAAATGACCCAATCAAAAAATGGGCCAAAGAACTAAACAGACATTTCTCCAAAGAAGACATACAGATGGCTAACAAACACATGAAAAGATGCTCAACATCACTCATTATTAGAGAAATGCAAATCAAAACCACAATGAGGTACCATTACACGCCAGTCAGGATGGCTGCTATCCAAAAGTCTACAAGCAATAAATGCTGGAGAGGGTGTGGAGAAAAGGGAACCCTCTTACACTGTTGGTGGGAATGCAAACTAGTACAGCCACTATGGAAAACAGTGTGGAGATTCCTTAAAAAACTGGAAATAGAACTGCCATATGACCCAGCAATCCCACTTCTGGGCATACACACTGAGGAAACCAGATCTGAAAGAGACACGTACACCCCAATGTTCATCGCGGCACTGTTTATAATAGCCAGGACATGGAAGCAACCTAGATGCCCATCAGCAGATGAATGGATAAGGAAGCTGTGGTACATATACACCATGGAATATTACTCAGCCGTTAAAAAGAATTCACTTGAATCAGTCCTAATGAGATGGATGAAACTGGAGCCCCTTATACAGAGTGAAGTAAGCCAGAAAGATAAAGAACATTACAGCATACTAACACATATATATGGAATTTAGAAAGATGGCAATGATAACCCTATATGCAAAACAGAAAAAGAGACACAGAAATACAGAACAGACTTTTGAACTCTGTGGGAGAATGTGAGGGTGGGATATTTCAAAAGAACAGCATGTATACTATCTATGGTGAAACAGATGGGGAATACGTGTAAATCTATGGCTGATTCATATCAATGTATGACAAAACCCACTGAAATGTTGTGAAGTAATTAGCCTCCAACTAATAAAAAAAAGAAAAAAAAGAACTAAGTGTAAGAGTTAAAACTACAAAACTCTTTGAAGAAAACACAAGGGAAAATCTTCATGACAGTGGATTTGGTGACGATTTCTTGGATATGACAGCAAGAGCACAATCACCAAAAGAAAACACAGACAAATGGGACTATTAAACCATCAAATGTCTGTGTATAAAAGATGTACGAAGGAAGTGAAAAGACATACCACAAAATGGGAGAAAATATTTGCAAATCACATATATGATAAAAGTTTCATTTCCAGAATATATAAAGATCTCCTAAAATTCAAAAACAAGCATACAGGCCAATTTAAAAATGAGCAAGTGACTTGAATAAACATTTCTTCAAAGACAATATACAAATGGTCACCAAGCACATGAAAAGCTGCTCAGTGTCGTCAATTATTAGGGAAATGCAAATTAAAATCACAGTGAGATACCACCTCACAACTATTAGGATGGCCATAAGATTTTTAAATTCAAAATAGCAAGTGCTGGAGATAATGCAGTGAAACTGAACTTGTACATTACTGATAATGTAAAATGGTGCGGCTGCTATATAAAACAGTGTGGTGGTAACATACCACATGACTCAGCAATTTCACTCCTGGTATGTACACGAAAGAATTGAAAATAGATATTGAACAAATGCAAGTACATGTGTGTTCACAGTAGTGCTACTGACATTAGCCAAAACATGGGAACAGCCCAAGCGTCTAAGAACGATGAATGGATACACAAATTGTGGCATATACATACAGTAGACTATTACTCAGCCATAAAAAAATGAAGTACAGACACATACTACAACATGGATGAACCTCAAAAACATTATAACTTAAAAGGATCAGACACAAAAAGTCATATAGTGTGTGATTCTATGTATATGAAATATCCAGAATAGATAAATCCATAGAGTTAGAATGCAGACTGGTGGTTGCCAGGGGCTGGGGAGAAGAGAATGGTATGGGATTTTATTTCCACCATGGAGTTATCAGAATGTTTTGGAACGAAATGGAGGTGGTAGTTGCACATTTTGAAGGTGTTAAATGCCACTGAATTGTTCACTGTAAAATGGTTAACTTTATGCTATGTGAATTTCACCTAAATAAATTGTTTTTAAAATAATGAAGAAATATAGCCCTTTTAAGAAAAAAAAAAAAAAAAAAACTGAAGGAATTTGCTCCCAGGAGAATTGTCTTGCAAGAAATGCCTAAAGTTCTTCAGAAGGAAGGAAAATTACATGGGTCAGAAATTCAAATATACTTTAAAAAAAAGTATATTTGAATAACAAAGATGGTTAGAGAAGGAACAGATGAAGGCAAAACAAAATTTTTCATTTTTTCATGTTCTTCATTGATCTAATAGATTTATTGTTTGTTCAATATAATCAACAAAGAGCAATATATTGGATGATTTATAGCCTACAGATAATTGAAGTGGATGACAGCAATGTTACAAGGGATGGGAGAGAGTGGAGGGCCTACTCCTATCCATGAAGCAACATAATGTTATTTGAAATCAGATTTAGATTAGTTGCAAATGTATACAGTAAACTTAGGGCAACCACTAAAATAATTTTTAAAGGAGTATAATTGATATACTAAGAAAGGAGGGAAAATGAAACAATATAAAATGTTCAAGTAAAATCACAAAAGGCAGAAAAAGAAGGAAATACCAAAAAGAAACAACAAATGCAGAAAAAATAGAAAACATATATAGCAACAAATATTAATCCAACTATATAAGGATCACTTTATAAGTGAATGGTCTAAATACATTAAAACACAGAGACTGACAAAGTGGATTAAAATACAACAGTCAACTACATGTTATTTAAAAGAAACCCACTTTATATAAAGACAATGCTAGATTAACAGTAAAGGGATAGAGAGAGATATACCATGCTAGCACTAATCTAAAGAAAGCTGGAGAAGTTGTATTGATTTCAAACAAAGCCAACCTAAGGAGAGGATAATTATCTAAGATAACGACAGGCATTTCATAATGATAAATGGGTCAATTCTACATGAAGACAAAACTATTTTTAATGCATATGTACCTAACAACAGGTCAAAATATGTGAAGCACAAACTTCAAATCTGAAAGAAGAAATAGATAAATCCACTATTGTAAGTGGAAACTTCAACAGCCTCCCATCAGTAACTGACACATCCAGCCTGTAGAAAATCATTAAGGACATAGTTGAGCTGACCAGCACCATCAATCAACCAAATTTAATTGACATTTAAAGAATAGTTCATTCAACAACAGCACAGTGTACATTCTTCCCGAGTTCATATGGAATATTCATCAAGATAAACCACATTCTGAAACTAAACTGCTGCTGCTGCTGCTAAGTCGCTTCAGTCGTGTCCGACTCTGTGCAACCCCATAGACGGCAGCCCACCAGGCTCCCCTGTCCCTGGGATTCTCCAGGCAAGAACACTGGAGTGGGTTGCCATTTCCTTCTCCAATGCATGAAAGTGAAAAGTGAAAGTGAAGTCGCTCAGTCATGTCTGACTCTTCCTGACCCCATGGACTGCAGCCTACCAGGCTCCTCCGTCCATAGGATTTTCCGGGCAAGAGTACTGGAGTGGGTTGCCATTGCCTTCTCTGGAAACTAAACTACTAATTATCAATAACTGAAACAGTTTGAAAATGCTGAAATATTTGGGGAATCAATTACACATTTCTACATAAGACATGAATCAAAGAAAAAAGTCTTGAGATTCTTTAAAATACTTTAAATAAATATGAAAATGTAATTTATTGAAGTTTATAGGATGCAGAAAAAGCAGTGCTTAAAGAAAAGTTTATAGTATTGAATGCATGTTAGAAAATAAGAAAACTCTAAAATCAAGATCTTGGCTTCTGCATTAGGAATCTAGAGCAAGAAGAGCAATATAAACCAAAAGCAAACAGAAGTAAGTAAATATTAAAAATTAGTGCAGGAACCAATGAAATTGAAAACAGGAAAACAACAGAGAAAAATCAACAAAATCAAAGCTGGTACTTTTAAAAGATCAATAAAATGTATAAACTTCTAATCAAGAAAAAAAGAGAAGACAGAAATTGCTAGTCAGAAATTCAAATGGGATTATCAATGGATTGCTACTGACCCATTGGACATATAAAAATAGTAAAGGGATATTCTGAACAATTTTCACACCCACAAATTTGATAACTTAAATTACATAGACCAATTTCTTAAAAGATGCAACCTAACAGAACTTTTAAAAAGAAAAAGAGATAATCAGAACAGCCTATATTTAATAATAATATAGGTGCTAAAAAAATTAAGCAGCAGGTCAAGAGTGTTGACTACTAGACTTTTAAGAAAGAAATCACACAAATTTTCTACAATCTCACCCAGAAAAACAGAAGCACTACCCTGATATCTGCACCAAATAAAGGTATTATAAGAAAGAAAGACTACAAACCAATATCCCTGATGAAAATAGATACCAGTTTCTCAACAAATTATTAGCAAATAGAACCCAACAATGCATAAAAAGAACTACATACCATGACCAAGTGAAATTTAATCCAGTAATGCAAAACTGGTTCAACATTCAAAAATCAATTAATCCATCACATCAACAGGCTAAAGAAGAAAAATCATATAATCCTATCAATAGATGCAGATAAAGCATATGACACCCATTCAACACCCATTCATGAAAAAAACTCTTAGTGAACTAGGGATAGAGGGGAACCTCCTTAACTTGATAAAGAACATCTGTGAAAAACCTAACAGCTAACATCAGACTTTACTGTGAGAAGATAAGTGCTTTATCCCTCTCATGGGGAAAAAAAGCAAGAATGTTTCTTCATTCCACACCTATTCAACATTATACTGAAAGTCCTAGATAATGCAATAAGACAAGAAAAGTAAACAATAAGAATATACATATTGGGAATCTTTGTTCTCAGAAGATATGATTCTATACAAAGAAAATCCCAACGAACTAGCAAAAAAGAAAAAAAAAAAAGTCCTGGAACTAATAAGCAATTATAACGAGGCTACAGGATATAAGGTTAATACAAAAAAGTCAATCACTTTTCTGTATACCAGCAATGAACAAGTGGAATTTGAAATTAAAAACAGAACACCATTTATATTAACTCCAATAAAAATGAAATACTTAGGTCACGACTGAGCAACTTCACTTAGGTATAGATCTAATAAAATATGTGTAAGATCTACATATGGAAAATTACAAAACTCTGAAAGAAAGCAAAGATCTAAATAAATGGAGAGACATTCCATGTCCAGGGAAAGGAAGACAATGTATTTAAAATATCAGTTCTTCCCCAATTTGATCTATGGCTACAACACAACCAAAATCCCAGTGAATTATTTTGTGGAAATCAACAAACTGATTCTACAGTTCATTTGAAAAGGCACAAGATGCAAAATGTTGTTGTTGTCCAGTTGCTAAGTCATGTCTGACTCTTTGAGACCTCATGAACTGCAGCACGCCAGGCTTCCCTGTCCTTCACTATCTCCGGGAATTTGCTCAAACTCATGTCCATCAAGTCAATGATGCCATCCAACCATCTCATCCTCTGTTGCCCCGCCCCCTCTCCTCCTGCCAGCAAACTATTCCAGAATCAGGGTCATTTTCAATGAGTCAGCTCTTTATATCAGGTGGCCAAAATATTAGAGTTTCAGTTTCAGCATCAGTTCTTCCAATGAATATTCAGGGCTGATTCCCACAATTGACTGGTTTGATCTCTTTGCTATCCAAGGTATTTCAAGAGTATTTCAGCGCCACAGTTCAAAAGTATCAATTCTTTAGCTCTCAGCCTTCATTATGGTCCAACTCTCACATCCATACATGACTACTAGAAAAACCATAGCTTTGACTAGACAGACCTTTGTCAACAATGTCACATCTTGGCTTTTTATTAAGCTGTCTAGGTTTGTCACAGCTTTTCTTCCAAGAAGTAAGCATCTTTTAATTTCATAGCTGTGGTCATTTGAAAAGGCACAAAACCCAGAATAGCCAACACAATACTAAAGAAGAACAAAGTTCAAGCACTAACCCTCCCAACTTAAAGACTACATTATAAAGCTATAGTAATCAAGGCAATGCGGCATTGGTGAAAGAGTGGACAGATAAATGGAAGAGAATAAAGAGCCCAGGGGAAAAGAGGGATCTAGACACAGACCTTGTGTCTTTCACAAAAACTAACTCCAAATAGATAATACACCTAAATGCAAAACTATAAAATTTCTAGAAGATAAACTGTGAGAACATCTAGATTACTTTGGCTTTGGCAATGACTTTTTACTACAATACCAAAAGCACAACCCATGAAAGAAAACAAATTTTAAAGATGGACCTCATTAAAATTTCAAATTCTGTTTTGCTAAAAACATAGTTGTTGTTCAGTTGCTCAGTTGTGTCCAATTCTTTGTGACCCCATGGAATGCAGCACGCCAGGCTTCCCTGTCCTTCACTATCTCCTGGAGTTTGCTCAAACTCATGTCCATTGAGTTGATGACACCATCCAACCACCTCATCCTCTGTTGCTCCCTTCTCCTCCTGCCCTCCATCTTTCCCAGCATCAGGGTCTTTTCCAGATGAAGAAGATAAAACACAGACTGAGAGGAAATCTTTGCAAAATTCATATCCAATCATGGACTTATATTCAAAATATACAAAGAACTTTGACCACTCAACATAAGAAGGTATCTTAATTTTTTTAAGTGGGCAAAAAATCTGAATGGACACCTCACCAAAGTAAATACATAGACAGCAAATCAAGATATTAAAGATGTTCAATATCATGTCATAAGGAAAGTACAAATATAAAACAAAAAATGAGATGCTATCACACACTTATTAAAATGACTAAAGCTCAAATAACTTACCATTTCAAGTACTGATAAGGATGTGGAGCTAGTAAGGATTCAAAAAGTACACTTTGGAAGATTGGCAATTTCTTACACAGCTAAACATGGTCTTCACATAATCCAGCAATCCAAATGAGCTGAAAACTTATGTCTACACAAAAACTTGCTCTTAAATGTTTACAACAACTTTATTCATAATCACTGAAACTACCACAGAGTCCTTCAGTAGATGAGTAAACAAACTGTGGTCCACCAGACAATGGCATATTACTCAGCAATAAAAAGAAATGAGGTGTCAAACATAAAAAGACATGAAGGAAATTTAAATGCATGTTGCTAAGTTAAAGAAGCCAATCTGAAAAGGCTACACACTGTATGAGTCCAACTCTATGAAGTGAAAAGGCAAAACGACAGACAGTACAAAGAAGGGAGGGAGAGATGTTTACGGTAATGAAATTCTCTGAGTGATACTGTAATCGTGGACACATGATGTGACGCAGTTGTCAAAACCTTTACAACTATACAAAAAGAGATGTGAATTCCTAAAACTATAAACTTTAGCTAATCAGAATGTATCAACACTGGTTGGTCTTTTGGGACAAATGCAGCATACAAATGCAAGATATTAAGAATGGGAAAATGTAAAGAAATGCTTTGTATTATATGCTTAATTTGTCTATAAATTTCATTAAATAAATAAAATGTTATTAATTTTTTAAAAATCAGGATTGAGTCCGCACTGAATATATAAAAGCATCAGCTGATCCAACTTTCAGAGAAACTGTGCTGTCGATGCAGTGGCTAGAAACCAGCATGCATTTCTCTTCCAGGCTACTGTGGAGTTTACACAAGAAACCTGGAATTTGTAATGCTTTTAATGGGCTTCCCTGGTGGCTCAGCTGGTAAAGAATCCATCTGCAATGCGGGTGACCTGGGTTTGATTCCTGAGTTGGGAAGATCCCCTGGAGAAGGGAAAGGCTACCCACTCCAGTATTCTGGCCTGTAGAATTCCATGGACTGTATGGTCCATGGGGTTCACAAAGAGTTGGACACAACTGAGTGACTTTCACTTCACTTAATTAGGGCAGAAAAATCACAAATATCTGAGTCAGTACTTGCTTACTCCAGTGAGTATGCATAATTGTCCTTGGAACGGTTTTTAAAGTGTCTGGTGCAGGAGAATCACAGAGCAGTGGGCGTGAATATCTTTATCATGTCAGTCATTCCATCGTAACAGGACACTCCTCTTCTCCAAAGTGATAAATCGATTCTAAATATATTGGATTCACCAACAAAGAATGAATTTGCTCCATTTTCTGTTCAGAAAACAAGTTTTTAAAGGAGCTCTTTGGCTATGCCCGTGACTTTAAATTATAGGCAAGGCACTGAAACACCGCAATCCCTCTCCCACCCCCACCCTGCCCCGGCGTAGGAGATGTTGTCATCAGTGTCTCTCTATCAATATTTTAACATGAACAGGAATGATGCAGTCATTGTACTCTTGTCACAGATATAAAAATACAGATATGCCTTTGGCCAGAAGGGATGAAATAACTCCACCTAAGCTCTTTTTCATTTCTTCATTACAAACAAAACAAAACCCCTGTATAATCTCTAGGAAAAAGAATATTTTAGAAAGTCCCCCCACTGGTGTAACAGCCTTTACAAGATGGCTGCCGCAGGACTCAGAGAGATGGTAAATTTCCCAACAATTGCTGGACCTCACATATTGCAAAATACAGGAAAAGACTAGTTATTTGGAAAAAGGACTTGGGTGGAAGTAAGATAAGAATTAGTGATGAATCTAGAAATATTAGTAGAAAGTTAAAGGCGATTCTAAAGATTCAGTGAAATATATTAAAGGAAAGGCATTTTCGGTGATGGGTAAAATTGAAAGCTATCCATAAATTAAAGGTGGATTCTGCGCCACTGTTCTCCACGCTGCAGGTTTATTTTCAGCATTAAGGACAGTGCTAAGAGAGGCTAGAGAGGAATATGCATTGAGTGGGACTAAGAATATTCTGCAGGCAACAAAGGAGAAACGTGAGAGCACCAACATTAAATACATGAGGGTGAGGAGAGGTTAAACTAGGAAGAACCCCTCTAATCTTGCCTGGTGTCCATCAGCACAGAGTCGTAGTCTTGGCAGATGGGTGAACTTCATCTGTGTGGACCAAACGTATTGAGAACCCAGACTCTCCCACCACTAGAGTGCAAGGGCTGGTCTCTGCAGTAATAGTGGGAAAACCTCATTCTCAGCCAGGAGACAAAGTCCAAATGCCACCTGTCATAGCTGGATATTTTCCTGTGTGGTAGAGAAGAACACGCCGGACTCCACACCGACTCTCCCCTCTGTGCTCTGTGCTTAGTCATGCTGGCTCTGCACGTCTGTAAAAGGACATCGACTCTAGCCTGAAACATACACAGGAGCCCTTTCTCAATGCTCTGCCTCCCAGGAGATAAAAATGTGCAGAACAGAAAATACCAATTATCTTGCTAGAGAGTCAAAGGAACACTGTGAACAAAGGATTCTGACACCAAGAAGTATGCAACAAGCCCCTCCTCTTTGGGTTAAAAAAAAGAAGCCTCAATGCTGATTTGGGTAAAATGGTTTTCTGGGACACTAGTCCGCCATCTTCTCTGTCTGTTGGCTTCCCAAATAAAGTCACTACCCCCTTGACCCAACAACTGCTCTGTGGATTTATCTGACTGTCAGGCTGTGAGCAGTACACGCTTGGACTCAGGAATACCTGCACTGCTCCTACACAGACAAAATAGAGTATACGATTCCCCCATCATAGAAATGCTTCCCATCAAAGAGCCAGCCCTGCCCGCCCTTGGCTGCCCCTGCTTCGAGGTGTGTGGGCACCATCACCCTTCTCTTCACAGTGTTTGTGCCCGGATCTCTGAACTACAGCTCCACACAGGAGGCCTCCTTCTTCAGTGCGTGGAGAAGAGCACACAGCGCACTCACTGCAGGCACACCCGTGTCTTCTCTCCGCATCTAAGTGGAGCAGCCAGCCTCAGCCTGTCCTCTCCACCCACATCTCATCTCCTCCCCAGGGTTTTCTCCTCAGACCATTTCCAGGACATCCAGTTCGTGCTTCTGAAATTCTCAGATATTAATAACGCAAGTGTAAGCAGAGAGGTTAGGGGGTCCCCAGAGAAAGGGACCCAGACACGGCTTTCTAGACATAAGAGAAGCCATTTTTGGTCTCGGCCATTGTGAGATCTAAGCCTGGCCCTTGAACAGGTCTCAGTCATTAATGATATTAAAGGAAATACAGAACCAAAGACGACACAATCAAGAAACAACAATTCACCGACAGAACAGAGTCCACGCTCCCCCTAAAGGGTGCAGGTGACAGTCTGATACGACCACAGTCGTCGTTCAGGCACTCAGTCGTGTCTGACTCTGCAGCCCCACGGACTGCAGCCCCCTGGCTCCTCTGTCCATGGGATTCTCCAGGCAAGAATACTGGAGTCAGTTGCCATTTACAACCACTGAGTTCTGCAGAAATTAAGGACAGCCCCCCCCCTCCGCCCCCGCAAGGAACGGGATAGAATGATGATGTTGACCCTTAAAGACCAAGGCTTAGATAAACTAAAACTTGGACTCTGTTGACCTTCACCCCAATGCAATGCTGAATTATCCTCTGCTCAGGCCCCTTCACAAATGTGCATTATGAAATGAAAGTTGCTCAGTCGTGTCCGACTCTTTGCAAGCCTGTGGACTACACAGTCCACGGAATTCTCCAGGCCAGAATACTGGAGTGGGTAGCCTTTCCCTTCTCCAGGGGATCTTCCCAACCCAGGGATTGAACCCAGGTTTCCCGCATTGCAGGAGGATTCTTTACCAGCTGAGCCACCAGGGAAGCCGAATTCATGAATGTGCATATACCTTAGCTTAAAACTTCCCCAACTTGACTGTTCTGGGAGGCACTGCCTTGGGAAAGATCCCCAGGGTTCTCCTCACTTGCTCCAAGTAACCATTCCTTCCTTCTCCCTCTCTTTGGCTTGGTTGTGTCTTTTGGGCCAACATCCACCAAAAAGGGAACCTGGTTTTCAGGTGACATGAGTGCTTATATAAAGGGCATTGGGCAATACTGCAGAGAACGTATTCAGGGGGGTTTCAGAGCATGCAAACACAGTCTACATAAGGCATTTTTAAGCCCATCTTTAAACAAACAAACAAAGACACTAGAAGCATACCAAACTATAAATCACTGATAAAAGGTTTCTTGGAGTGAGGTAGGTGGGTCATACATGTTATTGAACCTTTCTCATCCACGAATGTCGCATTTTGAAGATGAATATAAGACTCTATCTGAAGGACAGGTGAGCTATGTGGTCCTCATAATGTCTTCAAATATCAACCACATCAGCTATGCTTTCTGTCAAGAATTACAAAGTAACAATTGCAAGACTAAATTTTTAAGCAAATGCCTGCAGAAAAGTATTCTATGTCACTAAGAAGAAAGACCCATTTCCTTAGGATAGAAAACATGCAGACAGTAAAACAGTCTTGAAAGTTGAAACACTTGGATGGAGGGAAGGAATTTTTTTTAATGGGAACTTTTCTTAGATGTTGGAAGTTTAAAAAGAACAAATACCTTAAAGTTGATATAAAGATTAGCAGGCACTGTACTAAGCAGTTCACATACATATGCTGTTTTAGCCTTATCCGTACAGGCATGGGATGCTCCAGGCAAGAATACTGGAGTGGGTTGTCACGCCCTCCTCCAGAGGATCTTCACGACCCAGGGATCGAACCCACATCTCCTGCATTGGAAGGCGGGTTCTTCACCACTCATGCCACCTGGGAAGCCCTGTTTTAACCTCACCAAAGCCCTAAAGTGGTAATAGTATACCTATTTATCATCTGAATTCTTCCCGTTACAAGTAACAGAAAATCAGACCTCTCAACTGCCTGAAGCTTAAAGGGAAGTTATTCACTCAGGTTAACTGGAAAGACTCAGAGTTGGGTTAAAGCCCCTTCAGGACTTAAACTACCTCACCAGGGCTTGGACTCTGCCCAATTCTCCGCCACTTCCTGTTGAATCCCCATCTGAGGTTCAGGACAGCCCCCAGCAGCTTCCTGCTCTCACCCTGTGAGGAGAAGCACAGCTGCAGCTTCACGTCTTCCCCTGTTCCTGCACTCAGCAGGAAGAATAAAGGAATGTTCCCGTAGCTCCCACAAGTAGACAGAGTCCATCTGATCAGACTCGCTCGGGCCCACGTGCTTGCCAGTTATAAGTCACTGTGGCCAGGACAGCGAGACTTTCTGCTGAGCTGAGGCTGGTCGTATGCTCCATCCCAGGACGCCTGATGGTGCAGGGCTCATGGACGCTGACGGGAGGAATAAGAAATGCCCCCTTTATGTATAGAACCCAAAAGTAAGACCTATCTGACTGATCCCAAAGCTCTGGCTCTCTCCTCTGTGCTGGAGGGACACTCCCAGTCACAGAACAAAAGGTTCTCCGACCAGTGATCCTGCCTTGTCTCCTAGCCCCATTACCATCAGAACATCAATCAAGGTTACAGTGTTTGTTGGAAAAGCTTCCAAGAGTATGTGAAGATTAATAACTTAAAATTCACTTCATTATGAATTTAATTTGGCTTTACCAAAAAATCTTAGCTTAATTTTAGTCAGTTTCTACAAACTTTCAAACAAGAGTGGCCACCTTAGAAAATTTAATTCCACTAGGAAAAAAAACCTTCAATGAAGCTTCTAATTGTCTTGTTTCATCAATATAATACCATTCATTCCCATGTTCCATCACTAAGGTGTCCTTCAACAATCAACGATCTATTTCCAACCAACTTGGTAAGTTCTTTAGACCTCTCTTTCAGAGGAGTGGAGAAAAAAGGGACTATTTGCATTTTGTATTTTGTGTCTGTACTTTCAGCTGAACTTCATTTCAATAAAAGTTGAAATACACAGAGTCAGTGTCTCAACAAGCTTCTGTTGGTCTCCGGGTTGGGCCAGAGTGAGGCGTTAAGTACGGCATCCAAGCTTAACTCTAACAACTAAAAAGCCAAAGAAATGTACCAAACAGTGGATTTCGGACGCTGGACGACGGACAGTGCGTGATGTGATGCTTAGAGAAGGGAAACCAGGTGGGCCCAGGCGAGTCCAAGCCATAACCGAGGCAGAGCGGCGGCCCGGCGGCCCGGGGCAGGCGGGTTCCAGGAACCGCGCTGGGCCCGTGGGGAGAGAGCCGCGGGTAGAGCGCCCCGGGCCGGGCCGCACGGCAGCCCGCCTTGCCCGCCTGCGCGCGCAGCGCGCCCCCGAAAGAGAGCCGGGCGAGCGGGCACGCGCGGCGCGGCCCTGTGCGGCGCGCGGCCGACGAGCGTGCGCGGTAAGAAAGCCCTGCCCAGGCCTACCGGGCGCTCGGCAGGGCGGGCGAGCATGCGTGATGAGGCTGCAAGCGGGTCGGGACCGGCGAGCATGCGCAGTGTGGCAGAACCGCGGCGGACCTCCGGAAAGCGGTTCCCGGCCCGGGGCGGCTCGAGGCTGATGAGCATGCGCGCTGGTGCTAGCCTGGCGCGGCGACGGTTGCTAGGCAACGACGAGCCGCGTCGGTGGAGGGCTCCGGCCGCGGTTGGCGTGAGGCGGGCGGGGTCGATTGCGCCGCAGGTGTGGTCTCCGGTGGGGTACGGGGGAGGGGAGGTGGAGGGGCGCCCTGAAGGCGAAAGGGGTGGGTACTGTCCTGCCCAACTGCTCCGCGGCCATCGCTTGGGAGGGCCTGAAGGGTCAGCGCTTGAGAACCGTAACCTGCCCGTTACTGAAACGCTTCACGTGTACAGCTGACCCTTGAACTCACTGTGAACTGCTGAGTCCTCCCGTGTGCTGTGCGCGGATGTTCTTCAATAAATACCGTGCTACAGCGCCTCACCCTCCCTGGAGCAGGACAGGAGGGCGCCTGGGGCTCGAGCGTCCTGGGGTCTTGGTCAAACCACTGGTACCCAGGGATCGGAGGATTTCAATTACATCTGTCTCTGTGCTTCTGGCCAACCTAGGTGCAGTCTCATCAAAAACGTAAAAGGAGGGATTCCTGAGTTATAAAACGTAATAAGACAGTGTCCAATTGTCTTTTAAAAATTGTGTTTCTCTTGTATGCCTGTATTTTTAACTAGGGTGTTTATGAATTAGCTTAAAGTCACTTAGACAAATTGGCAACTAATTACTTTGGCACCACAGTAGTGTTTTTATGTTACCAAGTCCTACATCTTTTAACTAATTGTTAACAATGGAATTTACAAAGAAAGAATATTCCTATTAATTTTAGCTCTAAATACTGGCTAAGGATTAACTTTCTAACCCTACCATTGCCACAGACTAATTATATAATTTTGGAGGAGTCAGTAATCTCTGGATGTTTTCTCATTTTAAAATGAAGTTAGCATGTGTGTGCGCGCGCGCGCACGTGCGAGCTCAGTTGTGTCCGCTTGTTTGCGACCCAAAGTGAAGTTGGACTATACCTCAAAAAAATGAAGTTGAACTAAATACTTGAAAATAGTTTCTAATGCTGAAATTTAATGACACTATAGGACTTACAAGGAGCACCGTTTTTAAAAGCTCTTATCCTGATGTTAATCACAATGGCTTCCGCGAGATAAAACTGTCAACTGCAGATGGTTAGCTGTGATTATTAAACAATTTTTAGGATGATGTAAACTATAATCTGCCAGGTTGTGGGCGTTTTTAAAGTAGAAGATTCTGGTAGTAATCTTTCAGCATTTTAAATGTCTTCTGCCATTTCTTCAGCCTAGACTGTTGTGATGAAACATTGGATGGAAACTTCCTTCATGCCTCTCTTGATGCCAGCATTGAAGGGGATTGAGGTTGCCATGGCAACGGTCACCTCACTTCTAGAGGATCTTGGCAGCAGCTAAGCCCTGACTTTTCTCATTCTACATTTCTCATTCGACACTTTCTCCTTAGGAAGTTCATTCTGTGGGACTAACTGGATGTAGGTGTCCATCCTGAAACTCACATTAGGGATTACTTCCTTTCTCGTCTTACAATCAGGCCCTCAGTACTGCTCCCTAGATGACTTCAACAGGGTACTGTCTCTCCCCACCCCAATGTATTTTGGTCTCTTGTCTTCTCAGATGGTAAAGAATCATAAGATATACCCTTGTCTAAAAACTGACGGCTCAATTCCAAATTCTTCCTCCAGCTTTGAAGGGAATTGGGCTGTGTCATTTAATCCTGACAGTAGTCCTGCATGGGGAGTGCTGTGTGTGTGTCTTGAGCTGGGAAAGCAGACTCAGATATGCTATATATTTTGCAAACAGAGCAAGCCTGGAACCTGGCTCATGGTCTGTAGTCCGTGCTCTTGGCAGGGGGAAGTCACAGGCGTTCCTCCTCCATCCCAGGGCATCCACTGTTCCCTTCTCCTCTGAAACGTAAACCTCTGCTGACTTCTGGTGCACCTTTGCTTTTCTCATACTGTGGGGCAGCATGTTCATCATCCGCTCTCTGTCCTTCAATTTCCAGGTTTAGTATTATCTCTTTAAGAGGCTTCCCCGATGGCTCAGATGGTAAAGATTCTGCCTGCAATGCAGGAGACCCAGGTTCGATCCCTGGATCAGGAAGATCCCCTGGAGAAGGAAATGGCAACCCACTTGAGTATTCTAGCCTGGGAAATCCCATGATCAGAGGAGCCTGGCAGGCTACAGTCCGTGAGGTTGCAAAAAGTCACAGGAACTAACACTTTGACTTTTCAAGAAGTATTTCACGTACATTCTCTGATCTTTTAGTCTGAAATTTTGTTGTATTCACACAAGATATCATTACATTTAGCAATGGATTGTTCTTGTTCACATTAGTACGTTTCCCCCAACTCACTGGAGAACTGCTTGAGGACAGGGCTTGATCAAGATGCAACTGGCTTGAATTCCTCCAAGGCTAGATCATGGAGCGTGGGCTGTGGTGGTAGGCAGTCCTGTCACTTCACCATCAGTTAGACCCTCAATTTTATCTCTTCCCCATAAACTTCATCAGATGTTTTATGTACACTCTAACTTTGACTTTCTGTTGACTTTTTTACAGTAGAAGAATTAAAGGACTGGGATATGAAATGATGATATAATTTGATATAGCCAAGCAACAGCTTCTCCCGAATCAGCATGTTAAGAAATAAGGTACACAATCCTGTTTAAAACACAGACGTTGTTTTACTCATGCATATGTTTTAACTCAGCTATATGATGGTATAAAAAGAGTTTGCAAACCTTGCATCAGTGAGGCACTGTCAATGTAGTGCTTGGTGCAAGCATTTCTTAGCTGCAGAGCAGTTTTATTTTTGTATAAGTTTTCACCAAAGAAACATGCACTTAAATTCAAGGTTCTCTGTAGTATAACAGAAACAAGCTTTGCCTAATTATAGTGAAACAATGTGCTCGGGCATGCACAGCTTTTATAGGTCAGAATGTATTTATTCTTATTATAATTAAGGCCTTAGTAATTAAGTGAAAAGGTATTACTGTGTCATTAACATAAATGAGACTGGGCTTTGGTCCCCCGACTTGGGTAGCGATAGGTGCAGCGTTCTTTACTACTGGATCTGGTCTGGTATGCCATCAAGGTTGAGTATTAAAGTGTAAGCTTTCTTGTAAATGAGCCATTAGATAATGTAACTATAAGGCTTTTTTTCCCTACTTTTTAGGGTCATTCCTCCAAACAGGATAACTTAGCAGTCACTGCAGTGGCTTTACAAGATCACATTGTACATGATCTTCAACTTCAAAATCTTTCAATAGCAGACTCTTCTAAGACAAAGGTACAAAAGACAGAGAACAGATCCAAATCTCTAAAAAGAAATACAAAGGCCCTAATAGATACTGGACTTAAGAAAACCACACAAGGAGGCCCTAAAGTGGAAGATCCAGAAAAAGAATATGTTCTTGATCCAAAACCACCACCATTAACTTTAGGTAAGCTGATCTCATCACTCTTATTTTGACTTACTAGAACTAAAGAATCTAGTTGAGATGAATAGTACCATTTTCTCTGGTACAGAAGTTATTTTAATTTACAATCTTACAGAAAGATATGTGTGTACTAAAGTTTAAAAACAGTGGTGGGGACAGTTTGAGCAAAAATTAAAGACAGTAATGATAAATGAAAGTTGCTTAGTTGTGTCCGACTCTTTGCAACCCCATGGACTAAACAGTCCATGGAATTCTCCTGGCCAGAATACTGGAGTGGGTAGCCTTTCCCTTCTCCAGGGGATCTTCCCAACCCAGGGATTGAACCCAGATCTCCCACATTGCAAGCGGATTCTTTACCAGCTGAGCCACAAGGGAAGCCCAGTAATGATAAGTAGAGCAAGAATAAGTAAGAGGAGAATAAAGTAAATATCTGTTAATCTACAATGATAAAAATAAATCATTGAATATATAATAGGAAAAGCTCTTTCTTACAGTCGATTAACAGCTATTAAATATAGTAGATAGGGGCTAGAAATAGGAAATCAGCATCTGGCCAAGACCATAGTGGTAAAGAGCAGCCACATCACTTTGCTGACAAAGGTCCGTATAGTCAAAGCTATGGTTTTTCCAGCAGTCATGTACAGATGTGAGAGTTGGACCATAAAGAAGGCAGCAGTCAAAGAATCAGTGCTTTCAGACTGTTTTTCTGGAGAAGACTCCTGAGAGTCCTTTGGACTTCAAGGAGATCAAACCAGTCAGTCCTAAAGGAAATTCAACCCTGAATATTCATTGGAAGGGCTAACATGAAGCTCCAATACTTTGGCCACCTGATGCAAAGAATCAACTCATTAGAAAAGACCCTGATGCTGGGAAAGATTGAGGACAAGAAGAGAAGGGGATGACAGAGGACGAGTTGGTTGGATGGCATCACTGACTCGATGGACATGGGTTTGAGCGAACTCTGGGAGAAAGTGAAGGACAGGGAATCCTGGCGTGCTGCAGTCCATGGGGTCACAAAGAGTTGGACATGACTTAGTGACCGAACAACAACCACAGTGATGACAGTGGTACCCGGATGCTGGAAGTAGCGGGGAGTGGCGCTGAGACTCGGATCGGGGCGCAGCCTCAGAGCGTCGCCCCAGGGACGTACTCACTGCACAGAGAAAGCGGTGGCACCTTGACCAGGTGAAGAAGTCGGGCCAGGCTCTCAGAAGGGCTCAGGCCCCTCCTAGACATTCCCAACCAGAGAAGCATCTCTCAGTCTGCTCGGAGGACACATCAGCTGACCCAGAGGGAGGTTCCTGGCCAGGGCTCTGCAGAAGCATCAAGAGAAGCAAATAAAGACCAAGGTGCCAGGCCAGGTCCTGAGAGGCCAAGGGGGCAGGCTAGCTGAGCACATGTGGAATCGGGGTCAGAGCAGAAGGGCATCAGTGAGACTAGAAGGATGCCCAGCGGGGTGGACAGATGAATCGAGAGTGCTGGATCAACAGGCCGAGCTGGATGGGACCACGGCGCTCAGGTCATGTTAGCATCTTGAGAGGCTGAGTGCAAGGCGTGTGAGGCTCCTTTACACGGTTTTACAGCGTTTACAAGTCCAAATTATTGTAAGCTGCAAGCTTAGGAATAGAAAAGGTTTATTTCTTATTTTTATTTTATTTGTTGCGAGGGAAGTCAGATCCAGCCATGCACCCAGGAGGCTGGCGAACATCAGCTAGCTTCTGCCATAGATTCTCGGGGTTAAGCGGTTTTGTCCCTGCAAAGAACGGAGGAAGAATGTTCTTGACGGAGACAAAGGCATGTGCAGGGCTCTGAAGCAAGACAGCTTGGGTGTCTGAGCTGCTGAAATGAGAATGAGCTGGGGCCTGGTGAGCGAGGGTAGGGCAGAAGGAGAGACTGGGGAGAAACCGGGAGGGGCCGATTAGGAGAGGGGCTTGTGGTGTAACACTTTTGTTGTGATGAAATATACATAATATATCAAGTTTACCACTTCAGCATTTTTAAGTGTGTAGTTCAGTGGCAGTGAGTGCACTCCCAGTGCCCAGCAATCATCGCCGCTGTCTGTCCCCAGAACGTCTTCATCCTCCCAGACTCTGCTCACTTAAACACTCCCAGCCCCTCTCCCCACCTCAGCAACCAAGGGTTTCCTCTCTGTCTGTGAGAATCTGACCACTTTGGATCAGTCATTTGATATCTGTCCTTTTGTGTCTGGCTTGTTGCTCTCGGCATAACGTCTTCAGGGTTCGAGCTGCCAGTCGCAGCACTGTCAGAACCTCCTCCTTGTTTAGGCTGGAACACCGTCTGCTTGCCAGCATACAGCAGGTCTGTCCATTCCGTCGGGGGATGCTTGAGTTGGCTCCTCTTTCAGTTACCGTGAATGGTGCTGCCAGGAAGCTTTTTGTACAAATATCTGTTTGAGTCTCCGCTTTCCATTCTTTGGGGCATGTGCCGAGGAGAGGAATTGCTGGACCGTGTGGTAATTCTATATTTAATTTTTTGAGGAACCGCCATAAAATTTTTTAAATGATGCTGGGCCTAGAGAGGAGGTTTGCTGGGGACCTGGTGGCGGAGGGCGGCTGGCGGGTGGAGAAGGAGCCGGAGGCCTGCGGGCGGGAGCTGCCCTGTGAAGGGGAGCCCGGGGCCCCCACAGTGCCAGACGGAAGCTCCAACCTTCTCCCCGAACTGCTCACAGCGCTAGTCCCGTCCTAGACGCGGTGTCGAACAGGAAGTGCGCAGCTTGGAGCACGAGGCAGTGGTTAGTGATGGCCTTCCGTCTGCATGAACAGTTTACAGAAACCATCAGGAGCCTCGGCACCATCGCCTGAGGCTGTAAATTACACCAGCGTCCCGATTTGGAGTAAAGGAGTCATTCCTTCAGGACCTCTGAGTGAAAAACACATCTTAGCATTATGTATGTTAGCTACTAGTGAGGTGGGTCTATTAGGGGAAGCACGCTGACTGAAACCGCCCGCCCTGGCCAGGCACCACAGTAACCACTTGCATGACTTGTTTTATGACAAGAGGTCCTGGAAAGGAACATGGAACTAATAAGCCACCCCCCACCGGAAGAGTGCGGGAAAGGTCAAAAGGAGACACCAGGTGGCCGACACCTCCCAGAATCCTCCTCTCTGGCCTCCATCTTGGCTGAACAGGGCTGCATCACCAGGAAGGACTCTGAGTCAGAAGGATTGGCTAAGACACCCTGGAAACTAACCCCATCACCATAAACCCGAGACGGCAAGCCACGTGGCAGGGCAGTTCTCCTGGGTTCCCTTGCCCTCCTGCTCTCGCCCGGGCGCCCCTTCCCAATAAAATCTCTGGCTTTGTCAGACATGTGTCTCCTCGGGCAATTCATTTCCAAGTGTTAGACAAGAGACCAGTTTCAGACCCTGGAAGGGGTACCACACACTCTTAACTGTTGTCCAAACATAATACCGCTCTTGGGTTCCCATCTTTTCTTTCTGACATGCTGGAGTTCTCAGCATCCTCTTTGTCTGAACCCCATGTTGACTTCGCCACAGAGACTATCCTCTCCAGGTCTGTGTCTGATCGTATATTTGAACACTCTTTGCTCCAACTACTGTTTTGTCTACCAGTTTTTCCTCTTTATCCTTTATGATTTGGGGGATTTCCATCCTTACCCATCCTTGAAATCACAAAGATGTCCCCGTCTTTTCTTCACTACCTTTGAAGTTTTGCATTTCACTTAGATCTCAGCCCAATTTATTTTGCAAATGATTTGGGGAACATTATTTCATATAATGATTAAAGTTAGATTCTTCCCTCAAATCATGAGCCATGCTTTCTTAGCTGGCTTGTGGCACCACGTTGTGCAGGCAGCGAGTTTTCTGTGTTTATTCGAGAGACAGAGAGGGAGAGTGTGCATGATTTGGGGCTTCTGTTTCTATGTCAGTATCTCACTGTTTTCATTCATAAAATTTTGTAATGTGCTGTAATAACTCATAGGAAAAGTGCCAAAATCTGTCCCCCAGAATGTCTTCCAAAAATATACTCTCTCAGTACATTAAAATACAGTAGGTGACCTTTCATTTTATCTTCATGGAGACATTCCTTCTAGAACCTTCCACCATTCCTCTCGCATCTGGACAGTTGCTCTGTGGGCCTGGTGCGGCGCTGTGGGCCCTGGGCCTCTGCTCAGCACCCTCCTGTGGACTGTGGCCCTGAGGCTCTCCTGCCCCTTAGCTTTCTGCACCCTGCAGTGTTGTTGTAGCAGGAACTTCTGGGAAAGAGTTCATGAGAGGCCACATCCAAGCGTGCAGACAGGAGACACCTGTGTTCTGCTCCAACGTGGACTGTCGCTGATAAGAGATTCTCACATGGAAAGCTTTGTCTCACAATTCTGGAAGGGCTGCTTCCCGGAGTCTGTGTTGCTGTGGATGCATCTGATGTGCTTCTGGCTCCTGGTCCTTGGGGATCTTTTTCTGCCTCTGCAGCTTCGCAGCGACCGAACTTGTGTGAGTCTTTCGTTCGGTCCTTGCTGGGTCCCCTCTGACTAAAAACAGGTGTCCTCTTCTGGGAGACATTTGGGCTATTTTCTTTAAGTTGTTTACTCTCCGGTTTCTTTTCGTTCTGGAACACCTGTCTTTCAGATGTCAGACTTATCCTTGAGTTTCCTTGTTTTCTGTCTCCTCCTTTACCGTATTTTTCTACTTTGCGATATCTTAACTTCCTCCTCCAGTCTTTTGGTTGACTCTCATATTTCTATTGGACACTAAAACATTTCCATCTTTAAGAGCTCTTTCTTGTGCTCTGAGCGGGCCTGTCGAGGCCTCCCATTCTTGTTCCGTAGGCCTGGCACTTCACTCTCTGTCCCTGAAGGCGGCCCTGTGGGCCTCAGTGGCCTGGGGGCGGGGTGGGGAGAGCCGAAGGCGTGCTCACGCCCCCACCCCCGCTCTCCCGAGCTCCTCGCAGATCCTCTTCCAGAGTGAGTGCTTCCGCTGGAACAGATGCTCTGGGCCTGCTCTAGGGTAGTCATGCAGCAGATCCTGAAACGTGGCTGAGGCAAGGACTGATCCTAACAGTAACTGTACCTCATAAGAAGTTTTTAGCAAGCGAAGAACTGGGTTGATACTCATGTTACAAAGGTCACTGGCAGCAGAAACAAGCAAAATTGGAGGAAGGCAATGCCGAAGGCT
The DNA here is from genome assembly GCF_019320065.1 of Cervus canadensis. NCBI lineage: Eukaryota > Metazoa > Chordata > Mammalia > Artiodactyla > Cervidae > Cervus > Cervus canadensis. Next base: position 109,731,610 of record NC_057388.1, read on the forward strand.
GAGAGAGAAGTTAGCTGAGAAATGAGGAGACCTTTGGCCAACACCTGTGAAAAATTTGTAAAATAGGATATCAGCCCGGCCTGCTTTATAGAATCATTGTGAAAATGAAATAGATATGTGGAATTCTTTGTAAATAAAAACAACATAAATGTAAGATATCATTCACCTTGAGAGTCCTTGGACAGCAAGGAGATCAAACCAGTCAATCCTAAAGGAAATCAACCCTGAATATTCACTGGAAGGATTGATGCCGAAGCTGAAGCTCCAATACTTTGACCACTTGATGCAAAGGGCTGACTCATTGGAAAAGCCCCTGATGCTGGGAAAGATTGAGGGCAGGAGGAGAAGTGGACGACAGAGGATGAAATGGTTGGATGGCATCACGGACTCGATGGACATGAGTTTGAGCAAGCTCCAGGAGTTGGTGATGGACAGGGAGGCCTGGCGTTCTGCAGTCCGTGGGGCTGCAAAGAGTCAGACATGACTGAGCGACTGAAGAACACCAGATTATTCTCCTTGACTTCTGTGCACCCATATAAAAGCAGCATTCTAAGTATGGTGGAATGAGGTAAGTAATGTGAGTGTTTTGCCTTAATACTTGCAAAATAATGTCATTAAAATGATGCATGAGTTACCACCCTGTAAAACGCACTGGACTCACATTCCCTGTTGTTTGAACTTCAGCACAGAAGTTGGGCCTCTTTGACCCTCCCCCGTTGCCACTGTCGGCGGATGAATGGGACAGAGTGAAGCAGAGGTCCGTGGAGCAGGGGGACTCCATGCAGCCGTGCCCGATATGCAAAGAGGAGTTTGGACTTCACCCGCAGGTGTTTAACATGAGCCTTACATAAGCAAGCCTACGGGGCGTTCTCCAGTGACTGGACTCTGAACTGGGGATTAAGAGGGTCCGCGCTTCTTTCTTCCAGTCTCTTCCTCCTATTTGACCCTCAAAGACTCAACATTTTCTTTTCCATTAGTTAAGTTTGTATATGAGAAAGAGCTAAACACCCTCACTGAACACTCTTATTTACTGAGTACAGAGTTTGTACAGGACTGTTCCCACTCCACTGGCCATGCGCAGCAGGGGTGGGGGAACCCAGCTGGCAAGTTGCACAGAGCAGACGAGTGAGGATCGTTTATGTTGTTTCAAGAATTGAAATCCTAAAAGGAAAACCAAGCTTGAATATCTCCAAAGAATCTGTGGGATGATCTTTAAGTAAAATCTTATAACAATCTTTATTATGAAAGTTTACCATAGTAAGACTGATGATAATATAGATAATATACTATCAGTTTATGTCATAGTTTTTTTTTTTTTTTTCCTGTACGTACTTTGTCTAATTAAACTTCAATCTCCTGGAAGTTAAGGGGCTCTGCTATTTCTAGAATCTTTTGTGTTTTGTTTTTTTTTTTTAGCTAATGACCACCCTGAGTAATTTCTCTCATATGTAGCATTATGCTTTCTACACAGAGGCACTTGGAACTTTGCTTTAAAAAAAAGAAAATACAGCAAATATATTTAAAAGCAGGCTTAGAGTTCACAGCCTAGGAATCCCAGGCTTCATCTACCAACCTGGCACATAAACTCTCAAACTTCATTTGTTTTAATGAGTTTTTATGGTTAATGAGTTAGTTCACAATCATAAACTTTTGTTCTTTACTAATTTGAACTCACACATTATTTTAAACATACTTATTATTATGTTCTAGTTCTCTATCAAGACCTAATATCTTATGTACATGAAAGTTGGGTATTTCAGAAAGATTGTGGTCCTTAAAGCGTGGAAGTAGCTCTGGAACTATTTACCATTTAGTTAATGAGATAATAAAGCCACGAGGAGTCTTTCTGGCCCCAACAACCTCTTCATTAATTGTGCTGCAGACACTTGGTCCAATGGTGATGTGAAGAAGGAAATCTTGAAGCTGAGTATCTGAAGTGGGACTGGAATGTCACACACCCAGCATTTCTCCCATTCTGCTGTTTATAAATGTCTCACTGTAATATTTTTGGTTACAGATATAGACACGGGTGTCTTTTGCATTTCAAGTTTTAGTTGTTAGGTTTAGCTTTTTCCTTTGTTGTTGTTCAGTTGCTAAATCATGTCTGACTCTTTGCAACCCCATAGACTATAGCCCATCAGGCACCTCTGTCCATGGGATTCTCTAGGCAAGAATACTGGAGCGGGTTGCCATTTCCTTCTCCAGGGGATCTTCCTCACCCAGGGATTGTATCCCAGTCTCTTGCATTGGCAGGCACGTTCTTTACCACTGAGCCAACTGGGAAGCCCAGTTTTTCCTTAGTCAGCATTTTCCCGACATTTGATCAGTTCAGCTCACGTGTCTCTGAGGTGGGTGTTATATCCCTTACAGATGAGGAAATAAACAATTCCCATGATTCATGGCAGGTTGCCTCAGGACATGTACTGAGCAGGGCTGGGGTCCAACCCTGACTTCTAGGACACTCTCAGTGTGTTTACCACCACTGAGTCATTCAGTTTTCTTATCTCAGAGAATGTTTGCCAACAACAACTATTTATGAACATTTAATAGTATATTTTAAATATACAGAGTTCAGTTCAGTTGCTCAGTCGTGTCTGACTCTTTGTGACCCCATGGACTGCAGCAAGCCAGGCCTCCCTGTCCATCACCAACTCCCAGAGCTTGCTCAGACTCATGTCCATCGCATCAGTGATGCCATCCAACCATCTCATCCTCTGTTGTCCCCTTCTCCTCCTCCTCCTCCTGCCTTCAATCTTTTCCCAGCATCAGGGTCTTTTCAAATGAGTCAGTTCTTCCCATCAGGTGGCCAAAGTACTGGAGTTTCAGCTTCAGCATCAGTCCTTCAAATGAATATTCAGGGCTGACTTCTTTTAGGATTGACTGGTTGGATCTTCTTGCAGTCCAAGGGACTCTCAAGAGTCTTCTCCAACATCACAGCTCAAAAGCATCAATTCTTCAATGCTCAGCTTTCTTTATAGTCCAACTCTCACATCCATACGTGACTACTGGAAAAACCATAGCTTTTACTAGATGGACCTTTGTTGGCAAAGTAATGTCTCTGCTTTTTAATATGCTGTGTAAGTTAGTCATAGTTTTTCTTTTAATCTTTAATTAGCTTTTTAATCTTTAAGGAACAAGCATCTTTTAATTTCATGGCTTCACTCACCATCTGCAGTGATTTTGGAGCCCCCCCAAAATTAAATCTCTCACTGTTTCCATTGTTTCCCCACCTATTTGCCATGAAGTGGTGGGACCAGATGCCATGATCTTAGTTTTGTGAATGTTGAGTTTTAAGCCAACTTTTTCACTCTCCTCTTTCACTGTCATCAAGAGGCTTTTTAGTTCTTCTTCACTTTCTGCCATGAGGGTGGTGTCATCTGCATATCTGAGGTTATTGATATTTCTCCCAGCAATCTTAATTCCAGCTTTTGCTTCATCCAGCCTGGCATTTCTCATGATGTACTCTGCGTATAAGTTAAATAAGCAGGACGACAATATACAGCCTTGATGTACCACTTTCCCAATTTGGAACCAGTCTGTTGTTCCATGTCTGGTTCTAACTTGCTTCTTGACCTGAATACAGATTTCTCAGGAGGCAGGTCAGGTGGTCTGGTATTCCCATCTCTTTAAGAATTTTCCACAGTTTGTTGTGATCCACACAGTCAAATGTTTTGGCATAGTCAATAAAGCAGAAGTGGATGTGTTTTCTGGAACTCCCTTGTTTTTTGTGTGATCCAATGGATTTTGGCAATTTGATCTCTGGTTCTTCTGCCTTTTCTAAATCCAGCTTGAACATCTGGAAGTTCTTGGTTTACATACTCTTGAAGCCTCACTTGGAGAATTTTGAGCTAGACTAGATGGACCTTTGTTGGCAAAATAATGTCTCTGCTTTTTAATATGCTATCTGGGTTTGTCATAGCTTTTCTTCCAAGAAGCAAGCTTAAATGGTAATAATTTAAAAGGACCCACATTAATGAGTTTTTGCAATTTAGGCTTCTTGGTGGCAGTAAGTTTCAAGAATTGGTTTTAGAACTTTCTGAGTTGTGTTTATTCCATTCTTCCCATTAAGAAGAAAAGTATAGACTGAATAAAGGCATGATGGTGGGGTGAGGGGATGATTACTTTAAAACTGGGAGGTTTCCCCCAGATGAAGTGGCCCAGGGAAGGCATGGGCCTTCCATGCCTTCCATGCCTTGGAACATTCACTCCTGGGGAAGTTTATCTGCTGCGACCCCCTCCAGCCCAGCGCTGTCAGAGAGAATTCAGAAACGCAGAGCAGGGGAGTGGACTGCATGCTGGCTGGCCTGGTCTCACCCTTCCCTGCTCCTTCTTTCCAGAAGAACCAACCTCCTTTCTCTTCATTCAGTCTAAGCTCCGTTGTCCCAGCCCTGAGTATCTTTAGACAGTTTGGATATAACATCTCAACCCAGAATATCATAGCATCACCGACTCAATGGACATGAGTCTGAGCAAACTCCAGGAGACAGTGAGGGACAGGGAAGCCTGGCGTGATGCAGTTCTTAGGGTCACAAAGAGGTGGGCACGACTGAGCGACTGAACAACAATGGAATACCATTATTCAGTGGGAATTTGGGCCACAGAAAGGTGGAATTTTCTGGCGACCACCCTTGCCCTGCATTTAAAGGAGAAAAGGTAATTCATGTGTCTCTGGGATTTACTGCTCATTAGAGAGTGCAGTTGAGTTGAACAGAGTCCTAAGAAAAGGTGTTTGCTTTCTGTCCTCTGTACCCCACCCCCAGCCTGGGTCCCTGCCAGCTGTGCTCAGAATAGGATCTGCCCAGAAATATTTCTCTTTTATAATAGTCTCATTTTTAAATATACACTTGTTCTGTAGCAAACTTCATGTGTTTGTTTGATGTTTCAGATTGTTGTTAAGTTTCTCTTGTTGAGATTATATACCCGTGCCATGCTAAACTTTAACTCCGAATATTGTAAATATCAAGGTTGTTAAATCTGCTTCTTAACGTTTTCAAAGAAGCAACACAGCTTACTTTTAAAGAGTCAGAACTTTTCTTTTAATTAATGCATTTATGCTGCTTAATTTAAACTTCAAACCTCCTTTGTCTTCTCTGAACAGGTGCTGCTCTCCTGCTCCCACGTGTTCCACAGGGTGAGGCGCCCCCTGCCCCGCGCCCCCAGGGGCACACAGCACCCTCCCAACTCAGAGGGTTGAGGCCGTCTCGCACTTTGCTGTTTAGTCCCTCAGTCGTGTACAACTCTTTTCGACCCCGTGGACTGTGGCCCACCAGACTCCTCTGTCCATGGGATTTTCCAGACACGGATACTGGAGTGGGTTGCTATTTCCTCCTCCAGGGGACCTTCCCCACCCAGGGATCGAACCTGCGTTGGCAGGCAGATTCTTTACCACTGAGCCACCAGGGAAGCCCTCTCTCACTTTCCGGCTCCCGAAAAGAGCCATTTATTTTATCCCTATGGTTTTAGACTAGAGTAGGACTCATCCTGTTTTGAGAATTGTGAATTCTCCATGGCGTTAGAGCCACAAATGTCCCTACAGAGAGTGTGGTTAGTGAGGACTGCTGGCGTGGGCGAGCACCCGCTCCCGCCGAGTTCACTGCCCGGTTGCCTGAACGCAGCGACCATCCACCTTCACACAGGGGTGCTCAGAAATGTTTGATGTGCCTGCATGTACATTCTTGTAAAATATCATTTTTCATGAGGAAGGTGTTAACATCTGATGAAACTTCTTCCCTTCATAATCTAAATTGGACTAAGTCTCATAATTATGTGAGAAAAAGAACACTATAATTACATGAGAAGTAAAACGTGTTGTTTCTGCGTAATTACTCGTGAAATTTCAAGTGAAATGTTTTCCTTCAGGCTTGCCTTCAGGCTTTTGAAAAGTTCACAAATAAAAAAACGTGTCCTCTCTGTAGAAAGAACCAGTACCAAACCCGGGTGATCCGCGATGGGGCCCGACTCTTCAAAATCAAGTGTGCGACCAGGTGAGCGGCCCGAGCCCCGGGACGCGTCCCCGGCCGCGCGGGAGCAGGCCCGCCCCGGGCGCGCTCTGGGGGCTGCGCGGTGGGGGTCTTCCCTGCCGCCCGGGGCTGACGGCGCCCTGTGCCCTAGGATCCAGGCGTCCTGGCGCGGACACGTGGTCAGGAGGTGGTACCGGGACCTGAGGAGGACGATGCCGCCCACAGATGCCAAGCTGAGGAGGAAGTTCTTTGAAGCCAAGGTGGGTGTGACCCCGACGCCGCCGGCGGCTCCCCTGCCCGCGGCTCGCGGCGCCTGCGGGGGGCCCGTGACACCCTGAGCCGGGCTTCAGCTTCGGGCTCTTTTAAACGGTGGGATGCCGGCCCCGTAAACTGGCTCTCTAACCCGGATGGTAAATACTTTAAGATTTCCTTTTCTAGTCACCACATAAAAGAAAGAGAAGTCGCTCAGTCGTGTCCGACTCTTTGCGACCCCAGGGACTGTAGCCCACCAGGCTCCTCCGTCCATGGGATTCTCCAGGCAAGAGTACTGGAGTGGGTTGCCATTTCCTTCTCCATCATAAAACTTGTAAAATTGGATAAGGTGAAATTCAGAGCAAGCTTTTGCGTGTCCACCTTATGACAACGATTTAGATAAACTCATCTCTTCAGAGAAAAGAAAGGAAACGGCTCAAGGTTTCACACCTCCTGAGCAACGGAAGGACCTCCTGGCCTCACCAAAATGCGAGAGAGAGAGTTTTAGAAATAAATAACTGCGGTTTCTGCCTTTTCCTTTAACCAGTTTTTACCTGTTTGGGTTTTTTTTTTTTTTTTTTGGCCTGTTTAACAACTTCCCCTACGTGCCTCATACAGAAAGGCCAGGCACAGAGGAGGAGCCAGCCCCGACCTGCCTCCCAGCTCTGCGGCCTCGGGCGACACCCTGGCTCCTGCCTGGGGCCCCGTCTGTGCTGCAAAGGAGGGCGGAGCACACAGCGGGCACTGGAGACCGCGTTTACTGTAAACATTACTGAATCATTCGGGTCTGTCTGTGTGCGGCCTTAGACATAGTGCGATTCCGTAATTTGTAGACGCGCCCTGTATGAGAGGATGGCGTTGTGACAGTGTCGCCTGGAATCACTGGGGCAAACCCGCAGTTATCTGTTATCTGTGGAAACTCCACTCCCGTTTATTTCCATCCTTTCTAAAGGCATCTGTCTTCTAGCCTGCACTCCCACGTGGGATAATGAGCGATAGGAAGTTACCCTTCGCCATGCAAGGGGTGCCCTCTCTCCTGTCGTGTGATTCCTTGTGTCGAGAGCCTAAGGACTGAGCCCCGTGCGCCGGGGAGGGGGTCGCCATGGGCCATCGTCCAACCTCCTGCCCGACCTCAGGCTGCGGGGCTGATGTCCGTGCGTCTCAGGACCCCACCATCCTTCTGCATGCCTGGAGTTGGGGGGGGAGGGGCGGTCTTCTTCAGTGCCCCTGAAAGTAGATGGACTTAGCTTGACCACAAAGCAGCGATCATAACAGATTTTTCTAATGCCCTTCCTGGTCGCTAGGTAATGGTTCCAAGCAAGGTAGCTGTCAGTATGTGCAAAAGAAAATCAGAATCATGGCTCATGTGAAGTCACCACGCCTCAGACTTAATCGAGAACGCGCACTTGATTTGCGCGCCGGAGTAGGACACCAGTAAAGGCAGCGTGTGAACAAGCGACCTTAAAATACTGAGTCTCTTGATGACTCCGAGGTTGACGCGGGTGGAGCGACTCCCTTCTGTGGCCCAGCGCGGCCGGCTGGAGCTGCCCCGGAGCCGCCCCTTTTCCCGGCTGGAGGGGGGCAGAAACAGGGAGGAGGAGGCCGTGGATGGGGAATCTGGGGTCTCCCCCCCGCCCCCCGCAGGACAGGCGCGGAGGACGTCTGGGGCAGGGGCAGGGCCTGGGCGGCTGCAGGTGCCCCCATGAAAACCCCCGAGTTCCGTGCCGCCTGGGCCTTTCTCAAACGTCCCCATTTTACAGAAGAAACAGCAGATTAGCTAAAACTCCGGATAACGGACGCGATAGAAAGAACACGTGCCACCTTCACTGTTTCCTGGACAGTGAGCCTCTCCCCCGAACGGCTCAGGGAGCACCATGCTCACCTCCTTAGTAGGTCTCAGCTCCACCGAGTCTACCGTCCTCTCTAGAGAGCCTTGTCCCTTCCCCTCACAGAGTCCCTGGGCTCACCACCCCCACCCCCGACCCCCAGCCTGGATGGGGCCGCCGTCACTCCCTCCGCGGCCTCTGTCTCACCTCCCGCCTGTTGTGGTTCGCTCTGAGCCAGTAAGCGACTGTCTCCCATGCTGGTTTTTCTTCTTCCTCTTATATTCCTTCCATGTTTTTCTGTATTCTTAGCCTAACAGTAACGCTTATTCTCTGTGTTCCTCTTAATAATTTATAATATATAATAATTATTATTATTATATATAACTATTACATATATATATGTGGGATCTCAAATCAGAAATTATCATTTCTGCTTGGAAAAATTTAATTACAGACTCAATAGTTGTTTTACCTTCTGTGTATATTTTTTTATTTTCATGCATCAGTTTAAGATAACTTTTGAACGCATAGACTACCCTTTGTGTTCACATGGAGCAGAGTCGAGCGGCTCAGCCGGCTGTACGCACACATGCCACATACTTCAGACCGCTCTTCCCCAGAAGCATTTTAACTTAGTGAAGTTATACTCCTACTTTGTTGCACAAATAGGCATTTTATCATTGCCTCTTTCCATTTATGAAATCTAGAATCCCCGGCTTTCTCTGCTGGTTTCCTAAATCTTCTCCACGATTTTTTCACAGCTCACCCCAGCCCACTTATCCCATTTGGCCATGAACAATCGACATCTGTAAACCCAAACCTCATTTTCAATAAATGAAGACTGCATTTACGTCAGGTAGTAGATTGGCAGAAGTATACAATCCTGTCCCTGCACCTGGTGGCTGATAATGGTAGAGGCCTTGTATACTTAAATGCCTACCTAGGTAGAGCCCAGAGACCATCCTTTATGATATAGACCACTTCTTATCATTTACTGAATGACTCTTGTGATTTGATGACTTTTCCTTCCTCTTCCAACTTGATGGACTCACTTGCTGAGCTATAAGTATGATCTTGTTGTTCAGTCGCTCAGTCGTGTCCAACTCGTTGTGCCCCAGGGACTGCAGCACGCCAGGGCTCCCTGTCCATCACCATCTCCCAGAGCTTGCTCAAACTCATGTCCATCGAGTCGGTGATGCCATCCAACCATCACATCCTCTGCTGTCCCCTTCTCCTCCCATCTTCAATCTTTCCCAGCATTAGGGACTTTTCTAATGAAGAGTCAGCTCTTCCTAGGGATGATGTAGGAAATGTTAATCTACAACTTTAAATGCCAGCGTGCTTGTGTGGAATCTGAGAGGTGATTAAACTAGGTCTGAGTTTCACATCACCCAGGAGTCTATAGATACACCAGAGATATACACAGATGACAGTTTGAGAACCATATCAGTAAGGTACTGTGAGCTACTGGGTGAAAGATTGTTGGGGAACTGCATTTTTCACACACAATCTCAAAGAATCACCCCACAGATGAGTCAGAATCTATCAAGAGGAGGAGAAGTGCATACACTGGAAAAGTCCAGTAATCCTCTTCTCAGCCCAGGGGCCACAAAGCCGGCCACTGGGCAGAGTGACCCCTGAGCCACATGTGCACACGGAACACTGGGGCAGAGCTGCGCCTTTGCACTTTGACACCAACGATGCTTCACCTGGGCCCAACCACGAGGACACCTGTGAGCAGGTGGGTCCACAATGAGAAGTATTCTGTGAAACAGCTGACATCAACAGAACAGTGTCATAAAGAACAAAAGAGGAATGTTCTGGAACAAAGTTACTTGAGAGATAGAACATTTAAATGTAATGAAAAATCTCTGGCCGGATCCTAGGTCAACACTAAACATGAAAGGAACATGAAAACCAAGCAGCTGTGGCAGTGCCAGAGGAGCACAGTAATCTTCCCAGTAACGGACTCCAAAGACGTGGAGGTCTGGGATTTACACGGGGAAGAACTCACGTGTCTTGAGGAAGCTCAGTGAGCTACCATAGAACACAGAAAAACCGTTCAACAATCTGAGGAAGACAACATAGAAACAAAATGAGAAATTTAACAGAGTGATAGAAAAATTAAAAAGAACCAAGCAAATTCTGGAGCTGAAGTACACAATGAATGAAATGAAAGGAAAAAAAAAAAAGCCTTTAATAGAAGGCATAAACATTAGAATGGTTCAAACAGAAGAGTGTGAGTTAGAAGACAAAACTTCTGAAATTATTCAGTAAGAGGAGAACAAAGAAAAAAAAGTGACGAAGGTATGTGTGATTCTTGGAATACATTAGAAGAAATAATTTGTAAATTATTAGAGTCCCAGAAGAAGAGAGGAAGGAGGAGGCAGATGGTATATAAAGAAACAATGGCTGAGAACTTCCCAGATGGGGGAGAGATTTAGCCATCCAAGTTGGTAAACCTCATAGGTCACCAAACAAACTCAATTTAAAGAGATGTTCTCCAAGACACATTATAATAACTGTCAAAAATCAAAGACAGCATCTTAAAAGCAGCAAGAGAAAATAAGCTTATAACTAACTTAACAAGAAAATGCCCACAGGCTATCAGTGGGTCTTAGCAGACTCACAGGCCAGAAGGCGATATATTCAAGGTGCTAAAAAGAAAAAAAACTGCCGAGCAAGAATACTTTACTAGCAAAGATGTCCTTCAGAAATGAAGGAGAGATAACAAAGCCTGCCCCAAACAAATGAAAGCTGAGGGACTTCATCTCTAGACCTGCCTCCCAAGAAATGTTGAGTTTTTCAGGCTGAATGCTAATTTCAGGAAGGATGCTAATTAGTAACACATGCATGAGTGTGCTCAATCATGTCTGACTCTGTGGCCTGTGGACTATAGCCACCAGGCTCCTCTGTCCATGTCCATGGGCTTGCCCAGGCCAGAAAACTGCAGCAGGCTGCCCTTTCCTCCTCCAGGCAATCTTCCTGACTCAGAGAGCGAACCCTTGCCTCTTGTGTCTCCTTCGTTGGCAGGTGTATTCTTTACTACTGCACCACCTGGGAAGTCCCGTTAGTGACATGGGAACACACGAGAGAAAGCACACTGTCAAATGGAGAACACTCCTAATACCGTAATATTGTGCTATGTTACTCCCTTATAAAGGCTGAAGAACGAAGTATTAAAAATAACTGTAGCTACAGTAATTTGTCAGTGAATATATTTGTCAGTACTATACAAAGATGAACAGTATATAGTATTTGTCAATACTATAAAAAGATGTCAGTTGTGACATAAAAAATGTAGAAGGGGGAAGTAAAAGGGTGGAGTGTATGCAGTCAAAGTTATCAGTGTAAAACAGACTTGTATCTGTACAATGTTTTATGTAAGCCCCACGGTAACCACACAACAAAACCCTACCATAGATAGACTGAGTTAAGGAGAAGGGAAGAGAGCCTTCCACTCTGCAAGACCGTCAGTCCACAAAGGACCAGCAAGGGAGGAAGAGAGGAAGACAGGATCGAGGGACAGACGGGCGGCAGTAGGGGGCGTCCGGAAGTCCTTACCTAGCAGTGATGATGATCAATATGAATGAATCAATTTGTCCAGTCAATAGGCATAGAATGAGCAGATGGATTCAAAAGCAAAACTGCCTACAGAGAGACTTGCTGCACCATTAAGGGCACAAATAGGCTCAAACTGAAGGGACAGAGAAAGCTGTTCCACGCGGGTAGAAACCAAGAGACAGCAGGGGCGGCTGTGCTCGTGTCAGATAGAAGAGATGTCAAAGCTGTGGCAGAGAAGAGCACTGGATAAAGACGGAGCAGCGAATCCGTCCAGAGGATGCGGCCAGAACTCACCCAAAACGGATTAAAGACTAAAGCCTGAAACCACAAAACTCTTAAAGAAAAGCACAGGGGGAATCTTGGCACTGATCTTGGCAACGATGTTTTTGGATACACCACCAAAAGCACAGGCAACAAAAGCAGAAATAAATGGTCCACTTGACACTATCACAACACTGTTGTATCGGCTGTACTCCAACACAAAATAAAAAGTTTAATTAAAAACATAATCAGCTAGAGGGGAAAGGAGGGAAGAGAGAAGAGAAGTTAGGGATGGAAGCCAGATTTCTCTGAGAGTGTTCAGTTGGTGTTTTTATTTATTAAATGTTCTTAATAACTAAAAATTAATAAATAAACTACATCAAAATAAATAGCTTCTGCACATCACTGGAAACAGTCTACAAAATGAAAAGAGACAACCCAAAGAATGGGAGAAAATATTTGCAAATCATAAATCTCATAAGGGGGTTGTATTCAAAATATATAAAGAACTCATACAACTCAACAGCCAAAAAACCCAGCCATCTGATTTTTTTTAAATGGGCAGAGGCGGTGACTAGACACCCCTCTGAAGAAGACATACACATGGCCAACAGGTGCGTGAAAAAGGTGTTCAGCCTCAGTAATCATCAGGGAAATGCAAGTCAGCACCACGGTGATACCACCTCCCGTCTGTTAGAATGACTGTAACAAAAAGGCGAGAAAGAATGAGTGTTGGCGAGGATGTGGAGGAAAGGGAAGTTCTGGGCGCTGTTGCTGGGAATATAAATAGGTACAGCCTCGATGGAGATACTAAAGCTTGAGTAAAAGTGGGACTACCAAAGACTGCCATACCACCAGCGGTTCCATTCCTGGGCCTCCGACCATCTAAAGGAGAAATCAAGAGCTAAGAGAGACTTCTGCACACCCATGCTCATGGCAGCATTGTGCATGATGGCCACGACCCAGAAGCAGCCTGAGTGTCGATTAACAGATGAATGGACGAGGAAGACGTAGCCCACATACAGCGGAATTCAGCCATGAGAAAGAAAGCAAGCCTACCATTTGCACCAACACACGTGAACCTTGAGGACGGTATGCTAAGGGACATAAACCAGACAGAGAAATATGATGTGATTCCACTTGTGTGTGAAACCCGCGGAGGTGGAACTGACAGAAACAGAGTAGAATGGCGGTGGCCAGGGCCATGGGCAGAGGGGCAGGCGAGGGGAGATGCCAGGCTGAGGGCAGCGTGCAGTGCTCAGCCTGGCGATGGCAGTCAGCAACACTGTATCAGATGCTTGAACGCTGCCCGGAACGTAGATCGGACATCGGACATGGCCTCACCGTAGACAGGAAGTGGTGTTAACTCACCCTTCTGTTCCTAAGAGACTCAGGTTCAAGCCCTGGGGTGAGATGATCCCCTGGAGGAGGGCCTGGCAGCACACTCCAGTATTCTCACCTGTGGGCTATGGTCCACGGGGTCCCAGAGAGTCGGCTTAGCACACACGCAGCCTCCTGTGGTGATTGCTTCCCAATATGTAAGTGCATCGAGTCATCACATTGTAACCTGGAAACTTACACCACATTATACATCAGTTCTGTCCCAATATATGTAAAACTTTGGTAACTGAGATTCTTGTGAAATGACAGATGGACGGGTGATGAACCAGTAGAAAGTCACCCACCTCAGTGTCCAGAGATTCTAAGTCTACAGTAAGGACTTGGACTTCTTCACAGCAGATCAGTGAAGAAAAAGACTTATTGAAAAGAACAGTTAATGTCGGCATTTACATGAAGGAGAAAAACAGACATTACTTCATACCTTATCCTCAGAAGAGTTCCATGTTAATTACATAAATACTTGCCAAGCGAATATATAAAATTACTAGAATGCATCAGATGACGCACCGGGCCCTGAGCTCTGCCCCACCCGGGGCCCAGGACAGCGTGGTGACCCGTGTGCGCTGGGAGCTTAGGAAGGCCTCCTGACGTTGCCGCTGGAGCCGGGGGTCAGCGGCCCCCACCGTGCCAAGCTGCTCAGCAGAAGAGCGCCAAAGACCCACTGACGGTCAACAAGGTGAAATGATCGTCTTTACTTGAGTTTCTAGTAACAACGGAGCATTGGCTTATATTAATACAGAGATTGAAATACACATGGTATTCAGGGGTTTTGGCTATTTTCATGTGCTTTTTAAAAGATGTGATCCTGTGAACAGAATAAGTATTTCTCAGTACAGTACCGTAACAGCCTAATAAGAGAGATATTAGACACGAAACAACTGTGAACTCTGAGTTAGTAAAGAAAGAAGTCATTGTCCAGAGGTGCCTTTACAAAAGACTTTCATCTCAGTTCAAAAGGATACCCTATTTTATTAAAGATAACTCAGTGGCAATTTTCTAATGGTAGAGACTCTTCAGAGTCCCTTGGACTGCAAGGAGAGCCAACCAGTCAATCCTCAAGGATTTCAACCCTGAATATTCATTGGAAGGACTGATGCTGAAGCTGAAGCTCCAATACTTTGGCCACCTGATGCAAAGAGCCGACTCACTGGAAAAGACCCTGATGCTGGGAAAGACTGAAGGCAGGAGGAGAAGGGGGCAACAGAGGGTGAGATGGTTAGATGGCATCACTGACTCAATGGACATGTGTTTGAGCAAACTCCAGGAGATGGTGAAGGACAGGGAAGCCTGGCGTGCTGCAGCCCGTGGGGTCACAAAGAGTTGGACACGACTGAGCGGCTTAACAGCAATGATGGAAATAGAATTTTATTATTTTCATCAAGAAACAAACGTGCATTTCAGTTTTTTTAAGAAGTTTGAACTGTTCTCCTTTAAATGCCTATAAAAATACTTTAACTTGAGCTTGTCAGTATAATGAGCCTTTCAAATCTAGAAATCACAGGTTAAGAGATTTAAAATAAAAGTGTAACTCTTGGTCCTAGATTCTCACTGTCTTCATCTTGACAGTTTTTCAGACCCAGGCGTGTGTCCCAAAGCCCAGCTTCGGAGGCATCGGGGTCTGCAGGTTCCCTAGTGATAGATGCACTAAAAGAGAAAGCCCAAAGCCGCGGCAAGCAAGGGGTTCATCAAGGCCCCAGTGGGCGGGAGACCAGCCCTGTGACAGGGACATTCCAGGAGCGCCAGGCTCCTGCACGGGCCTGCCTTTGGCTCTGCCTTCTGACACCCGCGTGTTCACCCTGTCACCCTCCTCACACAGAACTGTAGATCAGTGAGCCGTGAGGGACCCAGTGTCTGAATTTCAGAAATCGGACAGTTTACAGAGCAAAATGTGCAGTAGCTACAGTATCGAATATGATACGTTTATCATAAAGGACCCCCTGTGGGACCAGGGGTCCTTTAAACTGGGGGTGACTTGTGCAACCAGAAGCCGCATTTCTAAGTTCTGTCTCCATACTGACCATGGGTGAGAGTCAGTGTAAAGTCATCTTATGTTTAGTCTAAAAAACTGAAATTGCAAATGACTAGAAGGAGGAAACTGCATGACCCACTCCACCGCCCAAGGCTGACGGACGGGTGCGTGTCGGCCCCGCCGCCTCTGTGGGCCCATTAGTCGGGGCGCTGCAGCAGGGTCCCCTCTCCTCGCAGCCCCTGCAGCTCCGTACCCCAGGGATCTCCTGCCATCCAGAGTCTGCCGGTGATCAGAGAAACCCGGCCTCCAGCAGACTCATTACCAACTTTCAAAAACTGTCCATTTGGCCAAGTAAGAGCTAAACCCAAGCATCACATGGAGGCCCTCAGAATCATCTCCTAAGATTGAAGGGCTGTTTCAAGAGCAGGAAAGCTGGCAGTATCTGACCACACACTACAGGATATTCCTGGACACTGAAATGTCCAGCTCTAGAAGTTTCACTCCACTGAATTCCCTTTTTTTTTCCTTGTCTGGCAGATAGGTGAAAACTTCTCGCCATAGCTGGGGACCACTGGCCTGGTTCCCTTTGGGGAAAAGAAGGCTAATCCACAGAAAAGACAGTCAGAGCAGGGGCGAGACTGTGATATTTTTAGGCACCACACATGAGGAAGTGCTTGGCCCCTTTAAAGTTTCAAGACCTCACCAAGATGGATATGTCTTTAATACTGGAGATTAGATTAGCTCCGGCCGTTCTATTTTTATAAATCAATCCGTCTTTCTCGTAAAAGAACCGTGGCCTTGCCAGTGCTCGCCCTTCTGTCTCAGGGCGATTAATAAGGGGGATGAATGAGGTCTTCTCCCGCCTCCGTTGTCCTGCGTCTGCTGGGTGTCAGCAGTCTAGCAGAACGCAGAGGTCATCTCTCCACAGACAGTCACGCTCCCCCAGGCCCAGGCTTTGTCTTGGCAGCGCTGCCTTGCCTGGAATACCCCTGGCACATTCCTGACAAGACCGAACAGGGCAGAGTGAAGCTGCGTCACACCGGAGGTCTCTCAGACACCAGGCAGGGCCGCGCTAAGGGCGGAAGGGGGTCCCCTGCTGGGCCCGAGCCCCCCGGGGCAGCGTGCGGAGTGGCCCTGCATTGGCGGCGCCCTCGGCGCGGAGGGCCGTCAGGCCGCGCCGACACCGCAGGCCGGCCGCGCTCCCGCGCCGTCGACTGAACCCAGATCAAAGCCGCCCGGGGAGGTCACGAGAGCCGCCGCGCTCACGCCTGTCACTGTGTGTACAGAACGCCCGAGTGTCGCCCAGAATGCAGTGGTCGGTCCTTGAGTGCCTTTGATCCTTATCTGGGAGTTCTGCTAGCATATGTCATATAATTGAGGTATGGCCTTTTATTGCGGCAATTAAAACTTTTCAAATGCATTATATTATCTCCACCCGAGCTAAAAGTCCGGGCCATTGTTTAGAAAGCGAGGTGAGGGGTCTGTCAGATGCTGCGGTTGACTTTAGGGACAGCCGCTCCCAGCCCCGCCCCCGGGAGGGTGCTCTGACTTTTTTTTTTTTTCATTCCATCTCGCCAAACAGCATAATGGTCTTCACGTTTGCTCAGCCCTTTTGACTTCCTTTATCACATAGAGATGGCAAACATTCTGTTGCTAACTTGAAGTGGCTCCAAGCAGCAAGACGGGAGGACATTAAACCAGTAAAAGCTTATCAACGGATTCATTGATACGCTGTAAATTCCAGGCGTTTCACTTTGCTTTTGAGGGAGGCCGTAAGTCAAACACATTAGTAAGCAATTGCTGACATCAAGATGGATGCTCAGAGGGGCCCCTGGGCAGGCCGAGTTCACCTGGGCACTTCTGTGAGCCCGTCTTCTTTACTCTTTAGCCGGGATGTACTTGTAAATGACCAGTGATTGCTCTCCGTATCAGTTACCTGAATCTGTAACTGTTTAATTTATCAAATATATGAAATGTGAGGCTTAGAAAGAGAAATAGAAGAAGATACTCATTTTTAATGGAAAATTTTATGTATTTTGTATGCTTCTGTAGAATTAATATTAACCACTAGTTTGAAAACTAGAAGCCGATGGTCTTCCTGTGTGTGTGTTCCTGCCTTTCCAACCACTAAAGGCCTCTGACCCACGTGACAGTGAGGGGCTTAAGAGGAGCAGAAGGATGCTGCTCAGGCAGGAATCTGACATGTAAGAAATATTTAATAATAGCTACACTTCGGACATGGCCCTGACCCGGCCACAAGATAGTCAGTATCCATTTGCTAATTTAACTTTTTTTAGGATATTATTCTTGCTAACTTTTCAATACTCAAAGCACAAGAATGAAGCCAGTCGCGCCAGCTCACTTTTCGAACTGTGCCATAAGTGCATACTGAAGGATTTTCGGTATGTTTATCAACAAGCTAAAGCCAATGTTATAAGCCAAATACTGAGGCTTTATTGAATCTCGGCACTGGAAGTTTCTTCAGAATCCTCGCGCGCGGACAGTGTCCTCTTTTCAGCCCCCACGAGGAGACCGCCCTGCACTCCGCAGAAGGTGAACCCTGGGGGCCTGTGGGCCTTCATTCCTCACCTGTTGCAAATTCCAAGGCGACAGTTTTGTTGAATGCCAAGGGCCTCACCGAGATGGAGCGGAGCAGCCGAGAGATAAGAAATACACACAGGAAGAAGGAAGGAGCCCCGGCCGGTGACAAGTGTCATCGGAAGGAGCCAAGAGAGCCCTCTGGGCGGCCAGGCCGAGCGCTAGCGGAGCGCAGGGCCGGGGAAGTGCGGCGGGCAGCGGGCGGAGGGAGCGGGGCTGGCCGGGGCAGAGGCCGAGCAGGAAGGCGGCGAGGAGACGCTGCCAAGAGGCCGGAGGAGGAGAGCCGGGGTCAGAGGCGGAGTGCGCGGTGGGCCGCCCCTCCCGCCTTCCTGCTGAGCCCGGCGCCCAGCTGGTCAAGGATCAACGTGGCCCCTCTGCCCGCTGGGCCAGGACCGGCTCCTCCGGGGCCTTCTGGGCTTTCCCCCCTCAGCTGCAAAAGCTAACCGGCAGGGCGAGGGCACAGTGCTTTAGCTTAGGTTAAATAACCTGCACTTTTTCAATTTTTAAAATATTTATTTTTTATTGAAGGATAATTGCCTCACAGAATTTTGCTGTTTTCTGTCACACCTCAACGTGAATCAGCCGTAGGTATATATACATCCCCTCCCTTTTGGACCTCCCTCCCATCTCCCTCCCACCCCACGCCTCTAGCTTGACAGGAGCCCCTGTTTGAGTTTCCTGAGCCACAGAGCATATCCCCGTTGGCTATCTATTTTACATATGGTAATATAAGTTTCCGTGTTATTCTCTCCGTACCTCTCACCCTCTCCTCCCCTCTCCCCATGTCCATAAGTCTATTCTGTATGTCTGTTTCTCCATTGTTGCCCTGGAAATAAATTCTTCAGTACCATTTTTCTAGATTCCGTATATATGCATTAGAATAAGATATTTATCTTTCTCTTTCTGACTCACTTCACTCTGCAGAATAGGTTCTAGGTCACTCTGCAGAATAGGTTCTAGGTCATCCACCTCATTAGAACTGACTCAAATGCATTCCTTTTTATGACTGGGTAATATTCCATTGTGTACGTGTACCACTACTTCTTTATCCATTCATCTGTTGATGGGCATCTAGGTTGCTTCCATGTTCTAGCTATTGTAAATAGTGATGCAATGAACGATGGGATCCATGTGTCTCTTTCAATTTTGGTTTCCTCAGGGTATATGCCTAGGAGTGGGATTGCTGAGTCATATGGTGGTTTTATTCCTACTTTTTTAAGGAATCTCCATACCGTCTTCCATAGTGGCTGTATCAGTTTACATTCCCACTAACAGTGCAAGAGTGTTCCCTTTTCTCCACACCCTCTCCAGCATTTATTGTTTGTAGACTTTTTGATGATGGCCATTCTGACCAGTGTGAGGTGATATCTTACTGTAGTTTTGATTTGCATTTCTCTAATGAGTAATGTTGAGCATCTTTTCATGTGTTAGCCATCTGCATGTCTTCTTTGGAGAAATGTATGTTTAGGTCTTTTTCCCACTTTTTGATTGGGTTGTTTTTCTGGTATTGAGTTGTATGAGCTGCTTGTATATTTTGGAAATTAATCCTTTGTCAGTTGTTTCGTTTGCTGTTATTTTCTCCCATTCTGAGCGTTGTCTTTTCACCTTGCTTATAATTTCCTTTCCTATGCAAAAGCTTTTAAGTTTAATCAGGTCCCACTTGTCTACTTTTGTTTTTATTTCCATTACTCTAAGAGGTGGGTCATAGAGGATCTTGCTTTTATTTATGTCATCAAGTGTTCTGCCTCTGTTTTCCTCTCAGAGTTTTATAGTTTCTGGTCTGAAAGAGATGGGAATACCAGACCACCTGACCTGCCTCTTGAGAAACCTCTATGCAGGTCAGGAAGCAACAGTTAGAACTGAACATGGAACAACAGACTGGTTCCAAATAGGAAAAGGAGTATGTTAAGGCTGTATATTGTCACCCTGCTTATTTAACTTATATGCAAAGTACATCATGAGAAACGCTGGGCTGGAGGAAGCACAAGCTGGAATCAAGATTGCCAGGAGAAATATCAATAACCTCAGATATGCAGATGACACCATCCTTATGGCAGAAGGTGAAGAAGAACTAAAGAGCCTCACGATGAAGGTGAAAGAGGAAAGTGAAAAAGTTGGCTTAAAGCTCAACATTCAGAAAACTAAGATCATGGTATCCAGTCCCATCACTTCATGGCAAATAGATGGGGAAACAGTGGAAACAGTGGCTGACTTTATTTTTCTGGGCTCCAAAATCACTGCAGATGGTGATTGCAGTCATGAAATTAAAAGACACTTACTCCTAGGAAGGAAAGTTATGACCAACCTAGACAGCATATTGAAAAGCAAAGACATTACTTTGACATTACATTGTCAAAGTCCGTCTAGTCAAGGCTATGGTTTTTCCAGTGGTCATGTATGGATGTGAGAGTTGGACTATAAAGAAAGTTGAGGACCAAAGAATTGATGCTTTTGAACTGTGGTGCTGGAGAAGACTCTTGAGAGTCCCTTGGACTGCAAGGAGATCCAACCAGTCCATCCTAAAGGAGATCAGTCCTGGGTGTTCATTGGAAGGACTGATGCTGAAGCTCCAACACTTTGGCCACCTGATGCGAAGAGCTGACTCACTGGAAAAGACCCTGATGCTGGGAAAGACTGAGGGCAGAAGGAGAAGGGGACGACAGAGGATGAGATTGTTGGATGGCATCACCATCATGGTGATGGACATGGGTTTGGGTGAACTCCAGGAGTTGGTGATGGACAGGGAGGCCTGGCGTGCTATGGTTCATGGGGTTGCAAAGAGTCGGACACGACTGAGTGACTGAACTGGAACTGGTCTTACATTTAGGTCTTTAATCCATTTTGAGTTTATCTTTGTGTATGGTGTTAAGGGGTGCTCTAATTTCATTCTTTTTCATGTAGCTGTCCAGTTTTCCCAGCACCATTTATTGAAGAGACTGTCTTTGCCCCATTGTATATTCTTGCTTCCTTTGTCAAAAATAAGGTACCCATAGGTGCATGGATTTATCTCTGGGGTTTCTATTTTGTTCCGTTGGTCTATATTTCTGTCTTTGTGCCAGTACCACACTGTCTTGATGACTGCAGCTTTGCAGTATAATCTGAAGTCAGGCAGGTTGATTCCTCCAGCTCCATTCTTCTTTCTCAAGACTGCTTTGGCTATTCGGGGTCTTTTGTGTTTCCATATGAATTGTGAAACTTTTTGTTCTAGTTCTGTGAAAAATGCCACTGGTAATTTGATAGGAATCACAATGAATCTGTGGATTGAGCTTGGTAGTATAGTCATTTTCACAATATTGTTTCTTCCTACCAGGAACACAGAATATCTCTCCATCTGTTTATGTTTCTTTGATTTCTTTCATTAGTGTCTTACAATTTTCTGTGTACAGTTCTTTTGTCTCCTTAGGTAAGTTTATTCCTAGATATTTAATTCTTTTTGTTGCAGTGGTGAATGGGATTGATTCCTTAATTTCTCTTTCTGATTTTTCATTGTTAGTATATAGAAATGCAAGGGATTTTTGTGTATTGATTTTGTATCCTGCACCTTTGCTAAATTCACTGATTAGTACTAGTCAAATTTATTTTTTAACTAGAGGAAAACTGCTTTACAATGTGGTGTTGGTTTCTGCTGTCCAATGACGCCAACCAGCCGCAATTACACAGAGACACTGTCCCTCATGAGCCCCTCTCCCCTCCGGGTGTCACAGAGCCAGGCGGGGCTCCCTGTGCTAGACGGCAGCCTCTCACCAGGTCTCTGTGTTCATCTGCATTTTAAGTCTCCGCCGACCCCTGCAGATAAAGGGATGGCTATTTTTCTCATTTGTGAAATGCTTCCTATTCAGGATGAGGAAGGAATTGTGCCCATTAACAAGTGTGAGAGCGATGTCAGGTGAGCCATGCACCCGCGTCCACACTGACCCTGCCCTCCGCGCCCAGAACTGGGTTCCAGCTGGGGGGCTGTGCCACAGACCCGACATCACCGGGAGCGCCCCCCGGCCAGGTGCCTCCCCCCAGGCCCACGGCTACCTCTGGGCGCGTCCTGCCTTCCTGGAGGGGAGACACAATACATCAGGTGTTCTGTTGGAAACATCACCAATGTCCACCAGTTGTGTCCTGGAGAAAAGCCTGGAGAGGTAAAGGGGTGGGAGTGACTTCGGCCGTCCCAGAGCTCCTGGCTGCATCCGCAAAGCCGCCACGGCCATTTCTTCAGCAAGTGCTTCTCTGGCGCCTCAGGGCCAGCGCGCAGAGCGGCTCGCAGACAGACACACAGACGGGGACACACGGGGGGGACAGCCCCGAGCCGGCAGAGAGGATGGAGGCGGCGCCACCGCAGTGCTGGAGGCAGGCGGGGGACACCGAGGACGTCCTCACAGGCCCCTGGGACCAGCGTGCACGGCTGTTCCGGACACACCGGCTCTGTTTTCATCTCAAGCCGTGAGAGCTCACACGACACGAGGACAGGTGTGGGTTCTTGCCGTCCCCCGGATGTGTGTGTAGGAAGCGTGACACAGATGTCTCGGCACACACGCATGATGATATACACACACATGTAAGAAAATAGAAATGCCCGTGGCCTCCACACTTACCCTGTCGCTCCCTGAAGTGACCCTTGAGAGCTCAGGAAGGTACCGCACACTTGAAGCTGGGTGGTCACGTCTCAGGGAAGGGGAGGGAAGTGAGAGTCGCTCAGTCGTGTCCGACTCTTGGCGACCCCGTGGACTATACTGTCCATGGAATTCTCCAGGCCAGAATACTGGAGTGCGTAACCATTCCCTTCCCCAGGGGATCTTCCCAACCCAGGGATCAAACCCAGGTCTTCAGCATTGCAGGGGGATTCTTCACCAGCTGAGCCACAAGGGAAGCCCAAGAATATTGGAGTGGGTAGCCTACCCCTTCTCTAGTGGATCTTCCTGACCCAGGAATTGAACTGGGGTCTCCTGCATTGCAGGTGGATTCTTTACCAGCTGAGCTACGAGGGAAGCCCCACGTCTCAGGGAGTGATGACTGCATCGGTGTTAAACAACTTTGAATCCTAAACCTTAATCGGGCAGCTTCTACGAGAGCTCAGTGAGCCTCAGTCCCCTTGCCCCGGGGGCTGTTAGAACGCGGACGGCTGCCTCCAGCGGCAGTGCTGACCCCGGAGGGCTGGGGCGGCGGGAGTCGGCGCTGCTAGCAGCTCCCTGGCGAGGCGGATGCCGCTGGTGGCACGGCCTCCTCTGGAAGAAGGCTGCGGTGCCCCCGCCCCAGCGGTGGGACACCCCGGCACTGCTGTCCCTGCCGGCTGCACTTCTGCTGAGAACTAATGTGAGAGCGAACGGGATCCCAGAGACTGTGAGGTCTGCACTGGCGGGGGGTTAATGCTGGAGGAAGACGCGATCTCACCTTTCAGGTCTATACGGAGAATCTCTCACGCTGCACGAAAAGGCAACTTAGAGAAAACCTGATCTATAAAACATTCACTGGAAGGCAGCAGTACATGTATTTCCAAGGAATCCTTCCTTTTATAAAGTATAGGGACCTCTTCTACTTTTAATAATAGAGATTATCAGGCATTTGAAAGGCTCAGGAACAGAGGAAATGAAGCCTTGCCAGTTGGAGCCATGAGCTTGGATCCAGCTGCCAGCTGGATAATTAGTCGGCGAGAAATGGAACTGGACTCCAAAATGGAAAAGCATCTTTGTCCAGGCCTCGGACGCGGCTGAGAAACCAGTGCCTGCTAGACCCCAAGACGCAGGCGCCTGGATTCAAACCCCGCGGGCCCCCGGCCGCTTCACAGGCGGCCTTCCCCTGACACCCGGGGCCCGCCCTGTAAGCCCCGGGGACCAAGGCCTGGGAGGGCCACTCCCCACAGCCCTGCCCCCATCCTGCCCCGGCTCGAGGCTTCCTGCAGAATGGACGGGAGGTGGAAGGGGCCCCCGGGCCCGCGAAGGCACCTTCTGATGGAGGTGAGGGACACAGACACTGCGTAAAAACACACGCACGGACACGCTGCACGCACGCGGTGTCCCGTAGGCCAGAATACTTGACACTGGGGACATCCTCTGGGCCCAAGGAGAATGTGTTCCACACATCACACACCTAAAGGACCACGAGGCCAAACTGTCTCGAGGAAGGAGGACATAGCTCATGCTGCTTTGCAGTGAGCCAGCGTTAGCCCTCAGTGCCGCGAAAAGGTGCAGACAAGGGGACTGCATGCCTGAGTCCACACGCCTCCCACGTGATCTCGGCCCGTAGCGTTTTACAAACCGCTTATACCAAATGCGCCCTGCAAACACGCGCACGCTCAGAGCTGTCGCCCTCAGCAGACGACAGCATTCCAGGCCGCAGCCCACCACGATTACCGTTACCTCCTTTGCCCTGAGAGCAGAGTGCTTTTCTAGATCTCTTTGTACCAAATGCAGACCTTCATAAAGAGGACCGAGCCTGGGGGAATGTTCAGTCAGTTCAGTGCAGTTCAGTCGCTCAGTCGTGTCTGACTCTTTGTGACCCCATGAATCACAGCACGCCAGGCCTCCCTGTCCATCACCAACTCCTGGAGTTTACTCAAACTCATGCCCATCGAGTTGGTGATGCCATCCAGCCATCTCATCCTCTGTCGTCCCCTTCTCCTCCTGCCCCCAATCCCTCCCAGCATCAGAGTCTTTTCCAATGAGTCAAGTCTTTGCATGAGGTGGCCAAAGTAGTGGGGTTTCAGCTTCAGCATCAGTCCTTCCACTGATCACCCAGGGCTGATCTCCTTTAGGATGGACTGGTTGGCTCTCCTTGCAGTCCAAGGGACTCTCAAGAGTCTTCTCCAACACCACAGTTCAAAAGCATCAATTCTTCAGCACTCAGCTTTCTTCACAGTCCAACTCTCACATCCATACATGACCACTGGAAAAACCATAGCCTTGACCAGATGGACCTTTGTTGGCAAAGTAATGTCTCTGCTTTTTAATCTGCTCTCTAGGTTGGTCATAACTTTCCTTCCAAGGAGTAAGTGTCTTTTAATTTCATGGTTGCAATCACCATCTGCAGTGATTTTGGAGCCCAAAAAAATAAAGTCTGACACTGCTTCCACTGTTTCCCTATCTATTTCCCATGAAGTGATGGAATGTTAGAGACTATTTGAGGACAGTGCCTTCAAAGCAAAACAAAAGTTTGTGATAAACTGTGATAAGCCGCCTCCATATTTAGGCTAGCAGTGAAATTGGGATTGTTAGGTAAATCCTAAAAATGCGTTCTGTAGCATGGAGACACACGATCGTCCATAAACTGATTACCTCAGCTTTTTTTTTTTTTTTTAGCTCTTTAGGCAACAGGGGTGGGTTCAAAATGAGGATTTTAGAGCTCAGAGAGAAAGGCAGGATGAGTAACCAACTCAAAAGGGAGGAGATGGTCTTTCTCTTGGATTCCCTTTCTGGAAATGTTCACGCTGAAAGGACGGTTCCTGACCTGCAGCCGCAGGGGACGATGCTGCGGAGCCTGGGGACGTGCGTGCCGGGCGTCCCTCGTGACAGCCTGGCTGGGCCGGGGGCAGCGCTGCCCAGGGGCCGGGCCTGTGAGGCTCTGGGGGCACTGCCGGCGCAGGATGACCGTCTGACCCACTGTCCCCGGCTCTGGTCCCTCCTCCTCGCAACTCCTCACCAGCGCGCTCCCTGCCACCAAGCAAGGCTTGCCAGCAGCTGCCCCCTCCTGAAATCTCCGCCCAGGCCCTTTGGGCTGGCGAGTGTAAGGGCAGCTGGGGGAGGCGGTGGGGACCCAGGGGCGCTGCCCAGTGCGGCTCACGGCGGGCATGGGCGCTCAGTTCACAGAAATCAGCCGGCGCCTGCTCTGCTCCTACCACACCGACATCGACACGCTCTTCTGCGAGGTGGACTGCTGCCTGGCCGTCAACCGCAGCGTCCTGCAGCAGCTGGAGGAGCGGTGTGGCCGCGAGCTCTCCGAAGAGGAGTGGGGCGAGATCCAGACCCAGGTAGGCGCGGCCAGCCTGTGGGGGCGGAGGGCCGGGCACCGCGGAGAGGGGCCTGACATGTGTGTCCGTCCCCAGGGGGGCCCGGGACCCTCCTCGCCCACTCTGGGGTGAGGCCAAGGGCCCTGGGTGTGAGATTCTGCCGAGCGCCGAGGCCTCCCCACGTGCCCCCTCCCGCCCCCACCCGTGCTTCCTGCCATTCTCAGCCTGCCCGCCCCTTCCATCTGAGGACAGAGACTCCAAACCCAACAGAGGAAATGCTTACTTAGAAATCACAAAAATGATAAAACGCATAAAGAAGTTTAGCGGCTACATAGTGTCAGAAACTGCTTAGTTAAAAGAAAGTCTGTCACTAAGATTCAGCCTTTTATAAACTGTTTGTGTTTCGAAGTGGGTTATCCCACGTGGGTTGCAGTCCCTTCCATTTCTCGCAGGAACAGCAGAGCACATACATAATTAGCGTTGTTTTAACCCAGGATGAAACGTCTCCATGTTTAGAAGACCCATGTCCGTGGGTGCCCGGTTCTCACTTGAACTGGGGACACCGCCGGCCGCGGCGTGACCGGCACGTGTGACCGCCCGCCCCGCTGTGTTGCAGGCCCTGCACCGGGAGGCCCCCGACTGCCCCATCTGCCTCACCGCGCTGGCTGCCGGCGGCCCCGCGCCCGCGCCGCGGGAGACGGTCCTGCTGTCCTGCTCACACATGTTCCACCACGCGTGTCTGTGCGCCCTGGAGGAGTTCTCCCTGGGGGAGAGCACGCCTTTCCACGCGTGTCCTCTCTGCCGCTCCTGCTATCAGAAGAGAGTTCTTGAATGTTGAGTTCACAGGAAAAAAATTGTATAATTCAGGGGGAAAGTGTTAACCTTATTGTTGGTAGCTGTACGTTAGGGAAGCTGACAATATTTTGAAAGCTGACAAACTCATCCAATTCTAGTCTTTATAAAGAGAAAACTTCAAATTCATGAGTTGAGTCAGCTGAAGTGAGGAACGGATTAAAAACTTCTATCTCAGAGGCTCTACAAGTTTGCTGATTAGCTCGGCTTCTGGTTGGTTGGCTGGGCTACTCCTGAGAGTAGAGCGACCCCCTCCCTACCACTCCCCAGCGGTGCTGATGGCCCCTGAGAGTAGAGTGACCCCCTCCCTACCACTCCCCCGGCGGTGCTGACGGCACCGGCGGGCCTGCCGGGGACTCACCAGCACACCGTCTCCCCAGGCCCACCCTACAGCTGCAGCTCGTGACCCACCGCAGACGGAACCCAAACCTCTTAGAGCGTCCAAAGGGCCTCTGCCACTCTAATGCTTGCTTTGTACTCGTTGCTTTCTCTCTATGGGATAAGTTACTGTTGACTCCAGCACTTTGAATATGTAAACCCAAGATATAAAAATAAGATACTCAGTGGTTTCAACATCAGTTCAATCACTCAGTCGTGTCTGACTCTTTGCGACCCCCTGGACTGCACCACACCAGTCTTCCCTGTCCTTCACCTTCTCCCGAGCTTGCTCAAACTCATGTCCTTTGAGTCAGTGATGCCATCCAACCATCTCATCCTCTGTCATCCCCTTCTCCTCCTGTCTTCAATCTTTCCCAGCATCAGGGTCTTTTCCAGTGAGTCCGTTCTTCTCATCAGATGGCCAAAGTATTGGAAGCTTCAGTGCAGCTCAGTCCTTCCAATGAACACCCAGGACTGATCTCCTTTAGGATGGACTGGTTGGATCTCCTTGCTCTTCAAGGGACTCTCAAGAGTCTTCTCCAACACCACAGTTCAAAAGCATCAATTCTTCAGCACTCAGCTTTCTTTATAGTCCAACTCTCACATCCATACATGACTACTGGAAAAACCATAGCCTTGACTAGATGGACCTTTGTTGGCAAAGTAATGTCTCTGCTTTTTAATATGCTGTCTAGGTTGGTCAGGGCTTTTCTGATGTTTCAACATCAGAAAACAGCACATCAAGTATTAATAACTCAGAGCTACATGTTCATGGCTCACACGTAAAGAAATCCACGGAATCTTCCTGGGAGCCTGGTCATTCACAAGCACTGACCACGGGGTCCTGGCAAGGTGCCCCAGCTGCTGCGACAGAAGAGGCCCCAGATGTTAGGGGCGGACAAAGCGGCCTGTTCCTCAGAACTTGCCCGCCCATCAGCAGCAGGTGAGGGGCTGAGGAGCTGCCCTCAGTGGCTCCCGGATCTCGGCCCCTCTGCCTGGAGTCTCCAGTGAACCCTCCTCACCTGTGCTAAGGAAGGGCAGGTAGACTTTTAATTAAAATTTCTTTACTTCTTTATTTGGGTCTTAGTTGTGGCTTGCAGGATCTTCATCGTGGTGCCAGGGCCCCACTGCGTGTGGGATCTTAGTTCCCAGACCAGGGATCGAACCTGCACCCCCTGCATTGGAAGGCGGGTTCCTACCCGCCCTGGGCCATAGGGACGTCCTGCAGGCAGGCTTTGCGGCCACCGTGGGGCCCCTGGCAGGTCAGTGCAGCCACAACTAACAGCAGGCAAGGGGCCAGCGAGCCAGGCCAGGAGGCGGGGACAGACAGGTGGCCGAGGCCAGCTGCATGCCTGTCAAGGTGCACGACAGCCCCAGTGTCACCTGGGAAGGAGCCCCACCATGCCTGTTCCTGTTCATTTCTCATCCCATCTGGGGTGTTTTCTTAACATAAAGCCCATGCACATACGCACCTTAATGAGCACATCCACATATCCTGGGGTACGTTCACTTTGCAGCAGTGGAGAGTCCCACGAAAGAATCTGGAGCCTGACTTGGAGATGGTTTAAACGGTGAGCAGACACTCGTTGGACCATTAAGAAGGCTGCGCACAGAAGAATTGATGCTTTTGAACTGTGTGTTGGAGAAGACTCTCGAGAGTCCTTTGGACTGCAAGATCAAACCAGACCATCCTAAAGGAGATCAGTCCTGAATATTCATTGGAAGGACTGATGCTGAAGCTGAAGCTCCAATACTTTGGCCACCTGATGTGAAGAACTGACTCATTGGAAAAGACCCGGATGCTGGGAAAGACTGAAGGTGGGAGGAGAAGCGGACAGAGGATGAGATGGTTCGATGGCATCACTGACTCAGTGGACATGGGTTTGCACAAGCTCTGGGACATGGTGAAGGACAGGGAAGCCTGGCGTGCTGTGGTCCATGGGGTTGCAAAGAGTCAGCCACGGCTGAGCGACTGAACAGCAACAACAAACACGGTCGTGAGACAGCTGAGGAAGGCTGGCTCCTGGACACAGCCCGCCCCCAACCACTTCCTGCCAGTGGCCCCTCCAGGAGAGCACAGCCTGCTGAGGAGGAAGGCCTGGCCAGTCTGATGCCCAGACCCACGCCCAGAGCCTGCAGGGGGCACCCAGGGGCGCCCAGGCACTTGGCGAGTGCGGGAGGCCACTCAGGGCCAGCGTGACCGCGTCCTGGGCACGACGGTGGGGCGCTGCTGCCCACACCCGGCGACCCTGCCCGCTTCCAGAGCCCGCCTCTCACACTGGCCCTCTGACTCCATGAGTTGTGCAGATCCTTCCAGGAACCTCTTCCTGCCTATCGCTCTCTGCAGCCCCGCGCTCTGCCGACACAGGCAGCAGATCCGCAGGACGGTCATCGGCGCGGGAAGCCTGGGCTGGGCCGCCACTGGAGGTAGCACAGTGAAAACCCCGTGAGGGCCTCGGGGCGCGTCTCGCTTGGCCGAGACAGTTGATGGCAGATCAGGAGACTTTCTTACTGAAAAGCTCCCGGAACATCATGCCCAGCAAAGGCTCCAGAGGCCACGCTTACAGGACAGGAAGACGTGCATCACAGTGGGGTGGCCGCTTCTCTGGGAAGACAACATGTTCTCAGGTCAAGCCACAGACACCACGTAGACGTTTATACGATGGCATTGCAGTCTCTCTGGGTCTCCTTTGAAAACTGCTCACTGAGGAAGAAAGAGCGGTGGCCCAAAGAAGCGTGAGTTTGGTCGAGGACTCACTTGTGATGCTGCCTAAATCCATAGATAACCCCTAAGTTTTGTTTTACCTGTCCAGGGTGCTGGGTATTTGGTTTCTTCTCATTTTAGTAGTAAATTCCAGTTTTGTTTCATTTGATATATATATATGTCATTTTGAAATAATCTAGACTTACAAAGAGTTGTAACAATTCCCATGGAGCCTTTGCCCAGCTTCCCCTCATGTTAACATGCCTTAGTAAAACTGTCAAAACCAGAAAACTAGCATTGAAACAATAGTGTTAACTGACCTAAAGATTTGATCCAGCATCTCTGGGATGTCTTGTGAACAAGAATATTCTTTGCCAACAAGAATGCTAATGTCTAAAACAGTGCATCCTCCACGCTCTAAGCCAGGCGTATGTAGTGACGTCACCATGCCGTGTGGCGGAGACAGAGGAGAATGAGTCCCTGACCAGGGCCCGAGAAGTGAGGGGGACGTCTGAGTATCTGTAACTCAAAACACAAGGCTGGTGTTCAGTCCACGAAAAGAGGCGCGTATCCTTCACAACGGTGTGAGAAGTACTAATTAGAGCTTTGGGTTACAGAGTTCAGACCTCAGCCCGATTCTTAAGGACACTGGGTTTATGGAGAAGGCTCTGAGATCACAGACTGTTCCCTGTACGATTTGTCATAGCCCACAGCAGTCTCGTGGGGAAACAAAGCTGATGGGCGGGAGCCGCGTTTGGGGCTCAGAGCAGGCTGACAGTGGTGGCCTGCGTGCCCGAGGGGTGGCCCTCTCTCCTCGGGAGCCCCCGGAGGGCGGGCAGGCAGGTGTGCCCCCAACAGGCACCCAGGTCCTGCAACTGTTCCTCTTGAGGGTAAGTTCACTCTTGGAAGTGGCTTGGAGTCCCAGGGGTAACGCCCCATCACGTCCACGGTGCTTCTCCTGGTAGACCCGCTTCTTTGCAGCCATCTTCTCAGGGCCCCCCACACCACACGGTTTTTCGTTTGCCCCTGAACTGCATGGGGCCAGGGACATGGTCGCCTGTGGGAAGCCACACTCGTGTTGCTCGGCACGTAGGAGAGCGGTGTGTGGCAAGTGACAGCCTCGGTACAACCACGATCACATTCCTCTCCTCAAAAGAAATGCGGGAAAAGGATGACTGATTCCCGCAAACGAAGCCTTCAATGTGCTTATGTTTGGGCTTCCCTGGTGGTGCCGTCACTAAGAATCTGCCTGCCAACGCAGGGGACACAGGTTCAATCCCTGGGCCAGGAAGATCCCACATGCCTTGGGGCAGCTAAGCCTGTGCTCATCAGTGACTGAGCCTGGGCCCTAGAGTCCGGGAGCTCCAACCACTGAAGCCCGTGCTCCACGAGAGACGCCTGCACATGGCAGAGAAGAGCAGTCCCCGCCCGCAGCAGCCAGAGAAAAGCCAGTGCAGGCAAAAATCAACAAAATTTTCAAAACCGTAGGTCGGTTTGAGGAAATGGAAGTGTGCTGGGATTGATTTACATGGTGGTGTGTGCAGAACCCTGAGAATATACTCAACCACAGGCCCTAAGCCGTCACTAGTATCACCGGTGCTAAAGCCCATCCTCCCTGACCTACCTGCAGTCTCGGCCACCACCAGAAATGTAACCTCGACCCACTGGTCTGGAGTCTCCCGGTCCTCACCAGGTGGTCTGCCGTGTGGGCCCCCTCTACCCACCAGAGAGGAAGAGGCAGTCTGCACAATGGCATCCTTGCCGTTGCCTTCCCAAAAGATGCCTTGGCTTAACAATGCTCCTTCCTCTTCTTTGGCTAATCCCCCTTGTCCTGCCCCCTCCCTATAAACAAACACCTTCCACCTTGTAAAACCCCTGCATGCTCCCTCTAGCCGCAGAACGAGATGCTGCCCGAATCATAAACCACCTAATCAAGCCTTCAGATCCCTGGATTTACTTGAATTTTGGTTTTGAACACTAACCACCAATGGACTGTACACCGTGAGAGTGAGTTTTATGGTGTGTGGTCAGGCCCCCCAAGATGGCCATCCTCTTGCTCTCAGTCCATTCCCTGCTGGCCCGGTCCTTGCCTCACCTGCAGTCTACTCACCTACACCCTTCCCTCTTCCTCACAGAGCCTGACCAGTTACTGCCGGCACGCCTGCCCGCCAGCCACAGCTACTGAGCACCCTAAGCTTCTGATCAGAGGGGCTCCTTTGTGTTCCTGTTTTCCTGATCCCAGCCAGCCTGATGTCCCCCGTAACTGACGTCCACCCCCGTCACTGATACTGCCCGCCCCCCCCCCCCCAGGGCCAACCTGTAACTGACCCACATCCCCCTGTAACTGACACGCACCCCCACCCTCCACCCGGCGGCCTGAAGAGTCACTCCAGGAGCTTGCTTCAGAGGTAAGATCTCTGGTCCAACAAACCCCTGAGGTCTCTGTTGCCACCGCCAGCCTCTTTCTTTAGTCCTGTGATGGGGCAGTTTACAGGGCCTGCAGGCCTGTGGGGTGCAGCCTGACATGCGGTATGCGAGGTACATCTCAATGAAAGGAGTTGGGGCAAAATTCGGTAAATATTTTAAAAACTCTTAAGAGTAGGGAAGTCCTAAGTATGATAGCAAAAAATTCATGGGAAATTGTAAAGTTTAACTACTTCAAAATTTTAGATTTCCATATAGCAGAAAACAATGTGAACAAGATAAAAAAAAAAACAGGAAAAATATTTATGACAACAAAAAGATTTACTACTGTAATAGATTTTATAAAAGAATAAGGATAAGAGATAGTAAAAGTGGGCTAAGTATTTTTAATAACCCATATAAGCAAAAATATGAATAGTGGACTGGTGTTGAAGCTGAACCTCCAATACTCTGGCCAACTGATGTGAAGAACTGACTCATTGGAAAAGACCCTGATGCTGGCAGGCGAAGGGGACGACAGAGGGTGAGATGGTTGGAAGGCATCACTGACCTGATGGACCTGAGTTTGAGCCAGCTCCGGGAGTTGGTGATGGACAGGGAGGCCTGGCGTGCTGCAGTCCGTGGGGTCGCAGAGTCGGACATGACTGAACGACTCAACTGAACTGAAAAATTCTTTTTAAAGTTCCCCCACTGGTTACTAAAAATGCAAGAAAAAACACATTTTGCCCATCAGGTTGTCATTGACTTAAAAGACTGGCAAAATCCAGGGTTAGCTAAATGCACACGTCCCAGACATGCTGCTGATACGTCTTTCTGGAAGTAGTTTGCTGTGTGCATCGTCTTTGAACACTTTCATTTTAGGAATATGTGACATTGTGACTTACAATAAGAATACACATATGGTCTTCCTCCATTTCTGGCACAGAGCTCTAAAGACCCTTGGAATTTCCTAAGTGATAAGAGGATAAGAGTGTCTTTTGATATTCATAACAAGTCCCTTTCAACCACACCTGGGCTTATGTGAATGAAGTGACTTTTTTATTTAATTCAAGTGAAGCTGATTTACAAAATTGTGTTCGTTACACGTGTGTAGCACAGTGATTTGGTTATTCATATGTGTGTGTGTGTGTGTGTGTGTGTGTATGTATTTATCTACATTCTTTTTTTCCAGTTCTTTCCCATTGCATCAGTAGCTTGTCAAAAGATATTGCATATACTTCCCTGTGATATATGGTAAATCCTTGCTGTTTATCTACTCTATATACAGTAGTATGCATCTGTTAATCCCACACTCCTAATTTATCCCCCACCCTTCCCTTTTGGTAACCGTCAGTCTCTTGTCTATGTCTGAACTTGCTTGTTTCATAAATAAGTTAATGTGTCCTACTCTTCAGCATCCACGTGTAAGTGGTGCCATATTTGTCTCTCTGACTGACCTCACTCAGTATGGTAGTCTCTAGGCCCATCCATACTGCTGCAAATGGCATTATTTCATTCTTTAGGGGCTTCCCTGGTGGCTCAGATGATAATCTGCCTGCCGTGCAGGAGATCCGGGTTTGGTCCCTGCGTTGGGAAGATCCCCTGGAGGAGGGCCTGGTAACCCACTCCGGTGTTCTTGCCTGGAGAACCGCAGGACAGAGGAGCCTGGGGGCTAGTCCGTGGGGTGGCAGAGTTGGCGATGAGTGACAGTCACTTCAGCACCCCCGTGTGCAGCACCACATCTTCTTTATCACTCCGCTGCTGATGCACATGTAGGCTGTCTCCATGACTGGCTATTGTAAATAGCGCTGCCACGAATACTGCGATGCGTGTAACTTTTCCCACTGGAGTTTTCTCCAACCAGCCCAGGAGTGGGGTTGTTGGGCCTTACGGCAGCTCCAGCTTTTGTGTCTGTTCATGGTGGCTGCCAATTCACATTCCCACCGACAGTGCAGGAGGGTTGGGGTGACTTTTGTAGACTCCCCAAGGATCGCCAGGGGAACCAACCCTGGGATTAGGGCCTGAGCTGTCAGCCCCACCCTCGTGACCTCTGGGGAGGGAACAGGGGCTGGAGCTGAGCTCATCACCAGCCGGCAGTCATTTAATCCATCAGGCCTGTAGGGCAGAGCCTCCTCCACACAAACCGCCACCTGAAGGCATCCTGAGAGCTTCTGTGACCACCGGAGGATCTGGGAGGGTCCTTTCCTTTATGGGAAGCAGGTCATCCAGTGAATGAACTGCTGCCCAGCGTCCTGCAAGCAGCTCTGGAAGGGGCTGGACTGGAGGAGGGGTCTTGGGCTCTGTTGTGGAGCAGGCTGGGCAGAACGTGACGGCTTCTGGGCTCAGGATGTGCATCTGAAGTGGGGGTGGGCAGGCAGGCAGTGAGACAGCCCCTCGCGTGTGGGGCTGCACTAAACTGTAGGACAGCCAAGCAGTTATCCACAGAGAGAGCTGGAGAAATGCTGGTGAGCAAAAAACCCACACCAGTGGCCAGAAGTGAGATAGAGGACAGAGGAAGAGGAGATTTTCATTACCGCCTCCTAAAGGGAGCAGAGCAGTGCACTGAGGCATGTGTAGGAAGCTAGTCATTAGATTTTATGGCAGTTAGAAACTGGAGATATGCTGGACACGGATCCATATGGAGCTGATTAAGATATGGCCCCCACACATCAAGAGGACTATATAGACATCCCAAGGAATGATGTAAACCTACGTGTTGGTAGGAAAAGAAGTTCATGAGCAAAGGATGTTCCATACACACACGACAGTCCATGGTGGCATCTGGTGTGCCAGAGCGACCACGTGGAATTACCGCGGCAGGCACACTTACTGCAAGGTAAGAGCGCGATCAGGCAAATCGGCGGGAACATTTCAACGATCCGACGTCAGCGCCATCTTTTTACCAGCCATGCTGCGTGCCTTGCCGCATCGCAGTCCCCCACCCGGGGACTGAACCCGGGCAGAGAAAGTGCCACGTCCTAACCACTGGACGCCAGGGAACTCTGCACTGCCTTTTGTAGACAAAGATCTGACGTCTGTTTCAAGGACAAAGCCTCGTAAGAAAACTGTAATTAATTTAACACATCTCGACTTTTAACTTTAACCAGAAGAACATAACAAGGATGTACAGACTCAAAAATGTTTTCTTGTTTAAAGTTTTCAACATAGCCTACATTGTTCCAAAGTCCTCATCACAATTTTAAGACACTACGCCTTTAAGCAACCCCAGTAGCTGAGACACTTCCGTAAGGATCAGCGAGGACGCATTTAGAAAAGCCCAGGTGGACCAGATAAACGCTGAGTGGCTTTCATGGGGGTGGTCTCAGCTGTTCCTACACAGTGACCATGGCTAACAATTTAAGGCTCACCTTAGTTCCTTATAGGCTCTGCTACAACTAACTGTGACATCATCCTACAAATGTCAAGCCATCATGAGAGAACATTTAAGTAAATTATTAAAAATAACAGTTAGCACGTAAGAGCACCTAATGTTTCGGGCCCTGCACTTCGGCAGTGGCCTGCTCAGAGGCCCGTGCACAAGGGACATGCATGCAGGAGAGAAGCCGCCCGGGTTCCGCTACACGGCGCGTAGGTGGGGTGCCCAGTTTCTGACTGGTGCAGCAGGTGACCATGGCTGCCGCTGCCTAACCATTTTTACAACCGTGGGTCCTGCCAGTCTCACGCGTGGGGAAGCAATGCGGAATCGTGAGGAAACCGCAGCCCTGCTCAGCTCACAGCGGGGGCTCCGAGCCCAGGTCCCAGCCTGTGCTTGCCCAGAACCAGCGGCTCTGCCGAAACCACCCCCCCGAAGGTGGAGCTCGCTGGGCCGCGGGAAACCCGCAGGGCTGAGAGCTGCGACGGGCACAGCAGAACCAGCATTTTTAAGAAATTTTCCCAAACTGTTCTCTTCCTTCCAAGGTGATCAAGTCACATTCTTAAAGCCCTGACGTCTCACTCATGGTTCCTATCTGGTTCACTGTCCTCACTAAGCACCATACAAACAGGGAACAATTTTAAACAAGTCCCTCTGTCCCAGAGGCTCTGATCTTACAAGGCTCTGTCACCTAGGACAGGGGCTCCCCTGTGGAAACGGGCCTTCCATCGGCTGTAATCGGTCAGTAAAGGCTATCTGGGAAGCGATGTTTACAAACTGGTGAAGCGTACGGACTCAGGAGCTCGCTGGCCCGGGGTTCAAATCCTGTCTTCTGTGGGTCCTCGGGTGGGTTACTTAACGTCTCTGTGCTTTAGCTTCCTCATCAGCAAAGCGGGAATGCTAACAGTACCTCGTTCCCAGGACTGTCATTAGGATTAAATGAGCTGTTGTTGTGACTCCATGGACGGCAGGCTTCCCTGTCCTTCACTGACTCCAGGAGCTTCCTCAAGCTCATGCCCACTGAGTCAGTGACGGCATTCAACCACCTCGTCCCCTGCTGCCCCTTCTCCTCCTGCCCTCAATCTTTCCTGGCATCAGGCTTTTGCAATGAGTAGGCTGTTTGTATTAGGTGGTCAAATATTTAAATAAACACACATATAAAATGCTTAGAACAACACTTGCCATAGGGAGGCACTACTTAAGTGCCTATTGCTGGTATTGCTGTTATTACTGATTTAAAGCAGTAAGTCTCTTTGCAAGCTATATACAATAAAACTGGTCTCATCTTAAAATCACATCTTAGGCACCTACTTACACCATCTGCATAACCTAGACAGAGCTAAGCTGGCTTGAGTTTCTGAGGCCATGCTGCACTTCCGCACCTGAGACAAGAAGGCAGACAGTGTTCAAACGCTTGACTCAACACACCGGTGTTGGGAAATTCTGAACCACCCGACTGGAGTCACTTGGAGCAGGCAGAGGAGAGGCGGCAGCGGGACGGACCTGCGCTCACAGCCAGGGCTACACCTCGCCGGCTGTGTCCCCAGCACACGTCCTCACCCTCCCGTGCCTGGGCCCGAGCTCTGGGGCGGAGGTGAGCATCTCCCCACCGCCCAGGTCTCGGGCTGCTGACAGCAAGGACGCTACGCCGACCTCCTGACGCCACGTCCCTGACCTCGAGGCCTCGTGAGATGCCACGGTGAGGACTAGAAAGAGCAGAGAAGTGGACGGCTGCTGAGATGCAGCAGAGGCAGGAGGGGAGACTGCAGGTGAGGCCAGGGAGGGGCAGGCCCGGCGCTGGGGGTTAACCCCGCCACCTCCCCCTCACGCCCACGGCTGAGCCGACACAGGAGAAGTGCAGGCGTCAGGAGGCCTGAGTCAGCACGCCGGCTCCAGGGGCCCCCCAGTCCTGACGCTCGGTGTCCCAGTCTGTAGGCAGGCCGTTCTTTCAGAAACTGATACAGCTTTCTCCCTCAGATTCACAACCGACGAGTGGACATCAGCCTCCCCGCATTCAGACGCTGTGGCCCTTCGGTGTCTCTGGTCCTCAGAGAAGATGCACAGCGGCTGTCTCTGCCCAGCTCCCATGACCCTGCTCATGAGAACCAGGCTTCTTCATGCGCCGGGAAGAGCACACACCAAAGTCACACCCACAGTGACTGGGCCGTCTGAACTGCCTACCTGATGACACTTGAACTTGAAAAAAACTTTCCTAATTGAGTTACAAAGAACTGGAAGTTAAGTAAATTCTCTTGAAAATGAGCTCCCAGCACTACTCCTTCAACACATATGGATCACTTCGTTTTGAAATTTATAATTCACGTTTTAGAGCCAGCAATTTCTACTGACTTTAATTACATTCTTTGCGGTGCAACAAGTAATTTTCATACTCAATCTTTTTGCTTCAGTGGTATCTGCGATAATGGATTTTACCTGAACAATATTCAAAAGCCAAAACAATTCTTTGTATTCATCATTCTTTCAGCCAGGAAACGACTTAGTGGTTTGCATCTAATTAAAAAAAAACAAAAAACAAAACAAAAAAAAAACCCCAAAACAAAACAGGACAGAAAATGACAGCATGCGTCACACACAGTAAAAGCAGGTACTGTTTTCTTAGATTTTTGTTTGTATGTATAGAAGTGTGTGTGTGTGTGTGTGTGTGTGTGTGTGTGTGTTACACTGTAAAGTGGATTTCTCACTGTGGTCAGAAGTCTGAAAGTCACTGCTGGAGAGGCTTCTGTCAGTGAGTGAACCAGATGTGAAGGGCATTTGCCTTCCAAAGACTTTGGATTAAGCTGCCCAGACCACAGTCAGGTATGTGGCTCGGTCCTTCAGTGGAAGAAATTAGAGAAATCGTATCTAAGTAAGTCAAATAAATAACATAACGTACATGATTTCAATCATTTTAAGTTGCAAGAAACTGACGTACCAAAAACTCCCCAACAAGAAGTACGGGAAACACCCACTTCCTCCTCAGCTCACCACTCCACCAGAACAATCATTGCCCTTTGTAAGGCTGGAGTGAACGTAACCGGTACGCTTAAGTTTCAGCCATGAGGGTGTTTAAGATAAAAAAAAAAAACACATTTGAGTACTTGTAAACCAAAATATAAAATCACTTTTTGTAAAACTTTAATTTCTGAGACATTTAGAGTCACACTAAAAGTAATCTCATAGAAACAAACAAGACTGACAATTTGTAAACAAAACACTCTGTAAACAAAAATTATTTGCCAGTGCATCCAAACACTATTTTCAAAGTAACATCATACCAGTTTTTAAAAGTGTAAATAGTACTGCATGTACCCTCATCACAAGCACTGCCTTTATACGCTAAGTACACTGAACTGTGCCGACAACACAGAGAGCCACCACGGAGCGTGCCGTCGGCAGACACGGTGACGCTGAGGCCACAGGGGGTCACCTGTGCCCCAGCAAAGCCGGGCAGGAGCCACCGCCCCAGGTCAGGGGTGTCTGCATCTCGGACGCACCCAAGTGACAACCACCAGTGAGGTCTCGTTCTCCTCCGCGGCCCACCCCTCAGCGTGGCACAGAAGGTACTAACGTGTGTGCGCACAGTCTTTACATCAAGTCTCACATTTACAGCAGTTTCATTTTCATAGAGAATGTACACAAAGCTAAATAAATTTTAAATCTAAGAAATACCTTGGAAAATCAGTAAAGATCATTACAAATGCTGTATGTGTAAAATGTGTAACCAACACATTCAAATACCACAGAACCAATGAATGAAAGAACGGCAGTGCCCACTGCCCCGTTACATTGGTTCCCGGAAGTGAGAAAACACGAGAGGAGCGTTGACTGAGCCTGTCAGTGACGTACCCCGCCCGCCCAGGAGCAGGGCAGTCCGGGTGTCTGACTGCGGCGCGGGGCCCTCCGGCCTAAGGCCTCGTGGGCGCCCCTCCCACGGCGCTCCCGGCTGTGGGCCCGGGATCCACGTGCTGCCCCCCACCCAACCCCACCACAGGGCCACACGCCAGCCTCCAGCGTGTGTCTGAGAGAAGCGCCTGCGATTAGAGTGAGCGTCTCACTCAGGATCGAGGTTGTCGATGTGACCGGGAATACACGGGGTATCTGTAGTCTCAACTGGTTGTCATTACGTGCAGATCGAGGATGTAACAACCTGTATTTGCTCACACAGAACACGTCTGAGACCCAAGGTTTAAAACCATCCCTCTATTCCACACAGCAATGACGAAGCATCCAATGAGAGCTTAAAAAATCCATTATACATTTCACTCCTTAGTGATCCAAACCTGGCCTAAGTCCTCTGATGGAAAGAAATTTTCAGATGAGCAAAGAGTTGATACAGAGGTTGAAAAGTTTAATACTTTACTCAAAAATTTTCAGACATCTTACAAATACCCAGAAGCTCTTCTGGATGTGTGCCCTGAAATTGGTGTAAGTTAAAAGTGATATTCTTTTATTTAAAGGAACTTTTTTCTCTTCTCCCCTTGACCTGGTCTGCTCAAAGCAAGCAAGTTTCAGTAAAAATCAAAACCTCCAACTAATGCTTAAATAGGTATAATTACCAGTAAAATTGAAGAGCAGCCATTTTTAATAAATTTTCTCAGTATGTGGATCTTATGCTGAGAAATTCACCCATACTAGACTGCTTATATTTACTGAGGGTCATTTAGAATCACAAAATGTTCTTTTGTTTTAAACCTAAGCTGCATTTGAACAAGAGAAACTCAGAAGGAAATGCAGAGGTATAAATAAAGAAGTATACACATAGAGCTGAGATTACTTTTTCTTATAATTTTGGTTCTTAGTGGAAATGTTTTATGTCAAATATATACAGCCTATTTTTCATAAATTTCTCTCCCCGAAACCTTTAAATTCAACAGTTTGAATTTTACTTTTGTCTGAACACAGACACTACTGCCATACACACAGTGCATGTGGATACACGTATTTAGAGGCCTCACGACATGAACTGCGTGTGATGGACCCGCCTCCCACTTCTGCGTGCACAGTTTCTGATGCTCTAACCTAGCAGAGGGGGACACAGAGTACCATGGTACAGCTTTTACTCAGAGGCCCTGAAGTCAAGAACCTGTCCCCATAATTATTTACAATTTAATAACCGAATGAGCGTGAGGTCATGATACACTGCAGAACTGTCCCGACACCACGAATGCTGGCTGACGCTGTGTGTTCTGGTGTTAAATGATCACTTTTGTAAGTCTGAGGTTTAACTTGGCATGTGCAGAAGTGACCGAAGGTGAAAGAAGGGGTTTCTACCACAGAGGATTTACGGTTCCATGATGGACACAGAAGCACAGGGAATTACGGG
Source organism: Cervus canadensis (assembly GCF_019320065.1). Taxonomy (NCBI): domain Eukaryota; kingdom Metazoa; phylum Chordata; class Mammalia; order Artiodactyla; family Cervidae; genus Cervus; species Cervus canadensis. The sequence continues at coordinate 109,772,404 of NC_057388.1, forward strand.
ATTTCTGAAAAAATGTTTTAAAAAAACTGAGCGTACATACAGCCTGTAAGGCAAAATCTAAGTTACAAGTGTGTTCAACACTGGCAACTATGTTGTGAGAGGTAATATTGAATTATTTACACATAAACTGTCAGAAAATATGATGACGTAACACATCCTACCATAGCTTATTACACTGGACAGTAGACGGATTCCTGTGGCATTCTACCAAGGCTCAGGTTTAGAAGAGTTTTCTATTTTTCCCTTAACTCAAATTCCAGTCAATATTCGGTAACATAAGTCAGAACTATGCTTTTGTTTTTTTCTTGAAGGAAGTAGAAAATGTCATTTGCAACCATTACAGTTTCAATGCAGGCACTGCAGTAACACCTATACACTTCCATTTTTTTGCAGAAACTGCCCGTCTGAGGACTAAGGAAGGATGCCTTTCATGTAGGTGTCTACACTTTGAATGGACTGTATACTGAGATTTAAATGAATCCTTAGAAGCCCCAAAGTGGCCTTTTCTCACGTCCTCACAGCTGCACAGCTAATGCAAGCCAGCATGGCCCCCAGAAGATGCACCGCCCAGAGGGGCCTGCGCTTGGCTGGGAACGACAAGGTCCACACAAAGGCAAACAGAACAGAGACGACCTGCGACAGCCAAGCCCTCAAACTATGAAGACGGGGACACATACAGGCCCAGGCCGGACACATGGACCACAGTCAGCGGGACGGCCCCGACTGGCGGGAATGTCACGAGTGTGGGGTGCTCAGCTCTTGACTGCAGCATGGTGCTGGGGTCTCACAGTGCTTTCTGATGCCCATTTGCAGAAGGCTTTGCTGTGTCTGCATCCCTTGGCGTATCTGATAAGTGCAGTTTATGAAGCCCTGCAGAAAAATGAAGAAAACGTGAGAACTAATGCACTGCTGAGAAGCTGGGCACAACATGCAGTGCTCCTGAGGAGACTGCCGCGTAGCACACTCCCTGCAGCATGAAAGGGCTCCGTGTCCCGCCGGCAGCGCCCAGGGCCTCCGCTGAAGACAGCTGCCCAGCAGGAAGTCAGGCCTCCCCTCATGCAGGAGCCGCCCCTCACCCAGCCTCCCACAGGGCCAGCTCAGCTTCCTCCGTTGAGAGCAGAGCCCCTGCCCTCCACACAGCTCCCGCCCCGCCCCACCCTGCCCTCCACCCCAGCCCCAGGAGCAACTTCTAATGAACCTGCTCCCGCAAGCTTATCCCAGTCCTCGAGTGCCCTTCTTGGGGAAAAACCTGAAACAAGGATGATCCCATTTTTGTTTTAAAATACACTCATACATATACACTCAGAAAAATGCAGGGAAAAACACACTAAGACATTAAGCATGCAAGTAAAGCAACAGAAAATATTACCAAGCAGAAGGAAAGGACAAAAGAACAAACAGAACACAAACAGCACTTCACTGCAGAGTAAGAGACGATGGCTGCCTTCTAAGTTGTGCTCCTTCCCGTCTGTATCACACAGTGATTATTCACCAGTGTACCTGGTACACTGGGCACTACTGTGCCTTCACGGGCAGGAGAGTTACTAGAAATGTTTAAGGGTTGAGCTGGTATTAAAGCTCTGAGCACTTTAACAAAACAAAGCACAAAGATATTCAAGAACACATAAGCAGCACATCCATGGAAAAGATTTTCAGAGAACAACTTTTATGAGGCTCAGATATTTGTAAAAATATGCTTGGATAAGATGATTTTTCCCCCTAAAATTTCAGGTAGTTTTCTAGCTAACTTGATATGCAATTTTATACCCCTCACAAACCAACACAACATTCCAAATTTTAAAATTCCTATCACCTGCATATCTTAATGGAAAAAAAGTGAAATTGAGCCTGTCTATGACGGATGAATGGGAAGGAAAAAATAAGTCAATCAAAAACGCACACACACACACAGAGTTCTGGTTTCAGGAGTGGCCGAGCCACTCTGTGACAAAAGGCACCTACAGCTCCGGCTGGACACAGACATGAGGACGCGCGCTGACACAGGCCGGCTGCAGGAGGAAGGGGGCACAGCGCCCAGCCCCCAGGTGATCAACACCCTGTGGAAACCAAGCCCCCTCAGGGTCCATTATTCTGATGAGTTACTTCTAAACCCTGGGTGGAGCACAGGTTATCTATTCAGAAAAACTACAGTGTCTCTCTTCTGTAGAAATAATCACTGCCTCCACCATCACGGCAGCTGAATTTCCAGTGGCTGCCATGTGCCAGATGCTCTATGAGAAAGACTCTGTGATTCTCAACCCACAGCAGCAGAGGGAAAAAGCCCTCCTCCGCCACCCCCAACACACAAAAGAAGAAAAAGAAAGGAGATGGTTAAATTTTATATTTTCTGATTAAATTATAATTCTCAGTGAAATCATATTAAGATTTCAGATCATTCACACATTATATACACTTCATGAGGATCTTCTTCTAGGTATCAAGCATTGCCTCCTTAGAGCATTCCGAAGAGTAACAGAAAACATTAGGAAAACTGTTTACTAGATGTTCTACATAAATAACTCTTGATAACACCACTGCCTCTTATGGTCAAAGAGCCAATACAATATACACAAGCTTTACCTTAGGTTAAATTATATCTTACTACTTTAATAAAGACTTCTTTAGCAAGATGATATCCAAAACACCCAACTCAAATGCTAAATTTACTACAATTTATTCACCACCATCTCATTTTTGTGAATGATAAGTAGGAATTTATCTGAGATTATGGGTAACTAACATTGCTGATGCTACAACAGGCTAAAATATGAAATTATAACTCTAAACATCTGGCTAAGAGGACTGTTTGATTCCCGCTTCATCTTTAGATTTTAATCTGACCAGCATTACAGAACCTGGGCATTAAAATTCCCAAAGTGTCGAGGCTTCAGCTGAAATGAGACGTAACTCTCTCCTTTCTGCCCAGTATTTCATCAGCCACTGTCTCCGAGGATAAATTCACAGTAAAACAGACATGAGTAGATAATCTGAAGTCCTTTTTCCTTCCCAATGGCCATCCTTTCAAGCGTCAGGACTGGACAGCGTGGTGGTGTTAAAGCTTTACTGTGGTCTGCCTAGCATCTACCGCTGTACATGAGAACAGGACCTTAAGGAACCACCGTTACGCTGCATTCTGCAACAGCTAAGAGCCATAAAGGAACACGGAGTATGAACATTCACATGGCGTCAATTCAGGTAAATGAGCCAATGTCAGGACTTTCTAACAATAAATCACTTACCTTTTCCCTCTTTTATAAAATTGCACACCCTAAACCCAAGAAGGTTTCAAAGCAAGACAGTTTATATTGTCCTGGTATTCCCAAAATACAAAGCCTGAAATATGGTTATCACTAATGTTGAAGCAAGCATGAAAAATATGGTCATAGGTGACATCTGTACCTTTTATAGCTTAGCCAAATCTATGAGTTTTTAATACCATCTCAATGCATATGTCTCAATGCATATGACTCATGGAATACATAATAAATGCCCTCTCTTTTTTTTTTTTTTTTTGCCCTCTCTCTTATTAATGCCAAACACTTAATATTTTCATTCCACACTATTATCTAACTTATGAAGAGAACTTTAATTGTGGGTCAGCCTGAAACTTACAAAATCCAATTCTCAAAAAAAATCTTAAACTAAACAGTAGTAAGAGGCATCACGACTAGAATATAAGCCATGCACCCCAACCTCCGTCCACCGCAACCGCCCTGGTCATCACGATAGACGAGCTGCTGCTTGCTGAGCTCCCACAGTGCGTGAGGACTGCCCTGAGGCCCTGACGGGGCCCATGTTAGTTAGTGTTCACAGCAGTTCTGAAGATGGTATTGTCGCTGTTCTATAGACGAGAAAGGTGAGGCTTAATGAAGTCATCTTATACAAGAACATAACCAATAGGCAGTGGGTCAGGAATGTGACCTCGAAGGATTCACACATTTGGAAAATGAATAGGTAAAGATTTAAAATTAGCTGAAAAGTTAAAATTATTAAAAAGCAGAAGGAGAGAAAAAGCACCCATAAACCTCAGGATTACCTAGGGCCTTGAAGAGTTCTTCTCGCACAGCAGAGGTGAATTTTCTGACCAGACACAATGTGGTCACAATAGCAAAAAGCAAATTGTAGGATAACACAATATAGAAGTTTCCCAGCCAATTAAACCTTCCAAAGTCTCCAAGTAGATCAAATCTAGTGATTCCTGTTAAAATAAATAAAAAAGCCCTTAATAAACCAGGTACAATATATTTATACAAATATATATTTAACAAGATAAAGTATAAATCAGATCAAATTCCATGGCCTTCCTCATTTCTGTTAGTGGGAATCCTAGGTTAACACACAGTCATGATCCTGCGGCCAACCCCAGTCAGCCTAAGCAACTGTCCACGTGTCAGTCTCTGGCAGTGGTGAGCAACGAAGCTGAAACGGGTCATTCGCTCAGCATTTCCCTGCATCCACAAGAAACCCGCTGTGCTGCTCCTGTGTGGAAGCTGGGTGTGGCATGCTCCCCGAAATACGAAATGAGGGTGGTGATGGAAGAGACACCTGACAAACTCTCTCCAGCCCCAACCCTGGCCCCATCTCCCTGCAGGGCCCTGCTCACACGTCACCTCCTCCAAGCGGCTGCCTGTCTCCCCTGCCCTGAACAGCTGACCTGACAAGGTCCTCCACCCTGACAATGTTTCTTTAAGGCACACACGACCTGAAATGTTTCTCTTCCTTTGTGGTTCATCTAGTGCCTACTCTCCCCAGAATATAAGAACAGGGACTCTGTTGTTTTTAACCCTATGATCCCAGAACCCAGAGCAATGCCTTGCACATACTTAAAACTTACTACATAACAAATAAACAGAGTGGTTCCTTTCCAAGGGGAAGAAAACACACATTACATATGTGAATTGGATGCTACAGTCTTGCGGAGTAAACGGCCAAGGCTGGAATGCAGTGTAACTGTGTTGTAGATGTTGGAAATGCAGTGCAGTTGCATTATATATGCATCACCACTTAAATTCACCTGTCACATGTAAAACAACAAGTCTTATTTTTAAAAAAAAAAAAGTCTGAATAGTCATTCTGTTCAACAAGTACGTGCCCTAGGCTCAATACTTCTTGGATCAGAGTATGCATGTGGAAGGATTTTTCTGACTATTGACAAGTAAATAAATAAGTAAAACAGCATTCAAATGGTCAGTCAAGTGAGAGATGACGGGACTACTGATATTCTTTAAGGAAGAAACTGGAGAGCTAATCATGGCCATATAAAATTTTAACCACTAAGGACTTGTATACCCAAAATCACGCACCTCTCATTTTAAGGGTGGCCTAAGAATTTCAAGAACAACTTTTACTAAGCTCAAAGTCACCTCATCAGCTAACTTTCAAACTTAACTCTCATCCCCACTCAACACAATGCCATCACCTCCTATCTGGACAGACTCTATGAAAGCAGCTCGTGAAGACGACAGAAAAATAGCAGGTGCCAAAAAGCAGGTCTTGTGTAACCACATGTATCCAGGGCCAATGTATCTGAATTTGAGAGACAATAATCTACAAAAGTAGTTTAAGGAAATACAAGATTAACGGAAATGTACAATAACATACTTTTTCAATGACAGTAGAAGGGACCCAGACCCTAGTAGTATGTACAGCACAGGTCACACCACAAGGTCATGGCAACAACCCAGCAGCACACTTACTAAGACTTTGTTAAAAGGAACATGTGTCTAATTACATATACTATTTTTCAAGTGAAGTACTACTTAATTTACCCTAGGAAGTTATCTGTAAACAAGATGCAGTCCTCCCAAACACACTTCAGTGATTTCATGGCCCGGGGAACCCAGATAAGCATCTTTGATCTTTAAAGCCCAAGACTCCTGAGCATCGGGTGAGGGACACACACGTGCACATGCACGCACACACACAACTGTGCATATCATGAAGCTCATTTAAAGAGGAACTGACAGATCACAGGATAAAAACCCTTGCCCAGATGCTCTATAGAAGTCTGATCTGGTCTCACAAATTTTTGATCATACACTATCATTAGCAAAAATAAAATTAGAGTACATATAGCCATTACATGTATATTTTATTTGTAAACTATATATGTACTACTCACTGACCTATATATTATTTTATACACAAAAGAAAGACTTTAAAAATTATAGCAATAAAAATAAATACAAGTTCTGATAGCTTCTCCACACACCCCAATGACTTACTTTGTGAACTTATGTAGAAACCAACTCCACTTTGGAAACCTCTGCTACATGCTAACTAGTAATCCGGCAACACCCAGAACTTGCCCTGTGTCATGCACCCCAAGAGAGGGAAGCCAGGGGCAGGAGTAGAATTCACACAGTGAGACTGAAAGGTACGTTATGAACAATGGAAAGGTGCTTTCACTAGAACTTCTCAGTGGGCTCACCCTGGTATCTGGAGAGTCGGGGTCAAGACCCAGTGGGAAACACCAGGCGAAGAGCAACCCCTCTTGTTAGAGGCTCTGGCCACAGACACCTCAGGTTGGCCTCAGACAGAAACCCAGAAGCCTGGTGCTACTATGGATGCACTGAGGCTTCAGACAAAACATTAGAGATTATAGGAGCGAGTTCTAAAAGACCTTGTTGTTCAGAATTTAATGTTTTAGAAATCTAATATCAGCTAAATACTACAAAGCTCTTCAATTCTGAAAATCTTCTAATAGACAAAAAGAAGTCTTAAATAAACACTTTTCTAAAATGTCTGAGAGGATTTTGTCACAGTAATAATTGTAAGATGTACTTTTAATTTCTTTCCCAGTTTTATTGAAATAAAATTTACATATCACTGCATGTACAGCATGTTTTAACTCACATACACCACAAAATGATTATTAAGATAAGATCAGTGAACATTCATCACCTCAAATAGATACAAACTTTTAAAAGTTTCAAATTTTTTTTCCATGTGATGAAAACTCTTAGGATTTACTCCCTTAACAACTTTCCTATATAACACACAGCAAATAATTGTATTTGTCATATTGCACATTACATCCCTAGGATTCATCTCATAACTGGACATTTGTACCTGTTGATGACCTTCATCCAATTCCCCCTCCTCTACCTCCTGCCTCTGGTAACCACAAATCTGATCTTTTTTCCTAAGAGTTTGTTTTTGAAATATAATCAACCTAAAACACTATGTAAGTTCCTATGATGTGACACTGTGATTTGCTACTTCTATACATTTCAAAATGATCACCATTTAGTTACTGATTATATTCCCCACACTGTACATTTGAGATTCTGTGAATTTTGCAAATCTCATCTCCTGCACCTATTTCTTTCTTCCACTCTCCACCTAGCCCCGGAAACCACCTGTCTGCTCTCTGTATCTGTAACTCTAATTCTGTTTTGCTGTTTGTTCATTTGTTTTCTAGAGTTCATATGTAAGTGAAATCACACAGTATTTGTCATTCTCTGACTTATTTTATCAAGCATAACACCCTCTAGGTCTACCCATGTTGTCACAAATGGCAATATGTTAATCTTTTACGCCTGAGTAATATTCCTTTGTGTGTGTGTGTGCATGTGTGTATACACACGTACCACATCTCTATCCATTCATCTATTCATGGGCACTTAGGCTGCTTCTGTATCTCGGCTACTGTAAATGATGCTGCAATCAACACAGGGGTACATATTTATTTTCTAATTAGGGATTTCATTTTCTTCAGAAAACTACTCAGGAGTAAGACTGTTGGATCATATGGTAGCTCTATTCTTAGTTTTTTAGGGAACTTCCATGCTGTTCTCCACAATGGCTGCACCAATCAACATTCCCATCAACAGAGCAGGAGGGTTCCTTTCTCTCCACACTCTCTCCAGCATTTATATTTAGACTGTTTGATGATGGCCATTCTGGCCAGTGTGAGGTGATGCCTCAATGTAATTCTGATGTGCATTTCTCTAATAATTAATGATGCTAAGCATCTTTTTATGTGTCTTTTGGCCATCTGTATGTCTTCTTTGGAGAAATGTCTATTTAAATCTGCCCATTTTTGGACTAGGATGTTTGGTTTCTTGGCATTGATCCTTTGCATATTTTGAATATTAACCCCTTATTGGTTATATCATTTGCAAATATCTTTTCCATTCAGTAGGCAGCCTTTTCATTTTGTTGAGTTTCCTTCATTGTGCAAAAGCTTGTTAGTTTGATGTAGTCCCATGTGCTTATTTTTGCCTTTGTTCCCCTTGCCCGAGCAAACAGATCTCCCAAAAATATAGCTAAGACAAATATTAGAGAGCATACTGCCTATGTTTTCCTCTAGAAGTTTTATGACTTCAGGTCTAACATTACATCTTTAGACTGTGTTGTGTTTATTTCTGTGCATGATGTGAGAACATGGTTCAGTCTCTTCTGCATGTAGCTGTCTAGTTTTTTACAACACCATTTACTGAAGAGGCTTTCTTTTCCTCATTGTATATTCTTGCCTCCTCTGTCATAGATTAATTGACCATAGGTGGATGGATTCATTTCTGGGCTTTCTATTCTGTTCCATTGATATATATGTCTGTTTTTGCGCCAGTACCATGCTGTTTCAATGGATGTAGTATTGTGATACAGTTTAAAATCAGGGCACACTGACCTCCAGTTTTAATCTTCTTTCTCAAAACTGTTTTGTACTTCAGTATCTTTTGTATAGTTCCACATGAAATTTAGAATTATTTGTTCTAGTTCTGTGAAAAATGTCATTGGTATTTTGATTGTACTGAATCTGTAGATTGTCTTAGGTAGTATGGTCATTTTAACAGTGTTAATTCTTCCAATCCATGAACACTGTATTTCCTTTCATCTGTTTCTGTTGCTTTCAATTTCTTTCATCAACGTCATAGTTTTCTGAGCATGGATCTTTAATCTCCTTATTTAGATATACTCTTAGGTATTTTGCTCTTTTTGAAACAATGGTAAATGGGATTATTCTTTAAATTAATTTTTCTGATAGTTTGTTTTTAGTGTAGAGATATGCAACAGATTTCTGTCTACTGATTTCTATATATTAATATTACATCCTGGAACTTTATGGAGTTCACTGATAAGCTCTAGTGGCTTTTTGGCAGTGTCTGTAGGATTCTATTAGTATATGTCACCTGAAAACAGTGATAGTTTTACTTTTCTCTAATTTAGGTTCCTTTTAGTTATTTTTTCTTGTCTCACTGCTGTGTCTAGGTTTTCACATAGCATGCTGAATAAAAGTGGCAGGAGTGGGCATCCTTATCTTGTTCCTAATCTTTAATGAAATGCTTTCAACTTTTCAACACTGAGTATGATGTCAGTTGTGGGTTCATCATATATTGCCTTTATTATGTTGAGGTATGCTCCCTCTACCCAATTTGTGCAGACTTTTTATCATAAATGGATGCTGAATTTTGTCAAAAGATTTTTCTGTATCTACTGAGATAATCATATGATTTGCATACTTCAAGTTGCTTAATTTGATATATCACATTGATTTGCAGATATTTAACCATCCTTGCTTGCATCCCTGGAATAAATCCCACTTGATCATAGCGTGTGATCCTTTTAATGTACTGTTGAATGCACTTTACTAAGATTTTGTTGAGGATTTTTGAACATGCTGACTCAAGTGATACTGGACAATAATTTTTGTGTGTGATATCTTTGTCTGATTTTAATACCAGGGATACTAGGGTGGTAGTGTGCCTTCCTAAGCAATTGTTTGGAATGTTTGAAAAGGACAGGTGTTAACTCTTCTTCAAATGTTTGTTAGAATTCACCTGTGAAGCCGTCTGCTCCCGGACTTGTGTTTGTTGGGAGTTTTCATTTCTGATTCTATTTCATTACTAGTAACTACGTGTTCATATTTTCTATTTCTTCCTGGTTCAGTCTTGGGAGACTACATTCCTAGGAATTTGTCTGCTTCTTTTAGGTTGTCCATTTTATTGGGGCATACAGTTCTTAGTAATCTCTTATGATCCTTTATAGTTCTGTGGTGTGGGTTGTCATGTCTTCTTTATAATTTCTGATATTTGGGCCCTCACATTTTTTCCTTAATCAGTCTGAGTAAAGGTTTATCAATTCTGTTTATCTTTTCAAAACACCAGCTCTCAATTTCATTGATTTCTATTTTCTTTTAAGTTTCGTTTTATTTATGTTTGTTCTGATTTTTCATGACTCTTTCCTTCTACTAATTTTGTATTCTGTTTACTCTCCTTTCTCTATAAGATTCTTTATTTGAAAATTTTCTTGTTTCCTGAGGTAGGCCTGTATCACTATAGATGTCCCTCTTAGAACTGCTTTTCCTAAATCCCATCAGTTTTGGCTCACTGTTTTCATTTGTCTATAGGTATTTTAAAATTTCTCCTTTGATTTCATCAGTGACCCATTGGTTGCTTAGGAACATGTTGTTTAGCCTCCATATGTGTGTGCTCTGGGAAGTTTTTTTGGTTTTTTTTATACATTTTTATTTTCTCTGCAAAGGTGATTCAGAGACTTTATCTTTTGGCTATACCACACAGCATGTGGGATCTCAAGCAGGGATCAAAACTATGCCCCCTGCAGTGGAAGCATGGATTCTTAGTCATTGGACAAACCAGGGAAGTCCCAGGAGTTTTTTAAAAATTGTAGTTGCTTTCTAGTTTCAAAGCATTGGTGTTAGAAAAGATGCTTAACATGATTTCAATTTTCATAAACTTACCAAGACTTGTTCTGAGGCTTAGCATGTGATCTATTCTGGAGACTGTTCCTTGGGCACTTGAAAAGAATGTGTATTCTGCTTTTGGATGGAATAGCCTATATAGTATATATAAATACATACATACACACACGCATATATATATACACATACACACACACACACACACACACACAAATATATATACAGGAGGGAGGCCTGGCATGCTACAGTTCATGGGGTCGCAAAGAGATGGACACAACTGGGTGACTGAACTCAATAAAGTCCATTTGGACTAGTGTACCTTTTTATTGATAATACCAACACTTAAGAAAAAACAGCAACACTTAAAAGTTTTAACTTAACAACTTATTGACCAGAGATGTATTAATATGTCTTTTGTTACCCAAACATTTATCGAAGTATTTCACTATTCATTTACATAGCAAATAGTCAGCCACAGGCACAAATTTCTGCAAAAATAACATGTGAATAAGATGGATAACATGTTAATAAGACTTGTACAAATGTAAAACACTTCAAAATTTCTATTTCTGAGTAAAGACATAAAAGGGTACTAAGGCAACAAATTTTAAAATACTACTAACCATAAGATAATTTTAATTATTTAATGTTATTTAACTGTCCTTGACATGGAACAACAGACTGGTTCAAAATTGGGAAAGGAGTACGTCAAGGATATATATTGTCGCCTTGCTAATTTAACTTGCATGCAGAGTACATCATGTGAAATGCCAGGCTGGATGAAGCACAAGCTGGAATCAAGACTGCCAGGAGAAATATCAGTAACCAGATATGCAGATGACACCACCCTTATGGCAGAAAGCAAAGAGGAACTAAAGAGCCTCTTGATGAAAGTGAAAGAGGAGAGTGAAAAAGTTGGCTTAAAACTCAACATTCAAAAAATGAAGATCATGGCATCTGGTCCCATCACTTCATGGCAAGTAGATGGGGAAACAATGGAAACAGTGACAGACTTTGTTTTCGTGGGCTCCAAAATCACTGCAGATGGTGACTGCAGCCATGAAATTAAAAGATGCTTCCTCCTTGGAAGCATATTACAGCAGAGACATTACTTTGCCAACAAAGATCTGTCTATTCAAAGCTATGGTTTTTCCAGTAGTCATGTACGGACGTGAGAGTGGGACTATAAAGAAGGCTGAGCACCGAAGAATTGATGGTTTTGAATTGTGGTGCTGGAGAAGACTCTTGAGAGTCCCCTGGACTGCAAGGAGATCAAACCAGTCAATCCTAAAGAAAATCAACCCTGAATATTCATTGGAAGGACTGTTGCTGAAGCTGAAACTCCAATACTTCGGCTACCTGATGTGAAGAGTTGACTCATTGGAAAAGACCCTGTTGCTGGGAAAACTGAGGGCGGGAGAAGAAGGGGACGACAGAGGATCAGATGGTGGGATAGCGTCACCAACTCAATGGACATGAGTTTGAGCAAGCTACGGTAGATGGTGAATGACAGGGATGCCTGGCATGCTATAGTCCATGGGGTTGCAGAGTCAGACACAACTGAGCAACTGAACAACAACAACTACAACTCTCCTAGTCAAATACTGAGAAGTTTATTTCCATTCAGAAGTTCATTTCTTTAAGATATACCAGGTAAGAAGCTCAGTTAGGTAAGCAGCAGCTAAGCATACAGTCACATTATCTGAATTATCTGTCAATAAAATACTCTTCACAATAAACCACGAAATCAGCTCCCTGCACTAGGATTAAACTGAAAATGTCTTATGCATAGTTCCTTGAATAAAGATCTTTTTTTTATCCATACCTATAAAAGAACTAAGGTACAAATCCTCACTTCAAGAAAGAGCTGATTACTCCACCTGCAATATGAGTCAAGAGAATTTACGTTTGTTAGCCCACCTGAGTCAACTTTGACTTTTAGCAAGCATATTCATGTTCCTTAACTAGCAAGAAGTTGTGAGAGAATATATAAAGCTTGACACACCAAAAGGACCATTAAAGTAACTTTCTCAATAAATCATGTTTGCTGGCATATCATACAAATGGCTGCCATGGATATCCATGGCTTTAATGAAAGACTGCCAAAAAGAGCACATACTAGAAAGCAAATTTATAAATTCAATGTTCTTTGACAAAATATTGGGATTAACACATTTTCCCCTCTCTGGATTCCCATAATAGTTAGTATAAATTATTATCCTGACTAGATTTTTAAATTCCCTTCTCTAAAACCAGGCTTTTGATAAAAAATTTACCTACACAGTGTCAAAAATTAAATATGACTTAAAGAATATAAAATAATAAAATCCATAATTAATCATGAACATCATTAATTTCAGGACTAATGTAAATAAGCTCACTATAAATTGTTTTATTTATTCACACACACAAAAATTCTAAAACTAACAAGAGGTCCCACTTTTTAGGGGTAATGGAAGACAACGTTGTTAAAGGAAAGACTTTAAATCTGACCAGTCTTACTCTGCAAACAAGTTTTCATTATAGTACATCGATTAGAAATATGTTCATGGACTTCAGAGTCCAGCCAAAGCTAAATAAAGGAGACAGTCTCTCATACTTTCATTAATCAAAAAACTGGACAAAATATACAAAATTGTGGTATTCAAGACCCTGGACATCTAGCAATGAAGATCAATGATGCTAAGAGATGAGAAACAAGCAAAGTGGTCCTCTGTCTGCCGTAGCTCCTACCTAAAGAGGGCTTCCTGAATGCAGAGTGGAGAGGAACAGGGGCAGAATCTAGCCACCTCACTGAGTTAGAGGTGTAGCGGGAGCGTGGGACAGCACATTGGCTAGACAGTCGCACAGAGTGGGAACCTGGGAGGTAGACAGAGGACCTCTTGAGTATTCAGCTGGGAAGAGACGAACACACTGGCTTATGGAAAAACAACCAACCCAGAAATAACACAGATGACAAAATGACTAGCAAGGACATTAAAACAATTCTGTTTCTTACATTTCAGAAGCTAGAAGGTTGAACCTGTTAAATAGAGACATAAAAGATATAAAACAGACCCAAATTAACCTTCCGCAGAGAAAAATTACAATGTAAGGTATGACTAATACACTAGATGGAATTAATGACAGATTAGACACTGCAAAAGAAAAGATAAGTAGACTTCAAGACATTATTAACAGACACTATTCAAAATGAAACAGAAAGGAAAACAAAATGAAACAAAAACAAATGAACATGGCATCAATGACTGAAAAAGAAAATGATTATCTCAACAGGGGAAGAAAAAGCATTTAACAAAATCCAACATCCAATCCTGATTTACTCCAGCTAAGCAGGACAAGAAGGGAACTTCCTCAACCTGTAAAAGGCATCTTCCAAAAAACAAAGTAACAAAAACTACAGCTAATAACAGTTAGTGGTAAAAACCAAAATGCTTTCCCACTACAGTGAGGAACAAGTCAAAAATATCTGCCCTCACCACTTCTATTCAACACTGTACTGGAGGCTCTACACAATGCAGTAGACAAGAAAAGCAAGTAAAAGCATCTATACTGGAAAGGAAGAAGTAAAACTGTCTCTATTCACAGAATCATAAACATCAAAGTAAAAAATTCAATGAAACCTATAAAACAGATTTAATAGAACTAATAAATGAACTGACCAATGCTGAAAAAGATTAATATAAAGAAATCAATTGCATTTCTATGTACTACAAATAAACTATTGGAAACTAAATTTTTAAAAAACACCATTCACAAAAACATCATATGCGCAAGATGTAAACAAAAAGCTACAAAAGCTGGTGAGACAAATTAAGGAACTAAATAAGTACAGAGTGTTCAGGGACTGAAAGACTCAATATTGTAGAGATGTTAATCCTCTCCAATTTGTTCTATAGACTAAATACAATCCAAATCAAAATCCTAACATATTTATTTGAAAAATGACAGGCTATTTTTAAAAAGTCATATAGGAGAATCGGGTGGAGAGGGAGGTGGGAGGGGGGATCGGGATGGGGAATACGTGTAAATCTATGGCTGATTCATATCAATGTATGACAAAAAAAAAAAAAATATGTTCTCATTTGGGATACTGCAGAATTCCCTGTGCTTAGAGCTTTCTAAAACATAGAAGTCATTCAATAAATATTTGTCAATATATAAAAAAATAAATAAATAAATAAATAAAATAAATAAAAAGTCATATAGGAATGCAAAAGGCCTTTGAATAACTAAAACCACTCTGAAAAAAAGAACAAAGCTGAAGGTCTCACAGTACCTGGTTTCAAGTCTCATCATCATTTCCACTTCAGTCACTCAGTTGTGTCCGACTCTTTGTGACCTCATAGACTGCAGAACGTAAGTGGTTAAGTGGTCTGGTATCCCCATCTCTTTTAAGAATTTTCCACAGTGTTGTGATCCACACAGTCAAAGGCTTTGGAGTAGTCAATAAAGCAGAAGTAAATGTTTTTCTAGAACTCTCTTGCTTTTTCAATGATCCAGTGGATGTTGGCAATCTGATCTCTGGTTCCTCTGCCTTTTCTAAATCCAGCCTGAACATCTGGAAGTTCACAGTTCACGTACTGTTGAAGCCTGGCTTGGAGAATTTTGAGTATTACTTTACTAGTGTGTGACATGAGTACAAATGGCCGGTAGTCTGAACATTCTTTGGCATTCCCTTTCTTTGGGATTGGAATGAAAACTGACCTTTTCAAGTCCTGTGGCCACTGCTGAGTTTTCCAAATTTGCTAGCATATTGAGTGCAGCACTTTCACAGCATCATCTTTTAGGATTTGAAATCGCTCAACTGGAATTCCATCACCTCCACTAGCTTTGTTCATAGTGATGCTTCCTAAGCATCACTTGACTTTGGACTCCAGGATGTCTGGTTTTAGGTGAGTGATCACACCATCACGGTTATCTGGGTCATGAAGATCTTTTTTGTACAGTTCTTCTGTGTACTTTTGCCACCTCTTCTTAATATCTTCTGTTTCTGTTAGGTCCATACCATTAGCTCATCTTTGCATGAAATGTTCCCTTGGCATGTCTAATTTTCTTGAAGAGATCTCTAGTCTTTCCCATTCAATTGTTTTCCTCTAGTTCTTTGCACTGATCACTGAGGAAGGCTTTCTTGTCTCTCCTTGCTATTCTTTGGAACTCTGTATTCAAATGGGTATATCTTCCTTTTCTCCTTTGCCTTTCACTTCTCTCCTTTTCTCAGCTATTTGTAAGGTTTCCTCAGACAACCATTTTGCCTTTTGCATTTCTTTTTCTTGGGGATGGTCTTGATCACTGCCTCCTGTACGATGTCATGAACCTCCGTCCACAGTTCTTCAGGCACTCTATCAGATCTAATCCCTTCAATCTATTTGTCACTTCCACTGTATAATCATAAGGGATGTGATTTAGGTCATACCTGAATGGGCTAGTGGTTTTCCCTACTTTCTTCAATTTAAATCTGAATTTTACAATAAGGAGTTCATGATCTGAGCCATAGTCAGCTCCCAGTCTTGTTTTTGCTGACTGTATAGAGCTCCTCCATCTTTGGCTGCAAAGAATATCATCAATCTGATTTCAGTGTTGGCCGTCTGGTGATGCCCATGTGTAGAGTCTTCTCTTGTGTTGTTGGGAGGGGGCGTTCGCTATGACCAGTGTGTTCTCTTCGCAAAACCCTGTTAGCCTTTGCCCTGCTTCATTCTGTACTCCAAGGCCAAATTTGCCTGTTACTCCAGGTATCTCTTGACTTGCTACTTTTGCATTCCAGTCCCCTATAATGAAAAGGACATCTTTTTTTGGTGTTAGTTCTAGAAGGTCTTGTAGGTCTTCATAGAAACACTCAACTTCAGCTTCTTCACATTACTGGTTGGGGCATAGACTTGGATTATTATGATATTGAATGGTTTGCCTTGGAAATGAACAGAGATCATTCTGTCATTTTTGAGACTGCACCCAAGAACTGTATTTCGGACTCTTGCTGACTATGAGGGCTACTCCATTTCTTCTAAGGGATTCTTGCCCATAGTAGTAGATATAATGGTCATCTGAGTTATATTCGCCCATTCCAGTCCATTTTAGTTCACTGATTCCTAAAATAGCGATGTTCACTGTTGCCATCTCCTGTTTGACCACTTCCAATTTACCTTGATTCGTGGACCTAACATTCCAGGTTCCTAAGCAATACTGTTCTTTACAGCAATGGATTTTACTTCCATCACCAGTCCCGTCCACAACTGGGTGTTGTTTTTACTTTGTCTCTGCCTCTTCATTCTTTCTGGAGTTATTTCTCCACTCTGCTACAATAGCGTATTGGGGACCTACTGACCCGGGCAGTTCATCTTTCAGTGTCATATCTTTTTGTCTCATCATCAACCACATTAACCTAGATGGTGTAGTATTGGTATAAAGACAAGGACATCAACAGAACACAACCGAGTTAAGAAACAGACCCACACTCACACATAGATGGACAACTGGTTTCCAACAAAGTTTCAAAAGCAATTGAGTGGAAGAGAATTCTCAAGCAGTGGTGTTGCAATAACTAGTTACTAAATGCCAAGAAATAAACTTTAATTCCTACCTCATACTATATATAGAAATTAATTCAAAATAGGTCATAGACCTAAGTATAAAGCTTCTAGAAGAAAACACAAGAGATCATCTTTGTGACCCTGGTAAGAGGAAGACTTAGTATATATGACACCAAAAGCACAATCCATAAAAGAAAATTTGGTAAATCTGATTTCATCAAATTAAGAAAGTCTATACTTTCTAAAATATTGGTAAAAGAATAAAAAGACAAGCCACTGAATGGGGGAAATACTTTCAAATCACATATCTTGATAAAGAAACTTTATCCAGAGTATGTAAATAGCATGAAAAACTCAACAATACGAAAATCACTCTAATTTTTAAGATGAGCTAAAGATTTGAATAAATATTTCATCAAAGAAAAATACAGATGACAAGTGAGCACATTAGTCATCTGGGAAATTCAAGTTAAGTTCACTATACACCTATTAGAAAGGCTGATAGTAAACTGACTGACTATACCCAGTACTGGTAAAGATGGAGAGGAGCCGGAGTTTTCACACACTTGTGATGGAGACATAAAAAGGCATGAGCACTTTGAACAGTTAGCCATTCCTTTAAAACTTAAGTATACACCCAGGCATTCCATTTCTGTTAACAGTTACTACCCAAGAGAAATGAATGCAGAGACTTAGATGTGAATGTGCACGGCAGCTTCATTTATAATAGTAGCTAGAAGCTGTAAACAACTCAAATGTCCTTCAGTGGGTGAATAGAAAAACAAATTGTGATATATACAAACTGCAATAATAGAAAATAAACTATTGACACATACAACACGGCCTAATCTTAAATACAATGAGTTAAAGAAACAAAAATATTTCATAGTAAGTGATTTTACTTACAAAAAATTCTAGGAAATGTCAACTACTTTTATCGTTACAGAAAGGTCAGTGGTTGCCTGGGGATATTGGGGGATGGGGAGGTGGGGGAAGGTATGAGGGAGGAAATATACAGGGCCAAAAGGAAACATCTGAGGGTGACAGACTTGCTCACTAACTTGATTGCAGTAACAGATTCACAGTTATACACGTTAAGTCAAAACTTATCAAATTACATACTTTAAATGAGTACAGTTTACGATATGTCATTTTCATTTATTTCAATAAAGCTGTTAAAATGTATTTAACAGGCTTCAGACTATATACTCCATACCATGCATGGATACATTAGTGCATGCTATGCCAAATAGATTTAATTAGAAATTCTTTATTTCTGTACTTGCTGTTGTGGTATGAGTTGTATTTTACAGTATTTTTGAGTTCCTATCATATTCCTAACCCTACACAGTACTGTAAGAGTTACAAGTATGTATGTAAGACATTTATTCCCTTCATGGATGAAATACTTTCAGCAGAACTAAAAGTCTCTGTACAGTTAAGTAAAATGGAAAACTGAAAAGCATATGAGTTCCTCATTGCACATACATGTCCTAAATGCTGCATGCAGACACTGGATACACTTGACCATTACTTTCTTTAAGGAGACCACAGTTTTGTGGAGCGAAAAGAGAGCAGTTAGAATACAATGGATAAGTGACATGGCAGATATACAGAGGACTAAGAAAAGTATTATGGGAGTATGCAGGAGGGAGCTCAAAGGGGGAGAAATTCAAGGAAAACTTTATCTGTGGAGTTAATGGCTGAGATGACTCTCGAATGACATGTTAGATTATGCCAGGGAATAGGTGGTGATGAAATTATTCACCACAGACAAAGTAACATGTTCAAAGACATAATGGGCAGAGCTGATTTGATTCCTATCCCAGCACATCTGAAGAGCACCCCTGTTACAACCTGAACCAGGGGTGCAAGCGATGAAGTGGGACATACAGGTGGAGCTAGGTATAAACATCGTTCTGTGCCACCTTACCGAGACTGGAGATTAATCTAATGGCAGGAGTCTTTGAAGCACTGGGAGTAGGAACACATTTTCATTGCAGGATAAAGAGGGGTGCTGAACTATCCATTAGAACATGAGTAAACTCTGGTGGGGGAAGAGGGGTGGAGGATGTGCTCCCAAATAAGAGGAGACCAAAGAGACCCAAACCAAGTCACATTATTATTAAAATATCAAACATTAAAGAAAGACTCTTAAAAGCAGCAAGAGAAAGACAACGAACTGCATTCAAGGGAACCCCCACAGTTCAGCTGGGCTTTTCAGTACGACCTTACAGGCCAGAAGAGACTGGTATAATATATTTAAAGTACTGAAGGGAAAAGACTTAAAATAAAGAATACTCTAACCAGCAAGATTATTAGAATTGAAGGAGAAATAATTTCCCAGATAAGCAAAAGCTAAGAAAGTTAGTTCATCACCACTAAACTGGCTTAACAAGGGACTTCATTAAAGGGAAAAGAAAAAGCCATAACTAGAAACAAGAAAATTATGAAAGAAAAAAAATCTCACTGGTAAAGGCAAACATAGAGGTAGTAGCTCAGGGACCTATAAAGCCAGTCGGTGTACACTCAGTCACCTCTGAGTCTGTGTGACCCCACGGACTGCAGCCCACCAGGCTACTCTATGTACGGAATCTTCCAGGCAAGGATACTAGAGTGGGTCACCACTTCCTCCTCCAAGAGATCTTCCCAGCCCAGGGATCGAACCCACATTTCCTGCATTTCCTGCATTGGCAAGCAGATTCGTTACCACTGAGCCACCTGGGAAGGCCCAATAAAGCTAGTATAAAGGTTAAAAAATGAAAGTAGTAAAAATCATCTGTCTCTAAAACAAATAGTCAAGTGATACACAAAATAAAAAGATGTAAAATGTGATGTCAAAACATAAAGTGTGAGGAAGGGGAGGGTGAGATGTAGTGCTTTTACAAACTGTTCAAATTGATGCAACCATCAACTTAAAATGGACTACTCTATACAGAGAAGGTTGTTATGCATGAATATCATAGTACCCTCAAACATAAAAACAGTAAAAATACACAAAAGCTAAACAAAAGGAAATACAAACATAACATTAAATAAAGTCATCAAATCACAAGGGAGGAGAAGAAAAGAAACAAAGAACTACCCAAAAACCTGAAAAACAATTAACAAACTGGTAATAAATAAGTACCCATAAATATTTTAAAACATATAAATGAACTAAATGCTCTAATCAAAAGACATATGGTGGCTAAAAGAAGAAAAAATACAAGACCCATATATATGCTACTTACAAGAGACTTACTTCAGATCTAAAGGCACACACAGACTGAAAGAAAAGAGATGGAAAACAATATTTCATGCAAACAGAAATGAAAGGAAGGCTAGCGTAGCAAAATACTAATGCAAAATATATATGCACCTTGATGTTCACTGCAGCATTATTTGCAACAGCCAAGGCATCGAAGTAAACTAAGTGTCCACTGACAAGATGAATGGATAAACGACATGTACTACATACAATATATATATATAGTTATATGCCTACAATGCAATATTAGTCAGCCATAAAAAGCCCTGAAACCTTGCCATTTGCAACACATGGATGGATCGAGAGGTATCATGAAACAAGCCAGACAGAGAAACACAAACACCATATGATCTTACTTATATGTGAAAACTAAAAAAAAACCAAAATGAAAACAGACTCATAGATACAGAGGACAAACAGGTTGAGGGGAGGCAAGTGGGAGGGTGGGTGAGAAAGGTAAAGGGGATTAAGAGGTACAAACCTTCAGTTATTAAATAAATAAGCCACAGGGACTTAATATACAGCATAGAGAATATGGTGAGTAACACTATAATAACTTTGTATGATAGATGCTCACACTAAGCTTATCGTGAGGATCAATGCATAATATACACAAGCATCAAATCACTGTGCTGCACATCTGAAACTAATATTGTATGTCAACTATGCTAAAAAAAAATCAACAAATAAAAATTTAAGAAAAAAATTTACCCTTGGGATTAGATTACAAGTCAAGCCAGTGGTAAAGAGAACAGTATTAGCCACCATCTCGATCTAACTGCAACACATTTCTACCACTACCCCAGCCCTCCCCACTGCCCCCGTCACCTCTGGCCACCACTAATCCACTTTCCGTCTCTATGGGTTTTCCTATTCTGGATACTCCATGTAAGTAGAGTCACAGACTTACGTGGCCTTTTGTGCCTGGCTTATTTCACTCTGCACAATGTTTTCAAGGTTTAAACACAGTAGAGCATGTGTCCAATGCTTCACTCCTTTTTCTCTTTTTAATTTTGGTAAAACAAGTGTAACACAAGGCTGAAACAAGAACCCAATACACCTTTCCCATGTGACAGAGGATCTGGCCTGTCTTTACAGAATGAGAAAGCTTGGAGAGGTAGAGCAAAGCTGGAGAGAGGGTAGTGGGAACAATGTGAGCCGGTGGGCTTGGAGATGGGAAAGTGTGTTTGCAAATATCAAATCAATTTTAGTCATGACTGTTTATATGCTACAAATAAATTTTGTCCTAATGTGAAGGCAATTCAACTTAGTAGTCCAAATGAACTAATGGATGCAAATTTTAATACAAACTAAAGTTAAATGAAAGGGAACTATAATCACAGTCCAAGAACAAACCTAAAGTGCTAATTTTAAAACAAGTGAAAGTTTAAGATCTCCAGTAGATGGTAACTGTCCACTCTCTTCCTAGAGAAAATCTCCCGAGATGGGGCCTCCAGAGTAGCTCTCAATGTCACGTCCTCATCTGAAAAATTAAACACTTCCCTGGTGCTTTTAGGGCTTCCCAGGTGGCTCAGTTGTAAGGAATCTGCTTGCAATGCAGGAGATATGGGTTTAATCCCTGGGTTGAAGAAGGAAATAGCAACCCATTGCAGTATTATTGCCTGGAGAACCCCATGGACAGAGGAGCCCAGTCAGCTACAGTCCATGGGGGTCACAAAGAGTTGGACACAATTGAGTGACTAACACTGATGCTTTTGCTTTCATTTCACTTCTTACTCTACCCTCCTCAAGGAAAAGAACACGGGTTTAGAACCCAGCTCATGAACAATCCTTCACAATGAAATACTAAAATAAAATCATACACTCAACTCTTGCTTTGATTACTTGATAAACAAGTCTGATTCTTTTTACTTTTCTTTTAATAAAGGCAATGGAAAGGCAGAGTGAATGTGAGAAAATTTTTTTTTCTGGTTGTGCTGTGTGACATGTGGGCTCTTAGTTGCCTGACCAGGGATCAAACCCATGCCCCCTGAATGGAAGGGCAGAGTCTTAACCACTGGACCACCAGGGAAGCCCTGATGTGAGAGATTAGCAAGATGAAAACAGGTAGTGCCGCAGGTGTTGGTACCAGATGGCAGAGTGTCTAACGTAACTCCCAACTCCCTGGCTTGGTGTACTGTACAGAGAGTGCCTGGGGACCGACAGGGAAGGACAAGGGAGGGGAGTGCGGGCAGGAGGGAGTGCGGGCAGGAGGGAGGGGGGAGGGGGGAGGTCAGACACACACACATGTACGTATGGGTCTTGCTGTGGGGATGACCCACATGAGAAGCTGGGGGACACCCGTGGAGGGCAGAGCTGGGGTCACATGCCCCTAGCTCAGGGATGGGCGGTGGGTTAGAGGAGTGGATCTGAGGACAAGTGTGTGGGTGAAGCTGACAAGCTATAAGAGACACAGTTAAAGAACGGCTGAAGAAGGAGAAGGAGAAAAGGAGAGTGGTGCCCCGAGGCAGAGAAAGAGGAGATCTGAGAAGAGGGGTTACAGACAGCAAGTGCTGCAGAACAATTAAGACAATAGCAAAACCCACACAACTGGGCAACTCGGAGGTCACAGGTGATCTGAGCAGGAAGAGGTAAGTATTCTGGTTTGAAATTCATCTTCAGCTGTCTGAATTCTGGTAGAAGAAATGAGTTTGAAACCTTTTCCTCTTCTAACTCCTATTGGGTGAACACTGAAGTTAGGAGTCACACAAAGCAATACCCAGGTGAGAGTTTTAAATTTTCTACAGAGTGCTGTGTCTGTGTGTGTGTGTACCCAGAAAAAGATTTTAAATAACTATATACATTAAACTGGTTCTTGGAAACTCTGAAGAGGGGACTGGGATTAAAAGTGGTGGTCAGAAGGAATTCAAGCCTGAGCTCTAATTTTTAATATCCTTTATAAGTGGAATTTACTCATGTACATACTTATTAAAAATTTTAAAATAGAACTTCCTATAAAAAAGGAGATAATCTGTTCCTTGGTCCCAGAGTTGGCCATGTACAGGTGTGCTCCTAAGTATTCTCAGCCAGGTTGGGAGGGTCTTGGTTCTTAGTGCAAATTATAACCTTACTGTGGTTTACATTTAAAAAATTACATCTTACATCTTCCAACTGAATAATCCTAACTGAAATTATCTACATATGAAAAATATTTTATATCAAATTAAAATTCAAGGGATTTGAATGTATGTCTACAGCTGGCTAGATTCTTTATAAAATGTGGTCAATACAACCTCCTCTCAGGCAGGAGGAACTCTGAAATAAGAACAGCATCAGAAGGACGCAGCAAGTGGACAATGGGAACGAGAATGTTGAGGGAGTGAGCAGTAGTGACTCTCTGAATTCTTTCAGACATTTGGCACAGAATGCTTTCTCTTTACTATTAAAAATCCTAACTAGATATACAAATTTATTGTTCAGTTATAAGACCATTAGTAATCAATCAGAAGTTAGTCATACCACTCATTTATTACTCTCTTCAATACAACAGAATGTAATTAAGTCATATAGAATTTTTTGCTAAGAAATTTTCAATACAGAGCTTAGAGTTATTTTTACATGAAAGTCATAATTAGGAATATATACTATGATTTATACTTTTGAGTTCTCATTTGTCATGTCTAAGGAGCGTTTCTCTCTGATTCATACTGGAGAGGGAAAGCTTGGGGTAAAGATTAGAGTATATTCACAAAACCCAAATAAAGACCTCTCCCGTGAAGGACCAGTGTCTAAACATGCTCCATCCATCAAGGAACAAAAGAGAATAATCCACTTCATCTCCTGCGAGATGATGGGCTAGAGGGGACCCAGAGGAGAAATACATGGAAATACCAAAATCAGATTCCAGCTGACTTGGAAGAATAAGTCGGGTTTTTTAGTTTTAATAGAGTAAGCATCCATATATATTTAAAAAATATATATATATACACATATCTGTGCTTGGGCCTTGAATAACTTACAATTTACAGAAAGAATTTTGAGATGAAACCATAACTATAAAAATAATTTCATAATAGATATTAGTAACAGTATTTCAAAGTCTATTGGTTGTATCTGAGAAAACTTTTCCTGTTAAGAGATTTCAAATAAAGAATAAGGTAAAAACTGTCAATCCCTCAGTTGTTTCTTGATTAAGAATAACAAAGAACATGTCCACAATCTCACAAAATTTATTCTCAAATTCACTGCTGCCTTTAAAATATTTTATTATAGAAAAGTCTGACCATCTATAGGTAATTTATTAGATTGACCCTCTTCTATTTTCCCTTGTTAGTCAACCATCTCCTCTAATCATCTTGAGAGTTTATTATATCAAAGAGTAAACTGATTACTAAAAATATATGGACATCACAGCCTCAAAAACGTTGGATTCTTCAAAAACTGTGCACTATATACAGGCAGCAAAACAACACTTTAGAAATCACATCCCCTGGCATGGCATTACTTTTAAAAGGTTTTAAAGAGTTCGAATGAAAAATCTCAAGCACAGATTCTTCATGTTTCCCATGGACAAAATACTACTCTATTAATTTCATTTGGCTAAGAATACATGGCCAAAATGCTCCTCACAACCCAATGCTTTGTGGTTAAGTGATATGCTTCTAAAATCTACTCAGTGGCAATTTTTAAAATTAGTACAAAATCTTCTCTATTTAAACATAAGAAGCTATTTCAGAAGAATTCTGTAATAAGTCTGTCATATCACACCAGGCATTCAACTCTAAAGCTATTATTTTACACTTATGATGCAGCAATAGCAATCGGCAAATTATACTTTTTAAAAAATATTTTCATTTTTGAAGCAAAAATATCATCAAATGATTAATATGGGATTCAAAATATTTCTAATTTACAATTAAAGTTATCATTACTAAAACTGATTAAAGTAAGAAAAAAACTGCACATACACAGGTAAGTGCTAACTGCCCTTGTTCCTTGGTTTCTTACTTCACTGAGAATGCTGGCTGGATTCACAGAAGCAGAAGAGAGCACCCTAAGGTCAGGACTCCCTTGTGAGGGGCAATGAGAAAGAGCGAAAACTTTCACAGCTTGGAATTCGGTTGTTAAATACATCCTCTATTCTAGTCTCATAAGCTTTTCAGCTAGTAAATCAAAATCCCGTTATACACTAGGATAATATTCATGACAATTCTCTATATTTTATCTTCTTAAAATCAAAGACTCAATTCTAAAGGGTTAATAGAGGAATGACAAAGTAACTCTCTAGTTTGCATTTCCCATAATACTAAAATAAAGCTTTTTCTTTTAGTCTAGAAATGTGCTTTTTTAATACTGTGAAAAGCCTCTATGAATCTGTTTAACGTATTTATTTCTTTTCATCTATTCAGTGCCACTGGGCATAACATGTAATGCAGTGTGTGTTGATATTTTGCAAAGCACCACATGACTCACTGTACCCTAATACACTCCATTAATCCTGTTTGGACAGCTGGGGCCAGGCGTTTGTTAGCTGCATTTTAATTGTCCCATCTTTCTTTTTCTTCTTTTTATTTATCTCTATGGCAAACTACTCAGGAATTTAATGTGTTGATCTTCAAAAAGCACATTTTGCCATTAATCTGTTTTCTTTGTATTAAAATGGTACTCAGCATGTAATTTTCTTCCATAAAATCAGGATATGTTACTCTTAACAATTAATCTTAAATAACAGTGCACAGTGAATTTCATACATGATAAAATGGAAGGTTGGCTATATCACAGAAATTGTTGGACTGCCATAACACAAATGACAACAGCTACAAATCAAGTTATAAAAATGTACTTTTTGGCATTTTCAAGATTAGCACACCATGAGCAGAAGTCAAAACAATAACAAGTCCTATAACGCAAACACAAAGAAAATAAGACCTCTTAAGTAAATGAGCTTTGTGTTAGTCTGTGGAAAGGCGGTCCCTTTTACATTTACACTTAGATTTCACTTTTTACTAAAATATGGAATTCTTTGTAAGAATTATGAAGATCACTATGAAGCTTACACTTTCCTGGCACAGCCTGCATCCCTGAGAGCTATGAGTCTTGAATAAATAATGGAGGCAACACAAGAGCTAAAACAAAAGCAATTCAAAGTTACTTGCAATTTTTGTCATAAGCTAGTTGTTAAGGTTGAATAACGGGATTTTTAAAAATAATTTGTGAACACTCAAGTCAAAATCTAAGACTAGAAAATGGAACAGAACTGCCTAGTGGAAACTTTTGTCTGAAATAATATTTAGCCAATAACTGAGAATACAGTCTACTACAGTGTTTTACAAAAGATAAGAACATCAAATGAAGATTTATTCAACTGTTTCAACGACAAAGTGGAAATGTTTTACTTTTGAAAGATGACCAAAATATTCTTGTACATCGAAAAATTAAGAAAACTATATGAATGCCAGGCAAGTAAAAAACTAAGGAGCTAAAGTTCACCCTTTAAGTCAGTGTGGGTATGTCAATGCTCTCAAAGATCTCACTGCTTTCAAGTCTATGCCCTGGACATAAAAGCAGCTTAAGGTACATTTTACAGATTATCAACTTTTTAAACCACATACTAAATTATACGTTTTTAAAAACATTTCATGTGGGAAAATATTAGTTTAATATTTTCTAGACATTAAACATTGTTTTATTTTAAAAAAAGAACTTAACAGTTTCCTCAATAGAAGACTCAAAAGCTTAACCAGTCAGTGAAAAAAAGTAAAGACTACTGTTTGGAAAGGAATATTTCTAAGCATTTGAAAAAAAATCAATGGTGTTTATTTGATGAAAGTGCTTGTTTTGGTACAGCCCTATATACAAATAAATTACAGAAGTAAAGGTATAAAATAATGTGGGAGGAAATAATATACTTCAAAGAGAGATCTTTTGGGAAAAGTTTAGAAGTTTAGGAAGTTTAGAAAAGACACTTTAAAAGGTACAGACTTTACATGAAAAGTTCTCATTTAAACTTACCCAGTGTTCTTGACATCACAGGCAGCGCGGAGCTCAAAACCAAGATTGACACACAATTCCCAATGATCTGTTATGAGAAATCAGGAAGAATATTGGGCAGCTACACAGCATACACGTAAGTAAAATCCACTCACATACTGGCAAGTTACTGTACATCCTAGTTAGCTATGGTACTTTGCTAACTTCTTAATGATACTATTCAATACAGAAAATAAAGAGAACCAGAAAGTTTTTCTACAAACATTTAAAGTTCTATTGGTAAGTTCTAGAAGGTATTTACAGTATCTGACACAAAGAAAAAATTGCATTTTACATTACTGACAGAGGTTGCTAATTTCAAAAAGATTCGCCTAACAGGTAAAAAAGAATTAATACTTTAATACTTATGATTCTGTTTTTTAAAGCCAAGACTACTGCTCAAGACATATAATATCTACTTCTAATGTAAACTAAGTTTTAAAGCCAAAAAACTAGAAATCTAAAACACCTAAATTCTAGCAATTCTATTTCAATATATCCTATGCTTATTATTTCACATAAATAAAAGATGCCAAAAGCACAGATCAGTACTTATGTTTACTTATGCTAAATATCTCAAGAAGCTGTAACATTTAAATAGACAGATAAAGATATGTAAAAGTAATATCTCCCCTTTAGAATATGCTGAAAATACGGAAAATCTGATAAAGAGAAAAGAAGCCAGCCGCTCCTGTGATTCTTCATTGTCAGCCTGTGGGAATATTTTACAAATGCAGTCTCTATATAAGATAACAGCCTTTGTTACTCAGAAGCCAATGACATATTGTAGAAAGTCAAATTAGCCTCAGACTACAAAATGCTTCTGAATAGAACTCTTCCGTCTTGCTTTAATTATTCAAATTTGAAATACTTTGTCTCTACTACTTGTAGCAACTAAGTTCTTCAGATTTCAAACAAGTTCCCTGAAGTACAGTCAGCACAATCAAAGTTACTCATTAGCAATACGTTTTCTTGCAGGAAAAAAGGGTCCTTTCAGGAGCCTTCTATAGCTGGTTAACAAGCTCTGCGGTTCTCCGCATTTACAAGTGAATGGACACCATCCAAATTAAACAGAGCACATCCTTTTCCCACTCATTCAGCATTTTGAAAATCTTCCAGTGTGTATTTACGCAACTTACAAACAAATACCTAGAACCACAAATGAACCATTGGGGCGATCACTAAATAAAACAGTCCGTTTGTCTTGGAAGGCAAAGAGGGGCACAGTCACCTAAGGCTCAAAAGTACCTCACCTTTGTCATAGTTGTGTCATCCTTCTTGGGAATAAAATTTCCAAAAAATCGGAGGCTGTAGAAACCGACGACAGAGGACACCATAAGATAGCTGTGAGAATCAAGGAAAAAACTCTCCAAAGAATGTTTCCTTGAGTTCTCAAAAGGCCCAAAGGAAAACAAAACAAAATGCCACTTGGAGTGCTTGAGGAAGACTGACTTGTTTTTTCTTCCAGGAAAGTGTCTTAGTAAATTACCACTACCCCAGAAAACTAGACAGAAAACTTGTTAGCAGACAGAACTTCAGTTAAAGAAAGGATACAAAATCAAAATGATTTCAAGTGCAGCTCCCACAAAACCAAAAGCAGAAAGAGAAGCATTTCCTATTCCAGGCCCCTGGGGGGAAAAAAAAAAACACTTTTCAGAATTCAGTGACACTATTACATTTGGTTTCTCTAAAATCGCTGTTTCATAAATATAGGACAGTTGAAATCAGAAATGTTTAATACCCTGGAATAACATCTAGACTTTCAAAGGAAAATAAAACATGGCATGAGACTGAATTCACCAACTAAACCAACCACATGCTAACACTTTTTAACAAAGCTCAAACATCTCTGTTTCATCTCAAATATAATTTAAGTCACTTATGAAAATGACATGATTATGTGTGTGTGTGCGTGTGCATGTGTGTGTGCACGCACATTTAGTTGGGTCCAACTCGTTGTGACCCCATGGAATTTCCTAGATGAGAATACTGGAGTGGACTGCCATTTCCTCCTCCAGGGGATCCTGCTGAACCAGGGATTCAACCCGTGTCTCCTGAGTCTCCTGCATTGGCAGGTAGATTCTTTATCTGGGTTTATTGTTAAATCCTAAATGCTCTTGGGAAAATAATCTTTAAATATAATAGTACAGTAAGAATAGAACATGTAATTGTCTGAACCCTGAGGCAACATATAAAAAGTATACAATTAAAGTATGTCAGAAGTAAGCTAAGCAAAGGAAGATGGTGAATGTACGTATCCTGTTACTGCTCTTGAAAGTTTCATTTCCCTAAGGAATTCAGGGATTTAATTAACACAGATTTTTCAAATGCAATGCTGCACATTTTTTCCTAAACATTATATCTATTCTCAAAACCTACCTTTATCTAGAACTTAACAGAACAAGCAAGAAAAGCAGTATTTATTAATCAGGCCAGAAAGGCAAAAAATCATTTCTTACTGAAGTAGGAACAATTTTTTCGAAGCTTACTAATTAAAGCAACTCTGAATACGAACTACTATTCTGGTATCAGCTTCAATGACATGTAACAGATATACCAGGATAATTAGGAATATAGTCAGCCTAATGAAAAAAAACAAAAAACAATAAATAACATAATACATATTGTTTATACAATCTAATTTAGGCATACAGAAGTTAGAATACTCATTGAAATTTCATATATAAATAAGGTAAGGGACAAAGAACTTGTCAACTTTTGTCAGTCTTTTGAAGAAAAATAAATAACGCTAATAGAAATCTTATTAACTCGGATGGAAAACACCTTGGAAACACTCTCTGTCTCAAGAGAAGGCCTAGAGGCAGGATTAAGAAGCTCTGACTTTATTACACAATCATAAACAGAGCCTGCCACGTGTATGTGTCCCTGTCTACCATGCACGAAGGGGATGGCACAAAAGTGTATCGTGGAGCTTGGGCCTTACCCAGCATGCGCTACATGAAACTGGGTTAAAAAGCGGACAGAGGTCACCACGGTAGGGGACTCCCTGCTAGATCAGCGGACCTGTGTCTAAACAGCGACGAGGACGAGGCTGCCGGTGGAAGAGGGCTGCTCCCTGTTGCTGCTGGTTAGCGGGATGAGGAACCTGGAGCAAGCTGCGAGGCTCCAGCAGTGAGAGGTGACCAGGCGCTGAAGGGGCTGGGGGCAGGGGGTTAAACTGAAAACACTGCCCAAAGAATTCGCTTCTCAAAGAACAGGGTTCTTTATCTTGGACTGAAGGAAAGGAATTAAGATAAATACTGGCTTTCTTCTATGAGACAAAAAGTGGATCATGTGGTGCAGAGAGAAGTGGCGTGTAGGGAAGCAAAGTCTGCTACCCCGAAAGACATCTCTCTGGCATGAGGGTCATTTCAGGCTGACTGTTTTTAAGAAACAGAAGACAAGTCAGCCTTCCATTTTAGCCCGCCTCCACTTCACCCCTTAACTGCCTGAAAGAATGTGGACAGAGGCCCTGGCCCACGAGGAGCACCGTCACCAGACCCTCCAGGGCCAGGGCTGAGCGTGGCCCAGGAGCCTGGCAGGACCTGGAGACCAAAGTCTGTTCTGGGTCCCAATTGTTTACCAAACAGCTGCTTTTCCATCCCCAGGAGAACTGCCTTCATTCCCCTCAAAGTCCCAAGCCCCTACCCTCTTCTTCTCTAAGATGGAATATAAGCCTCAGTTGCCCAACTTGTCCTGGGGTCTCATTATTCTTACAGTGCTCCCTTATACACATAATTTAGTAGTTTTCTTCTGTTAATCTATTTCATTTCAATTCAATTCTTAGACCAGACAGAAGATCCTAGAAAGGGTTAAGGAAATTTTTTTTCCCCCCAAAGAATGAAAATTCTGGAAAAGTTTTGAAGTCATTTCTATGGGGAAATGGCAAAGGTGCTAACTTCAAAAACGGTAATAAAAGGTCAAAACTTAAAGGCTACTTTAAGTATCTAAAGGTTTATAAAGACACCTAGAAAAAGAAAGGCTTACATGAGTATTTAGTGGAAACTATCTTCCATATGGAAAATATACATAAATAGACTAACTGCTGGAATTTAATAAAATCATTAATTTTTCTAAAAAGAGAAAAAATTAAGTTAATTTGTGAAAAGATGTACATCTGACTCCCTCCAGCAATTGAACATTTTGATTCAAGTTCACACAATGTCTAACTCTTCTGAAGCATGAGTCCTTACAACCATATTTGGATCTTTTGCAAACTCAATGAATCCATCTAATAAACTCTTACAGTTCAGTTCAGTCGCTCAGTCGTGTTCAACTCTTTGCGACCCCATGGGCTATAGCACACCAGGCTTCCCTGTCCATCACCAACTCCCGGAGCTTACTCAACTCTTGTCCATAGAGTTGGTGATGCCATCCAATCATCTCAATATAAACTCTTTATATTTCACTATTTCACAGAATATACATTTTCTTAAAGGATCACAAATATGAATTTCAATAAAACAAAGATAAACTCTAATACAAAGTATAAAAGGAAACTCTGATAACTTGATACAAGGCCCAGACAATCTAAAATAAGAAATCAGAAACAAAAAACATAGTTTATAAACACTGTTTATGAAAGCTCTTGCATAAAGAAGTTCACACAGCTTGAAGTATATATATACATAAAGGCAAATGCTTTCATCTACTTATTTGAAACACTCAGGGTAGACATAGAATACTTTTGCAAAAGAAAGACATTAAGTGTTTTACTTTACCCTTGTTCCCTTTGGCATTGCTGTTTCATCAACCAACAGGCAAAGAATATTACAAGCCACCAAGAGGACAGAAATGGACTACAACAAAAAAAGTAAGCCATCAGTTCTGAATTTCAAAGATATTTTGCCAATATACATATATTAAAATCTCAGTAACCAACCAAATGTATGCTTCAGAATAGAGGAAAAGCAGTAAAGACCAAAATTCTACATATAAACCTGAAATAATGAGACTATAAAAATTTCAGAATAAATTCTCAAAAATTCTGCAAAGTGTTGTAATCTCAAAGCTTAAGACAAAAGCTAGTAACAAAGGTCCATTTATTAACCGATTTTACCAACTAGAAACCCAACTGCACATACTTAACAAATGGTTAAAATGTTATCAGAACTAATGTAATAATTTTCATACCCTATCACAGAGTTTGAGCAGGGTATCAGCAACACCATGTCTCTGCTTAATTTTCAATTGAAACAAAAGAATGAATTTCCCACTTTTATGAGGAAACAGATAATCTTGAGAACTTTTTAAAAATTCCCCTTAATTTTAATTCTTGCTCTATTGAGTTTTTACCAAAAAAAAAAAAAAAAAGCATACATGGATTTTAAGCCTGTTGACAGAAAACCAGTTTACCTGAAAGCATTTAGCTGAGGGAATTGTCATACATAAATGCTAAAGTAAACAGAAAATAATTTGCTTTATTTAACAGCAAACAAACCCTTACTGTCTCAGTGAGGAGAAGAACCATAACAGCAGGGTACACCAAGTTTCTTTCCCATGCTGAAGCCTTTTTGCGCCTCTCTATTAGAAGGGAAAACAAAATATAATGCAAGTTTCAGCAATTTCTAAAAGTTCTCTCCAGATTCACATTTTCATTCCATACTACTACAACCAGTATGTATTATTTTTACATAAATATTTTCCTAAAGCCATAAATTGTTTTTAATTTTCCTCCACAAACTAATTTTAAAATCAGTTTGCTACATTAAACAGCTCAATCCTATGATGCTCAAATCTTAACACTGCCAAGTGAAGTGAAAGTTGCTCAGTCATGTCTGACTCTACAACTCCATGGACTGTAGCCCACCAGGCTCCTCTGTTCATGGAATTCTCCAGGCCAAATAATGGAGTGGGTTACCATTCCCTTCTCTAGAGGAATCTTTGCAACTCAGGGATCGAACCCAGGTCTCCCGCACGGCAGGCAGATTCTTTACCATCTGAGCCACCAGGGAATGCTGCAAACACGTTTCAATTGTTAATGAAATATGTTGTGGATATACAGCTTACTCCCGAAAATAGAGTTATCTCTGTCTGTTTTTTAATTTACATGTTTACATACTGAGAGTCTGACACACTGGCAGAGATCTGGAGTACCAGGTAACATGGGTAGGAGTGCCCTCTGATCCCACACCTAAAGATAAACACTCCCCGTTTTCTAATGGCTGGAAGCAAAATTCTACTTCTAGTGACAAAGTCTACCTTGTATCACCCCAATCCTTATGCCACAACTGGAAAAGATGGATCACATTTAATTTTTTAAAAAGCAATGTGTGGGATGGGGAATACGTGTAAATCTATGGCTGATTCATATCAATGTATGACAAAACCCACTGAAATGTTGTGAAGTAATTAGCCTCCAACTAATAAAAAAAAAAAAGAAAGAAAGAAAGAAGAAAAAAAAAAGCAACGTGTGTGAAGATATCAGAGAGTCACCATGATGATGAAAACTGAGGGCCATTCTGTCAGATGAACTGACGGGAGCCTCAATACGTACCATGCTGCCTTGCACAGTACTTTCCAAACAGACCCACAAGGCTGGGAAATAACACAGAAGTTGGGGGTAAAAGAAAACGATGCTGAAGCAAAGCTTTCAGCACACTCAACAGAGCCAGTGAGACACAAGTAGGGCTTGGAGCTACCAAGGTAGCCAGAATTTGAGAGGCTGTGGTCACAGGGAAAGGAAAGAGCAAAAACACTCGGCTACTTTCCCCTTCAAGGCATCAGTGGCTCAAAGGCTGAGAAGAGGAACCAAAAGGGGCAGAAGGAGGCAGAGAAGCTGAGCAAAGCTCACCGGATGAAGAAGATAGGGTCAGAGTCGACAACAAAACAAGCAGGAGCAGGCTTTTAGCTAGGACCAAGGAAAAGCTGTACCTAAGGAGGAAGGCCAAACCGGAAACAGACAAGCCCTCACAAAGAGCAAAACCCAGTTTCAAACGACTTTAAGCCCAGACAGACGGCTAGACTGACCTGTCCCTACGCGAACTCTAACCAGAAGTGAGAGTAAATCCTCTCAGTGAGAACAAAGCATCATGCAGAGTCTCTACGGTTTTGTATGAGGAATGCTACCAGGAGGAAGGACAGAGAAAAAGA
Source organism: Cervus canadensis (assembly GCF_019320065.1). Classification (NCBI taxonomy): domain Eukaryota; kingdom Metazoa; phylum Chordata; class Mammalia; order Artiodactyla; family Cervidae; genus Cervus; species Cervus canadensis. The sequence goes on from NC_057388.1 coordinate 109,806,905, forward strand.
TGACAACAGGAGCGGACTTTCAGCAGATCCTGATACTGGACATGAAAGAAAACAGCTTTAAAGCAACTATTAATAACTGATATGTTCAATATAAGCAACAAAATGGAAAATGTCACAATTTGAATCAAGAAAAATAACCAAATGGAAATTCTAGAACTGAAAACACTGTAACTGAACTTCAGAGTCCAACAAAGAGTTCTGACAACAGTTGGAACATGGCTAAAAAGAGTGAAACGGAAGACAGATCAGTAGAAAATATCAGACCAAAGCACATCAATTAAATGCTGGAGAGGGTGTGGAGAAAAGGGAACCCTCTTACACTGTTGGTGGGAATGCAAACTAGTACAGCCGCTATGGAAAACAGTGTGGAGATTTCTTAAAAAACTGGAAATAGAACTGCCATATGACCCAGCAATACCACTTCTGGGCATACACACTGAGGAAACCAGATCTGAAAGAGACACGTGCACCCCAATGTTCATCGCAGCACTGTTTATAATAGCCAGGGCATGGAAGCAACCTAGATGCCCATCAGCAGATGAATGGATAAGGAAGCTGTGGTACATATACACCATGGAATATTACTCAGCCGTTAAAAAGAATTCATTTGAACCAGTCCGAATGAGATGGATGAAGCTGGAGCCCATTATACAGAGTGAAGTAAGCCAGAAAGATAAAGAACATTACAGCATACTAACACATATATATGGAATTTAGAAAGGTGATAACGATAACCCTATATGCAAAACAGAAAAAGAGACACAGAAATACAGAACAGACTTTTGAACTTTGTGGGAGAATGTGAGGGTGGGATATTTCAAAAGAACAGCATGTATACTATCTATGGTGAAACAGATCACCAGCCCAGGTGGGATGCATGAGACAAGTGCTCCGGCCTGGTGCACTGGGAAGACCCAGAGGAACCGGGTGGAGAGGGAGGTGGGAGGGGGGATCGGGATTGGGAATACATGTAAATCCATGGCTGATTCATATCAATGTATGACAAAACCCACTGGAAAAAAAATAATAATAATTAAAAAAAATAAATAAAAATTTAAAAAAAAAAGAAAAAAAAAATGAGAGAAAACAAAAAATTTAAGAGGGAAAAGGTCCTGCATATTGTAACTGAAGTCTGAGGATATGCAAGAAAAGGAACAGCTGCAGTATCTGATGAGACAACGACCAACAGGTGCCCAAGTAGATGAGAGACACTAAGCCACGTACTCGTGATGTGCCACAGACCTAAGGAAGGATAAATACAAAGAAAAAAAGGCACTGAAAGGTAAGAATAACAGAAGATTACTTATCAGAAATAATACAAGTGAAAAAGATAGTGGAGTGATATATTTGAGCATCATCATCTATGAAAACTCATTTTGTACACATACAAAACAGCAACTAAAAAAAGTGAATAAATCCATGTTCATCCTCCCTCCAAACTAAAAGACATTCTTTATTAATGGTTTTGGGCAGACTGAAAGCTTGTAACATAGACAGTTCATAATTCTTAAAAGTATTACAGACTACAGTAGTCTTTAATAAGAAACAAAGTCCAATACATAAGTCGAGGGAAAAAGGGAAAAAAATGTACAATACCTAATTTTTTCTTCAGAATCTTTACATTTTCAAGTTCTTGTTCCAACTCTGTTACGTTATATTCCACTGACGAAGACAGTCCTAGTGGAAGCAAGCACGTTTTAGAAGTGAAACAGCAGAGCTCAGAACAGGCAGCCTTCACAGTTAATGAAAACACAAAAAACACATTGCCAATCCTGATTACTGATAATGAAAACAAAGGCTGCTGTGATTCACAGAAACATACATCCACTTCCGTACCCTGAAAAACTTCCAAGTTCTTGCTGATTAAACACTACATGATTCCTAGAAAAAGTCTTTCTCTGGTAAAATTCTTATTTGATCTATTATTAATTTTTAATTAATTACAAAAGTATCACGTGCTTATAATAAAAAGTGAAAGAAGATCAAAATCGCCTCATCATCCCACCTCCCGAATGGGACAATTTGCCAGCAGCTTGGGTGATGCTTTCTTCATCTGCAAGTACATACGCACAGATCCATATTTCATCATATTCACAGTCTTCACTATATATTTTATAAGAATAGGGAAAATCAGACATTATTTCACCACCTGCTTTCCTAGTTAATGATATGTCCATGCTGACAAACAGCCCCAACTTAACAGCCGAATAAATATTTGAGTATGGACATACGTCAATTTTATCCAGAATTATTCTGTTTATGAATATTCAGGTATTCTTCCATTTTTTTGCCACTATGAACATTCTTCTAGACACATACAGCACATTCTGGTTTTAGACTGCAAAGTCAAACAATACGAGCACTAACACTTTTAAAAGGTATTTAAAGGTTATTTCCCCCTCAAATGCTGTGACTATAATAAATTACTGTAGTGACTTACATTTCTAGCAGCACCTCACTGTAACATGTGTCTGGCATCAGACGACTGGCCCAGCTCTAGGCTAATGTCAGTGCTACAACCTCAGTGCTCCGAGCGCCCACTTTAGGTAGGCCGGGCTAAACTGTGTTTGGCGGGTTAGGTATTTTCAACTTGCAACGGGTTTATCAAGAGGTAACCCATCATAAGTCAAGATCTATGTTTTCCAGTCTTCCCAGCAGTGGATGTTGTAACTCTTGAAGTTTTGCCAGTATGAAGGGCAAATGATGTTTTCCCGTTGTTACTTTAACATGCATGCCCTATTCATATTTTCTGCTGTTTCTCCGATGCTTTGTATAGTTCCATGCGTGTGTGCTCAGTCACTTAGGCATGTCCAACTCTTTGCAACCTATGGACTGCAGTCCTCCAGGCTTCTCTGTCCATGGGATTATCCCTGTAAGAATACTGGAGTGGGTTGCCATTTCCTTCTCCAGGGGATCTTCCCGACCCAGGTATTGCACCCACATCTCCTGCATTGACAGGTAGATTCTTTATCAGAAACACTCAGGAAGCTCATTTCTATTTTATTTACTAAATTCTGAAATGAGCAAATAAACAACCCCCCACTACAACTGTACTTTGATAGATTAGCTTTTTCTCAATTTTTAAGATTTTTTCTTCATTATGTATTTGCTAATAAGATTTGGGGGCTCCTATAAAACTGTAGCATGTCCCTCACAAATCCCACCTTTTATCATTACATCATGACCCCCACTGTCCTTAATGCCTTTCTTCATATTCATCTCCGCCTTTCAGACATATTGATAATTTTCATTAGACCAATATTCAATGTCTACATTATTACAATACAAATTTTATCCACTGCTTACCCATGTAATATACTACCATTAGCTTTCCTTTCTTCCATTTTTCTTTTTTACTCCCAGAATTAATCTTTTTTTCCATTTGCTTAGCTTTTTATGCACTTACCACTAATTAAAAGCTAAACTTTCCTCGCAAATGTCTTTATTTCCTCCAGTAGCAAGCGAAGAAAAGATGAATGGGAGGTAATTTTTTTGAAACTATCCAAATTTATTTTTCTGGGCTCCAAAATCACTGCAGATGGTGATTGCAGCCATGAAATTAAAAGACGCTTATTCCTTGGAAGGAAAGTTATGACCAACCTAGTGAAGTGAAGGGAAGTGAAGTCGCTCAGTTGTGTCCGACTCTTTGCGACCCCATGGAATGTAGTCTAACAGGATCCTCCGTCCATGGGATTCTCCAGGCAAGAGTACTGGAGTGGGTTGCCATTTCCTTCTCCAGGGGATCTTCCCAACCCAGGGATTGAACCGGGGTCTCCTGCATTGTAGGCAGGCACTTTACCATCTGAGCTACCAGGGAAGTTCTTGGAGTCAAGGACCAACCTAGACAGCATATTAAAGAGCAGAGACATTACTTTGCCAACAAAGGTCTGTCTAGTCAAGGTTATGGTTTTTCCAGTGGTCATGTATGGATGTGAGAGTTGGACTATAAACAAAGCTGAGCGCCGAAGAATTGATGCTTTTGAACTGTGGTGTTGGAGAAGACTCTTGAGAGTCCCTTGGACTGCAAGGAGATCCAACCAGTCCATCCTAAAGGAGATCAGTCCTGGGTGTTGATTGGAGGGACTGATGTGGAAGCGCAAAGTACAATACTTTGGCCACCTGATGCGGAGAGCTGACTCATTTGAAAAGACCCTGATGCTGGGAAAGATTGAGGGCCACAGAAGGGGATGACAGAGGATGAGATGGTTGGATGGCATCACCAACACAATGGACAGGGGTTTGGGTGAACTCCGGGAGTTGGTGACGGACAGGGAGGCCTGGCGTGCTGTGGTTCATGGGGTCACAAAGAGGCGGACACAACTGAGCGACTGAAGTCAATATTAAAATTTGGTTAAACATAAATTACTTCTTTATTTAAAAAATATGAGGAATGACAAGGCATGTGACTTACAGAGACTTAAATTCTCATCTTCTGTAGTTGTCAAGTAATAGTTAATGCAGGAAAATCAAGAAATCACAAGGGAACCTTTCCCTTTAGTGTTTACAGATTTATTACTATTTATTAGTCAGGATAAAACTACTTATCTGTCAGAACTGTGATGCCATTGCTCCACTGTCTGCCAGCTCCCAGTGATGGCTCTGAGCAGTATGAAGCTCTTCTTCCTGCTAGGCCTGAGTGCAAACTGCTTCTCATTACCCCTAGAGAACAGGTGGGCCCTTGTCCAGGTGTTAGGAGTCACTCTTGTGCTCCAGGCTGGGCCCTGGGTGAGCACTTTCAATCCGTGAGTTCCTGTCCTTTAGGACTGGGACATCTGCTTGATTTTGTCATCTCCTCCATCTCATTTTCTCTGCTCTCCCCACTTGGAATTCCTATTAGTTGGATGTTAAGATATCCTGAACTGGTTCTCTAATATTGTAACTCCACCTGATTTTTGCCCATTTTGACCTACCTTCTTTATCTTCCAATCCTTTAGACATATTAGCATTTCTAAATTTCATGGTGCCCTTTCTTTCACCAGTTATTCCATCCTTACGGAATCCTGGCCTTTCTCATGGATGCAGTCCCAGTCTCTCACAGAATACCAACGATACATTTACTTGCATGCGTTCTTATCCTGTGCATGCTCTGTCTCCCCCAGCATCCTTTACTGTGTGTTTGTTTTGGTTCCTACTTTCCTGGGAGAAGTCTTCCTCTTAAGTCTGGTGAGTCTGAGTTGTTGGTTCACACTTAAGAAGGAAACACTAAAATGACAATTTGATTTGAAACTCTACAACTGCAATAAGACTTCCTGTTGGGTGCCCCAACAGGGGTTCTTCACAGGCACCCAACTGCTAGGAGCCTGGGAGGCCCTCCTGGACAGACAGAATCCCCAGAGAAGACTCCTCTGATCTCCTTCTTGGGGTTTTAGAGCTCTGCTGTCCCAGCGAAGACAGCCGGGGCCCCAGGCATTTAGTCTGTAAGCACTCATCCATCCACCACTCCCTCAACCCATGCCCAGGCCACAGCTTTCCTTTCTCTGGAAAGTAACCCTGGATGGGGGGAGAGATGGGAGTCAAGCTCTTTGACGAGCAGGCTGCTCAGCCAGCCCCCTTGCCTTAATCCATCCCATTCAGCCCCACTTTGGCAGGGGTCCACTGCTGCCGCTTCGGGGACTTTCAGGGGCTCAGGTATGAATCAAGGACAGATGGTGCAGGATTCAACTTCCGTGGGTCTGCTGAACTAGTCGCTTCTAAAATTCTCTCAGGTCTGATAAATTTCAAAACATCTGTGTGGCCTTCTCCACTCAAGTTCTCCTCCTTTTAGGTCTGTGCTTGTGTGAAAACTCACCTCAAAAATAAGGAGACAGTTTCATGTAACCAGAAGTTTTCACACAGAGCGGGCTGCGAGGCGGGTGTTCCAGCGGCGCATCAGTGATACCCAGGCCCTGAGCCCCGCTGCCCACAAGCTGGCTTGTGGCCGAGACGGATGCCCTCCCTCCTTTCCCGTGATTTCGTGACTCCTGTTTACTTTAGTTTGCTTACCATTTCTTCTTTTCCCAGCAAGTGGAGTTTCTGTTTATTCTTTTCCCTCATGTAAAGTCGACACTTCAGTGGTTACTTTCTCATCCTGAGCACACTGACTTAAGACTTACATTTGTTTCCACATAAAACCCCACAGGGAAACCTTACTAGGCAACTGATCCCCCACCAAGGCGAAATTTCACAATGCTTTTCAGAAACCATCCTCTCACTGCTTTCCACCCACCCCTCCTAAGCCATGGTTTGTGCTGAGGTGGTTTTAAAAATCCTTAGTTTGAGATTATTACTACATTCTTCCACTGGTATGGAGCTACCGTGTCCTTAATGACTACAACAGCACCTAGTCACCGAACATACTACTCTAAAATGAATAAATGAATGAATGCCTTTTTCTGTCTTAATAGGTACATGACATTTTTAGAAATGCATGAATTTTTAACTGCCATCTTCCCTGCACCCTTGAGACTCCAGAGTACTCAATAATCCTTAACAGGTGATAAATGGGAAGTTTAATTCTTCTCTCTCTCCTTTGTAAGTGACTCTTCTACGTCAAAGCCAGTAAACCTGTTTTTATCATTATCATTATTAGAATTCACGAATCCAATAGGATAACTGGATCTTTTCAATTTCTTGCTAATAATCTTACCTAGGACTCTGTTACCTTTTTAATGTACACGCAACTCTTTCCTCAGCTCATTGACTGTTTCTTCTATTATTTATTTACTTTTTTCCTAGTTGTTCTTTTTTCTCCCTCTAGATATTACTTAGATTAGGTATATTAACTCTGTAGTCCAGGTCTATTATTTCATTTCTGATTTCCTTCTCTCTCTACTTTTGTTTCTCTCACTTGAGTCTACCAGATGACTGATTCAGTTTTCAGAAGAACTGTATCATTTTCCCACTGCTGCTGTAACAAACTACCATAAACTCAGTGACTTAAAGCAGCGTGGACGTCTTGCCTTCTGTTCCAGAGGTCAGGAGTCTAACCCAAAGGCGGGGCAGGACTGCGCCCTCCGCAGACCCCAGGGAGAACCGGCTTCTGGAGACGGCCAGCCCTCCTGGGCTTGGGGGCCTTTCCTCGGGTCACTCCACCCTCCGCTTCCGCGCCACGTTCCCTTCTGTGACCGCCTGCCTCATCGCTCACTCCTCGCGCTGCTGTGGTGACATGGCGCCTGCCCACCAGAGCACCCAGGATAATGCCAAGCCCCTCACTGAAGCACAGTGCACGGCCCCGTCCCCATGCCAGGGGACACATGCACAGGCTCTGGAGGTGAGGACTCGGACGCTTCCGCGAGACCCTATTCTGTCTATCACAAGGACCACCTCATCTCTTGCCTACTAAATTTTAAAACTTATCCCCACATTCTAGGCAGTCCTTTTTCTGCTCCAGTGACATCTCTTTGATAACCTGTACTACTTTGGGGGGCTGAGTACGAATCCTCCTTTGTCTTTCCCAACAGCTGACTTCAACCGGAAACACAGTCTCTAGATGCTCACCTCGGCCCTCACCTCAGCCCTGAGCAAACACCACGTCCAGATCTGCTGCTCTTGCTCCCTCATCCCTCGCCAGGCAGACCAGCCCTCAAACAGTGACAGACATCTGCAGGCCAGTAACTGGTGTTCTTGGGGACTAGGGATGAACCGGCCAGAAATACCGACTCGGGAGGAAGAAGACTCAGTGCTCTGGCGTCTCTCGGGGTGCAAACAGCACTCCTTTCTTAAAGGGAGAGAGCCTGCAGAGAGGGTTCAGCCAACGGCACAAGGCAGCTCGGAGCACTAAAGCCCTCCTGTGCAATCAGAAAGCTCCAGTCCTACCTAGGTCTCTAGGGACGGGAAGGACTGTGCCCTCTGCACTCCCACTCTCACTACCGGCCGTCACTGAAGAGACAGAAATCCAATACTCTCCCCTCCTCCCCTTTGGAGAACCTGAGGTCTTGAAAGCACTGAAATGTTACACACTATTTCCAGAACTCCTGAGTTTTTTTGCTTCCCAATATATAGTTGATTACAGAATGGAGGTAAAGATAGTATAGAGGTATTCACATAGTGTGCCCCAAAACTACTATACTGCTACTACAAATTCAGAGTTTCTGGCAGCCAAAGCAAGACACTTAAGTTACAGAATTAATGGACACTTCTGTATCACAAAGAGATTTACAGTAAGACAGCAAAGCATTATAAGATTCTCAAGTATCTTTGCATTTAATAGTCTTAGAGGTAAGAATATTTTACTTTTCATTCCATTTCTTTATAAATTATATGTATGTATCTGTAGCTAATGGTCATTTAACTTCTACACCTAATAAATTACAAATACAATCCCAAACTATGTTTCATCCCCTATGCTTGTAAAGAAAAGCATAATTCCAGTATCCAGTTCACTGCTAGAAATAATAATCTGATGACTATTCAGAATTTTGAAAGGGAATCAGAGTAGATAAAGTATTCCTGCTGTTAACGTAAAATTAAAAGACATAAATGCCTACTTTGTGGGTGTGATATCTAAAAAGCTCAGTACAGATGTCCAGGCCAATCAAAGTTTTCAAAGGAAAAGAACTAAAGTGATGTTTCTGTAACACTGTTTTTTTTTTTTTTTTGATGACACAATGCTAGGCACACAATAGGTAGTTAATAAACACTGAGTGACCTGCACACTAAAATCAAGAATACATTCTTATTGTCCTTAAAAGAAATTATGGTTTTTACTAAATGACTAGATTTTCATCTGGAATAACACAATTTTCAAAGACATCACCACCTTTTACTGTATATCTCATTACCTACATGAGAAAAGTAAGCTTGTCTGGGCAGAATATTCCAGTATAAAAGGAAATGATGGCTCTTGTAAGGAATCATGACACACCTCAAACAAATATTGGAATGTTATACAAATTTAAGTTATAACAACAAAATCATCAAAATATCCTAAAGAACTGTATTATCATTACCTTATTTCAAAATGAATCTAAAATGTTCAATGTCAGCATTGTCTAGTCAATAAGTCAAATTGGTAGACAAAACCTGTTTGGACTAGTCATGAAAAATAAAAAGGGATTCTCCAAGAAAACCACAAAGCAGCTCATTTAAGGTCAATTTAACGGTATTATTCTGTTTTCCTTCCAGCCTCAACATAAGATTTCACTACCTCAAAGGAAATTGTAAGAGTATCTATTTGCATTCCCCCTAGGTGATTGGCAGTTCACCACCAATTAGTTCAAAATTACACTGTTACTAGCATGCAATAAAAACAACACCTTTCATCTTTCTTACACAGGTAAGACCTTCAGAGCCAATAACTTTGATCAAATGAGTATTTTTGATCCTGCCCCACCCGTCTCTTTGGATTCAGGAAAACTAATAGCTGACGGCAACTTTTCCCAGCTTTATTCTTAAGCTGAAAAACTAGTGTGGCATTGAAAATATTTTGTTCCCAAGATAACAGAATTTCCCAAAGTCCAGCACTTCAGCAATTAAGCTGTCCTCACACCTTTTCTTAATATGTAAGAGAGCCTTAACTGACATGTATTCATATATTAAAGGACAGGTGCTATTTACTGTACAATATATAATGTTGCATTTCTAAAAACCAATATAAATCTCCAAATGATTATGTAAATAATTCAAAGAATATGAAGCAATAAAACAATCTCCCTAAACAAATCAATACCCTAAACAATCCAGGGTCCTAAACTTAGTCTCTAATGATTACTACTTGAAAATAGATCCCTCTGGTATATACCTTATTGTTTCATTTAACTTTTAAATTTAGTGTATAGACAAAAGAACGCTAGTTATAGAATCTATTACCTAAGCAATTCTTTAAAATTTTGATTATATTTAGTACTTTGAACTGACCAAAGTTATCTCTGTCACCAAGAATGTGAGGTCACTCAAATACTTTTCATTATTCCTAGTCACTTAGACAAACGAGTTTGTTGTTAAAACCCAAGACTCCTAATAATTCATAGAATGAACAGTCTCCATCCCCTAAGCAAACACCAATTACTATACACCATAAAGCCACTGGTGATTAGACAGACCCCACAAAGCTTTTGAAAACTGAAGCCTGGACATGCAATCTCTAAAACATCTACCTGGGCATGAACAAACACTATTACCATCTACAGAGGAGACAGACAAGTCATACACTCAAAAACTCTACTTCCATTTCTATTCCCTTTGCAATGCTAACATTTGTTAAAATAGTTTCTGTTTACTTCTGACATATGCACAAAAATATGGCTAGTTACTGAACCAAGTAATATGAGATTTTTTTATATCCAACACAATTTTGAAAATGCAAAATACTTTCATTATAAAATGATCACAGACAATATGCAGAATAGTAAACAACTTTAGGAACATTACATGAAACTCTGTACAATGAAAGGTTTGGCCCTTTTTTTCCCTACTTCAGCTACAAGGTAGTGGTGTACCTTAAGCCAGATAAGGTGTTAAGATTACTTTACACATTACTCTTGGGAACACCATCATCACCTGGGTGTGGTTACACAAGCAGTTCATGTGCATTAAACTCCTCTTCTGCTAACAAATCTGGATCGTCTACACAGAGCAATCTCTCTCAGTTTCAAAGAATACATGATACTTGACTCTTGAATTATTCCAAAGTATTCTTCATCTACTGGTACTGTATCTCTTCAGTCATCTCATTTCATCCCTTCTTCATCTCACTATTTGGGCCATATTTTATTGTCATGGAGTGATTATATAGCCCAAGAAGCTGAATACATTGTAACAAGATGTCTCCTACAGTTTCAGACCCTTGGACCCAAATGTCAGTGTCTTACTAAAAAGAAACCATTTAATTAGTATTACCAGTAGAATTAATATTCTTTTTGTTAGTTCATAAAGTCAAGATATTACTAAATCCTTTCTTCTATCACAGTATTGTCCCCCAAAGGGGTCATTCAGTGTCAACAATCTTTGCTATGTATGTTCCTGATGAAAGTCAGTATCTGATCAACTTCAGACTATCTACTATTCCCAGAGTCTGGTAAATCTGAGAAACTCTTACATCAGTGGTATAACCAACATAATAACCATTGCAAGACTATAAAAGAATGCCGAGGGGAAGTCAAGATGAGAGTAATGCAGAGGACATGAGATGAAATCCAGTGCGTCCTTACACTATTGAGGGTGGTATGTGAAAGACATCAGACAGCCAACCACATTTCCAGTGACGATGGGAAAGCCTCTGACAGGACGCCACCACTCTGAGCAAGCACAGACTGCCTGGTAAACTTGGCTGAGGGATAAACAACAAGATTCTAGGACTACAGGTTACTGAGTTCCACAAAAAATGAGGATGTGTAGGGGTTTTTTTCAACCTTTTACTTTTCATAATACTAAGATACAACAAAAATGAAATCAGTACATCTTCTGTGCTCTTAAGAATAAAGAATTAGTACAAACCTCAATGGAAAAAGCTTTTAAAAAGATTAGAATGAAGCAGGAAAGTAATTGCCACCAAAGGTGATATACTAACTTTTTATCATGAAGATGAAAATAGTACATAAAAAATGGAATTGAATCATTAAGTTCAAAGGCTATAATATTTTTAAATAAATCACATTCAAAGAACTGTGAAGGTTTTGAACTTAAACAACAAAAAATAATTCCTGTTCATTAGGTACTTCTAAAGTTACCCAGTACACCCATAGGCTATACACACGAAAGCTAATTATTTCAATTAATGCTGCCGCATGACTTAAACATTTAAACAAGCTAATGTATATGTATCTTAATCCTGAGAAGGAATTACAAAAGATTTTCTACCAAGATTAATGTAATGGGACTTTCTGTTGGGCTACTCTTCAGGGGTCCTGGAGTAGAAATGGGTTGTGACTGCTCCAATTTCATGGTTTAACAATAGAGGGAAAATCGCTTTATTTCTTTTCCTTCACTAACACCAAACACACGGTCTCCAGCTCCTCGTCTTGGCTTGTCTCCAGAGGTCTCTACAATGGGCTTTTCTAAACACTGTTCCATGCGGTGGTTTTTTATCCTATCACCAAATTTCACTTCTTCATTCTTCACATCTATGGTAAAATGACGAAATCACTGTGTGTGCTTTTCATCTGTCCACTTACTCCCAACCCACCACGTGTCTGGTGGTATCAGAGGATCAGGAAGAAAACCAGCATACACCCCTGCCTGCCAAGTCCCTGCTCCAGGCAGGGAAAAGGGCAGGATGAGAGATGAGCAGGACATCAGTGACCGGAAGGCACTGTGGAAACAAGGAAGGGGAAAGGGAAAGAAGTGCCGGGGGAGGCAGGCCTGGCAGCACTGGCCGCGGGGCTTACCGTGGGAAGGCCCATGGGGCAGGGGCCCGGCGGGACAGGCCCTGTGCGGCAGGGGCAGCAAGGCGCCCACAGGAGCTGGGGGCAGCCGGGAGCCCACGAGTGAGGGAGGGCTGGCCCTCAGCACTCTCCTGCCTCGCAGGCCGAGGATGGGCGCAGGGAGCCGACGGGGATCTGCACCAGCTCAGCCAGCAGGGACTGGCCGTCACTCAGATCAGGGAGGCAGCGGGGCAAGGGGTAAAGCATGGTCAGATGCTGGAGAGGCTTTGAAGCCAGAGGCGAGAACTTTGCGAAGGAATCCACAGAGGAATGAAGAGCCGCCAAGGAATTCACCTGGGCACCTGGAAGAACGGGTCTGCCACCTGCAGGAGCGGGCCCATGTGAACAGAGGCCTGTGGAGCTGACTCTGGACAAGAGGTGCTCAAGGCGCCCACTGGACAGCCCAGTGGGGTGAGCACTGGACACCCGGCTTGCAGAGCTGGGGTCAGCAGCCTCAGGGCCAGGGAGGGCAGGCAAACAAAGTGGAGCACCAGGACCGAGGCAGGGAGGGGCGGGGAAACCCAGCGACGCAGGCTGAAGAGCAGCCGCCCACCACCTGGGAGGGCGAGGAACGTGCAGGGGACAGAAAGCCGGGTGGAGTAACGGCATTTCCAGGAGAAAGGAGAGCCAAGATGAGGACGACGAGTCACAGCCAACATGGCACCAGCACTCTGGTAGTCGCGGAGGCGGGAGTGAGCTCAAAGCCTCACCTTTGAGCAAGGCTGTATAGATAAACTGGTCATAACATGTCACTAACGTACCGCCCTGGATCAAAAACTCACACAACTGTGCTTTGACCTCTAACGGGAGGAAAGGAGCTTTCTGAGAGAGTTCCCAAGTTATAATCCTCAATCAGGCTCGATGAAAATTTTCCACTTCTTTCTTGGATCAACTGATTGGTTTTTTGTGGACACTTCCTTTCCTTACTCTTTTACTTGTTCTTTCATTCTGTTGAGAAAAATCAGAGTACTTTCCTATGCTGATGGCAGTGAGCCAGCTGATTCTGTGAGAGAGGTGGCAACCCAGCCGGAGGTCTGTCCTGCAGCCAGGGAAAAGAGACGCGGGCCGCTGCACCGGAGAGGGCCAACCATAGCCTTGGTCCAGCAGCGGGACAGCCAGGCACAGCGTACGCAGAAGAGGCAGCGCACGCAGGCAAACCCAGGCGAGGGGGCAGAGTTCTGACACAAGAGCTTCTGTTTTCTTGACAAAACAGGAAGCAAAGTATCAGCTGAGAGTGACCGTGAAGAAGGTCTGAGAGAAGAGAAGACATAGCAGTCGTCTGGAGACTGTCTGGTCAGACAGGAAGAGAGACGTCAGGCGGCCACAGTCAGCGGGGAACGGCCATGAGGGCAGAGAACATGCAGAGCAGGCTGGACCGAGGCTCGGAGAGTGTGAAGGGGCTTGAGCACGCACAGGGGCACTGGCTCTGACGACAGCCTGGCACTAGCGCGACTATGATGAGGCCTGGGGATGACTGGAACGCGGGGGCAAGCGGCGGTGCTGAGAAGTCCCGAGGGTAAATACACGGCACGTGTGAAAAGTGTCAACAGTGGGTAACTGTGGGGAGTGAGCCGGAGAAGCCAACTGGGCTCACGACGAGGCCCGGGCACCAAGCCGCGGAGCGGACAGTTAGGAGCGAGCGCTCAGGGGCTTCCCAGAGGTGGGGCTCCGAAACCACCGAGGACCGCAGGCGCGTGGAGAAGAGGCTCGTCAAAGAGCAGATGGCGCCGTGTCCCCCCGCAGGGAGCAGGCCTCGCCTGGGAGGTGAGGGTGACTGGGAACAGAGAAGTGGCCAGTCAGGTCAGGGCCTACAGACGGACTCAGCGCCTGACGCAGAGCAAGGGCAGCCCAGGCAGGCTCCAGGAGCAGTGCCGGCAGGTGAGCGGCAAGCAGGACCCCACTGGGAGCTGCTGGGAAGCCGAGAGTCCTCAGGACAGAGAGAAGGCCGAGCGCTGCGGTCCTGCCGCCAGGTCCACGCTCCACCCCAGGGCTGGCGCAGGGTGTCCTGGCGGAGGGGACAGTGGGAACCGGGGGCAGAAACGGGCCCAAGCAGACAAGCGGACCAGAGTCTGAGATCACAGGACAGCCCCTGCTCCTCGGCCGGACCAGAAAGAGGCCAAGGGCAAAAGGCACGCTCGCTCCCGCCCTCTCCAGTGCCGGGACTGCATGGGCTCCCTCCTGCTCCAGAAACGCACACAACGCCTTCCTCCACTTCTTGTCGGGTCCTTCAGCACTGGACGCAGCCTTCAGGCAGTCTCACCATGTCTCTCCCTCTTCTTCAGTTAACTAGCCCACAGTCTCAAGACTCGGGTTCTAAATTCACAGGCACGCTGTCTGGTGCTTAGAGAAAGCAGCATGGTGAAGGGAGGAGAGAATGGGGCAGGCTGGTAGCAGGACGGCTTCTCTGTAACAGTGCACAGTTAGCTTTACTTTGTTACTGTTAAGAAATAACAACACTATTAACAAGCACAAAACCTCTAGCGCCGAGCATCAACGTGGAGCAGTGGAGAAGTCACGGGCAGGCAGTGCATCACAGAGCTGTGCTGATGAGCTAAACACCAGCATGGAGGCCGAGCTCAGGCATGTAGTGACTACCACAACAAGTCATCTTATCTTCCAGAACAAAATAGTGTTGTTCCCACACTTAAGTCCCTTTTGATATCAAGTATCATGTTTTATCAGGTAGCCGTAAAGCTGGGATCAGAGCAAACCATGCAGATGTCCCCAAGCTACACGCAATGCCCGTCACAGCCCACAAGCACCGAGAAAGCACAGCCAGCACGCCCTCAGAAAACACCACAAGTTCTGGGGTGGGTCACCGCTGTAAGCTGTAGTTTTTAAAATCTTCTACTCTATCCTGAAATTCTTTTTAATAGCCCAGAGTAAAAACTTAAACTTCACTTTGTAAAAATAATTTAAAATACATGATAATTCTTACAACAAAATATATGTGACAGAGTACTACATTAAATATATTCCATGGGGTGACTGCCGTTACTAACCTCCTAGTAGTACACGTGTGCTCAGTCACGTCTGACTCTGCAACCCTTTGGACTATCACCCACAGGCTCCTCTGTCCACGGGATTCTCCAGGCAAGAACACTGGAGTGGGTTGCCATTTCCTCCTCCAGGGGATCTTCCCAACCCAAGGATCAAACTCACACCTCCTGTGTCTCCTACATTGCAGGCAGATTCTTTACCCACTGAGCCACTGGGAAAGCCCTACTAACCTCCTATGATCTACATTTTCTTAAATAGCAAATTACAAAATAGGGTTTTGTTCCATCTTGGCTTTTCTTCCTTCTGCACAACTGACAAATATACTTACTGAAGCTCATAACTCTTAATCTGTATTAATCAAAATGTCCATTTTGCTTCAGAACCCTCTACATTCCACCTTCAACAGTCCACAGTGCTAACCAGCAGCAAAGAGCAAAGCTTTATCTCAACATATCCCAACACACAGTCTCACTGGAAAGATTCTTAACGACCACCGACAGTCAGAAGTAGTGCATGGCCTCCCGAAATGGCAGAAAATAAAAGTACACTTAGCACTGGCAATCATATCATCTTTTTTTAAGTCTTTACTGAATTTGTTACAATATTGCTTGTTTTACCTCTTGGGTTTCTGCCTGCAGGGCACAGGGGATCTTAGTTCCCCGACCAGGGATCAAACCTGCGTCCCCTGCCCTGGAAGGCAAAGGACTGCCAGGAAGTCGCAGATCATATCACCCTCAATCCCCTGCAAGCTACACCATTACTGAGTTAGCTGGATGTCCTGGTTACTTTGGCTTTGCCTCACTGTATCCTACCTTAAACTCCCGGCAAGTGTTTCCTCTTCCGTTTCCTTAGCTCTAACGGAGCCACTTTTTATTTGAGGAGCTAAGGATCTAGAGACATTCTGGAGAGACTTTTCTTCCTCCACTGTTGAAGGACACAGTGAGAAAAGCCTACATTTTGGGGTTTCTTTTGATTAGCCTTACTTCAAATTCTTTAATTCACAGAGCAATGTATTTTACCCTTCCTAGATCTGAGCCTCCTGATCTGTAAGACAGAATGATATTGTATATAAGCTGAGACATAACCCCACACTGCAGGGGGCAGCTAGACATGGATTCTGAATGATCCAGGCAGATTTAGTATACAATGGCGTGATTATCTAAATAAGACAAGTTCATTACAATATTAACTACTTTAATGAAATATTATAAAGCTGACAGTATTGATTAAAGTTATAATTCTTAAGTTAAATAGGTTTAAATGTTAAAATAGCTTTAATAAAGTTAGAAGAACAAAAGATACATGTAGTTCCAGTCTAAAAGCTATCAGTATCAAAGTATATAATTATTACTGAGAAGAATTCTCTAGAATAGATACAATCCAAAATTCTTTGATCTAAGAATGTCTAATATCAACATTTTGGGGTTGATGATTTAAATTCACTATCTGTAACTGAAGAAAGTAGATATCTTTCTTCCCATTTCTCAATATTGTGTAGTTAAAGTAACCTTCCATTTTATACCTATTCTTGAATTATGATTGTAAAATATAGTTAGCTATTAATAATCTGATCTTGGTGGGAGGTTTTCAACATTTAAAAGAAAACTCCGTAGGAGAAAAGAGTGCAGGGTGAAAATCATTTGAGTAAAATAAAACATTTTACTATGTCATTTCTCTGTTAAACTATCATTACTCTTTTCTTTACTGGTTCATCATTTGAAGCCAAAAATGATTCGTAACGAAAATTTAAATTTTAAAGTCTTTGACAGGCTTATGTGGTTATCAGCTGGTAATGAACAGTATCCCAGAATGAAGACAGAGTTCCTCAGTACAGCAATCTAATCTGGCCCCTTCTCACAGAAGAAACACCGCTTTCTACCAACAGGAGAGACACAAGGAAGGGACGTTACAGCCGCTCAGACAGACCTGCAACACGCCAGTAACTCTAAGTCCTGACACCCGTCATGCGTGAGGATCTGGTGGAGGACAGACACGCCTCAGTGTCTAGGCGCTGAACTGACCCTGCCAGATCACAGCGACTTTCACTGAGGGGGGACCTGACCCAGCTCCTCAGCACACCTGCCCTCACCTGGGAAGTTCACGTGCTCCTCTTACGTCTCAGCCTCGGGCAACAGCACAAGGGACTGAGGGGCTTGTCTTTCTCCCCTCAATTATCCATCTTTTTAGAATTAACTAATGTTTTATTCTGGTCTAAATATGTAATAAATATAACAAATACATACCACTGAGTCGTCTCTGGAGTGCTTCTTCCTCGAGGGTAATGATATAAATCTGCTCATCCAGGTCTTCAAGAATCTAAATGTAAAGCCCACACTATTGAATAATACATTACAAAAGCAGTGTTTATGAGAATATTTAGGCTACTTGGCCTATAATTTAGACAACCATTCAAAATTAATAAGAATCTAAAATAAAAATGCTCAAACTATTCTATTTTCAAATTAAGTAAAAAGTCTTAGTACAGAACTAAGCAAATTGAAAGCTGATTCTCATAAAATCTACATACATCTAAATTGGGGTTGTTTCAGTTTAAAGAATGAAAGAACTCTGCAACTCTCTCCAAGGCACACAAATGCAAGCATTCTAAACATCCAAAAAACTGAATGCAGTAGTCTCTTCGTGCCCAAGCCAATTCTCTGGAGCTGGAAGGAGCAAATCACCCAGTCCAACAATGGTTTCTCATCTATTAATACATTAACCTGCACAATGTGTAGAACAAGAAATCCATAAATGAAATCGCTACCGTTCATACTTTCCATTTACATCATCTTCGTATACTAAAAGATGTCCACAAATATTAAACACTGGGATTATGAAAATCACCCCACAGACTGAACCCTAGAGACAGAGTGCTGAATACACACACTCACTACCAGAGCATACAACGCTAGTAAAAACAACCACCAGAAAAACCCACTCATCAACAGCCAATTTATATGGGATATTCTTTGCACTGTCTTCATTGCTGATAAAACCTAAAAGCTTTATTATCACAGGTGGGAAATTTATTATCAGTTTGGCCACCTGATGAAAACAACTGACTCCTCAGAAAAGACCCTGATGCTGGGAAAGATTGGAGGCGGGAGGAGAAGGGGGCAACAGAGGATGAGATGGTTGGATGGCATCACCAACTCGATGGACATGAGTTTGGGTAAACTCCGGGAGTTGGTGATGGACAGGGAAGCCTGGAGTGCTGCAGTCCATGGGGTCGCAAGGAGTCGGACACGACTGAGCAACTGAACTGAACTCATCACAACTGGCCTCCCTGAGCCAATCCTAAGTATCTTCCTAGCTCTGGAAAAACTCTGAAAGAAACCCAGAGCTGTTATTAATGTTGTGTCCTTCAACCCCAAACTACTTATTTCTCAGCAAAACAATAAACTGTGAGTTGATGGACAAAACAAAAGGATGGAAATCCTATATATTAATACATATATCCTTTCTTGACGAGGCATATTCAGAAAAAGGAGTTTCAATCATGCAATCCCTATCAAGTATCAAGCAATCCAATAATTCCCAGTATTTGAACAAATATTGATGGCCAAGAGCTGAAAACAAAATAATAAAATAAGAATATATAGTAAGAAACAAGTAATTGTAAGAGATGGCCATCTTGTGAACCCGGGAGGAACGGGAAGAAGTGGGGGTCCTCCCGCAGCAGCCGAGGCCCCGACACTCCCGTCTCTGGAGGAAGAACGGGTCCATGGAAGCCCCAGGGGGAGGCCGTGAACGGGGCCAGTGAGGGCTTTGCTGAGGACACGACACACTCGTGTGTCTATGTGAAGACCCAGGTGGGGGCTATGAATGGGGCTGAGTCATCCAAGGCAGACTTCGTGCGTGGGGAGAGCATGGGCCACACCTCTGTGGGCCACAATACGAAGTTCCTTTTCCACCAACGTTCTCACCACTTTCTACTGTTTGGACCACAATAGACACTTTTTACTGTTCTCAGGTCTAAAACATACAAAGGGGCCTTCCCTGGTGGCTCAGCCAAAAAGAATCTGCTTGCCAAACAGAAGACCTGGGTTAAAGCCCTGGGCTGGGAAGATCCCTTGGAGAAGGAAACGGCAACCTACTCCAGTAATCTTACCAGGAAAATCCTATGGACAGAGGAGCCTGGTGGGCTACAGTCCGTGGGGTCACAAATGAGTCAGAAATGATTGAGCAACTAAAGAACACCACCACACACGAAGGATTTCTTCTCGCTGTGCAGCTGCCCACTGACGGCTCACCACCATAGGGACGTGTTGGTGTGAGTGAGTGACAACGAGAAGCACAGGTGTCTCCGTGAGGGCTGGCGTGCTTCATCCCATCATTCCACAGCAACCCTGTGAAAAACAGACTGCTCTCACCCCACCCTGTAACATGCCACCAAACAAAGGTCCGGCAAAGGAAAGTTATCTGCCTTCAAAGCCTGTGCTCTTAGCCAGTCTGGGCTGATGGGGACCTAAATATGGATCGGACTTAAGTCCTTGACTTCAAACAGCTTATATTCTATGTTCAGGAAAGACATGAAAAAAAAAATTATAGAACTGAAATCAAAGTCATAAATGAAGCTAAAATAAAATGTTACAGAAGTTCGGAGGAAGAAAGATTCCCAGCTTCTGTTTGGGAAGGAAAAAGTCTTCACAAATGTTTTTGATGGTAGTAGCATAGTACCTGGTAGCTTCATTTACCAAAAAGAGAAAAGGCATTCAGATCAGAGCAAATGACAAGCAGAACACCCAGGCGGGGAGGTACAAGGTTCCCTCAGCAACAGAAGGGCGCAAACTCTTGTTCTTATTGTAGCACAAGCAGTGGCCCAGAGTCCCAGCTCCGAGAAGAGCCTCTGGGTTCCAGCCCTGCCCCATCCTCTCAGATATGTGATCTTGTACAAGCTAACTGATCTCCCTGAACTGCAGATAATTCAAGCATAAAATAAGAACACCATCACCCAACTTATGGGCTTATCATCAGGATTAAATGAAATTTTGAAAAATGAAATTAAATGAAGTATGCAGTGCACACACACAGCAAATACTTAATTACTAAATACATAACCATTATTACGAGATGTTAAGAATAAGAAAAGTCTGAAGATGTTATTAACAACAGACAAGTTTGGGAGAAAATAATTTTGGGGAGGGGAGATAAATAAGTAGTTTGATTCTTTATCTGTTGTGTTTTCAACTCCATGGGGTATTCAATTATAGCATTTAAAATATACTGTAGTTTGTATTCATTATCTTTTTCTCACTAGAATTAGACATTTAGAAGTGAGGTGGAAGTGGCAGAATGCTCAGGAAAACAGAGCAGAGCCCATTAGCCCAAGGATAGAACTTGAAACATTTGCCTAGTTTAGGGGGCAGAAAGTAGAAACAGAGAGAGAGATCAAAAAAAAAAAAAAAAATATCCAGAGAATTAGTAAGAAACTAAATGAATGCCGTGTCACAAAACCTCTTTAAGAGGGAAGCAAATTTCAAGATTTAATAGCATGTGTATTATATATGAGTGTGTGCACATTTACATAGCAGGTAAAAAAACCTGTTTTTATTTTTAAAAAATATGAAGATTGCCATTAAAAAAAAAACGTTCAAAATTAAGCAAACATTTCCTAAAAGAATGTCTACTATGATATTCTCAGCTTCTTTCCCTTGATGAATCACCCTGACAAGAAAGAAAACATATAACCACGATAATTTAATAAGTACAACTAGTGAAACACAGACAAAGGGGAATATGGAAATGCAAAGCGAGAAGCTTCACTATCATAGCTGAGAGAAGTGAGGCAGGGTTCAGGGCTGGTGTCAGAGCCAGGGCTTCAGACGCTGCCAGGTGGCCGAGGCAGGCAGGAGGCAGTGGCGAGAGCAAGGCCCTCGCCAGGCCTGGGAAAGGGGGAGAATCCAGCATATTCGGGCACAGCACGTCAGCTGGGAGACTGACCGGAATCACAGACACCAGGGAGGCCACGGCAGGAGGGGTGGCTACCGGTAAACTCAGGGTGGACAGGGGTGAAAGGCCTTCTTACATGTGCCCAGTTTACACTGGAGTATGTAGGCAATGATGATCCAGGAAAATAATGGACGTGACAAACTCTCCAGATATAGGTAAGAATTATCTTCATAGTTAAATACTTGACAAAATAGCTACAAGCCAAAGTGTGTGTGTGTGTGTACAGTCGCTTCAGCCATACCCAACTCTCTGTGACCCCAGGGACTGGAGCTCACCAGGCTCCTCTGTCCATGGGATTTTACTGACAGAAATACTGGAGTGGGCTGCCACTCCCTCCTCCAGGGGACCTTCCCAACCCAGGGATCGAACTTGCATCTCCTGTGTCTCCTGCAATGCAGGCAGATTCTTCATCACTGAGCCACTGAGGAAGCCCAGAAGCCAAAGCAACTTAGGAAAAAAATCATCAAAACTACTATCAACTGAAAATTATTTTAAAATGAATATACAGTATTTCTGATATTAAAGGGAAAGGTATAATTCAATTAATCAAGATATAATATGCAGACAAATTTTCAGGAAATAACTGCTTTATAATTCAAAGAATATATATAGTAAAGTTTGAAACATCAAAGAGTCACTATTTGATATAAGATCAGTTCAGTTCAGTTGCTCAGTCATGTCCAACTCTTTGTGACCCCATGAAATATAAGATAATGGACACTTAAAAAACCTCTAAATATCTGTACATTTTGTCTTCAAATCTGTTAGAAGCATTTTTACCTGTATGCCTATACTGTGCATTTCAAGAGCAAAAACAAATTTGTTTGTCAAAGATGAGAAAGATGAAAACAATACAATAGCAATTTGGGGCATCAACATATAAAAATATTCTGTTTCTGAATGCTAGTTTAGAACCTGAGAGATGTTCAAATGTGAAAGTGTGCATTTAACAGACAAGACGCTTTAGGACGACATACTCACTGTTGGCTTCACCAGCAGCTGCCCCATGACAGTGAACATGCGGGAGAGGCCGACTGGAGTGCACACTGCAGAACAGAGAGCCTCCTTCAGAGTTAGGAGAGAAACCGCGGGTCCAAAATGAGCCAAACTTAAAGCCTCCTGCCCTGAGAAAACGCCTGTTTGAAGCCTGTCACGGGGCTCCTCAGTGTCACCACTAAAGAAGCTCTAGGGGCTGGCACATGGAGGGTGGGCATTCTTGCACTTAAGGGAGACTTGTGAAGACCAAGGAGGGGCAGGAGATGCCAGACTCCAGCAGCTGAATAATAACAAGGGCTCTCACTTCAAAGAAATCCAACCAGAAAACAGGCTGCATTTCAAGTGTCAATACTAACTGAACTGGGTACCAGACAAGACTACCTGAAAGTGACGACGATAAACTGACATCGTTTTACCTACATTATCCGTTTATAGTATCTCTGAGATGTGCTGTGATGCTTTAAGTAAAACAAAACATATTGTGAAGAAAAAAAAAAGACCACAAATTCATCAAACAGAATTTGACAATTACCATTTAAAGGCAGAAGGTGGTGCTGTGGCCGGGGCGGGGGTAGGGGCAGCAGGGAGAGTTGGGGAGCGTGTCTGACTCTGTCTCTCCCTCCCTTTCTCTCTCCAACTCCGTGAGAGAGGCTTTCTTTAGGGAAAACCAAAGGTATCTTATTGTTTCAAGGTTTCAGTTTATCAAAATTTATCTTGAACATACAAAAAAAGCCAACTTTTTAAAAAATCCCCAAGTTGTTAAAAGAATCTCATCAGGAAACTTGCCCATAATTTTCTAGAACACAGAACAACTCTGCTTTACCATCAATATTATGTCAGAAAAATACTTACAGAGAAGTAACAAGCATCCCATCAATGATATACAGGAATATAAATAAGGTAGGTAGAACTCCCAGAGATCTGTTTAAAAATGTAAATATTTTAGTACATCCAAAATACTGTGCATTAAGACATAGACTGACTATAGATTAATGTATAGTAAACATCATAATTGCCTATTTCGTCTACTAAACCATGTAATTTCTAAATTGTACAATAAAAAGATCTAAAACAGAAGAACAGGAAATAACTCTTTTGCAAAACCTGTTTAGAGGGAGAAAATAAGCCTCCATGGAATTTTAAGAACAGAAACCAATTAACCAAAGGGGGAAAAAAAAAGTCTGAAAAGCTGCTTGCTCATTCTACATACAAGAAACACATAAACATTCATTTCTTTCCTTAAACATGTCAAAAGACTTTTTAATTCTGTAAATTAACAATATGGATTAACTATACAAGGATTATTGCATAATAATACACAAAGAATTATTAAAATGTTTTAAAAAGTGAATGTGTAATTATATTCCAAACTGTAGTCTCCCTTAGAGAAACTGGTTTAAACAAGTCAGTCCGCACCATATAAAGATTCCATGCTAGCAGCGTCATTGTCAATGAGTGCTGAGGCTACCCACACGATCCCAAGAATAAGCAAGGCCAGGAGGATGAGCATGACCAGAGTTTCTAAAATTCGGGCTCGGATTCCCTGAAAAATACAAC
Source organism: Cervus canadensis (assembly GCF_019320065.1). Classification (NCBI taxonomy): domain Eukaryota; kingdom Metazoa; phylum Chordata; class Mammalia; order Artiodactyla; family Cervidae; genus Cervus; species Cervus canadensis. The sequence goes on from NC_057388.1 coordinate 109,830,748, forward strand.
AAAGATTTAATTTTTTTATTTTATCACATGAACAATTAGTCTTCTGTCAATGTGAAAACAAAAATTCTTTGAAGAGGGAGAAAATTTATATTTCTCAGCAAGACAAAAAACACTAACTGCTTATTGTTTGTAATGTTCAGACTGACTTTTCTTTTGAAAATTATGTAAAACACCATTAAGCTTTGAAGAAAGTACCCAAAAAATTCTTTAAAAAAACCTTTTGCAGCGCCATTTTAAACAATTACTTTCCTAACACTTTCCACCACAAGAGTAGATTAACGAACTTTTATTTGTGATTCTAATCAAGGGATTATAAGGCTAATTAAGGCATGCTGCCAAGCAGTTCTGTGAACACCCAACTTGGTGAGAGCACAGAGCCCCATCTACTGGAGAAGGCAGGAATCCTGCGGGCTCCCCACAGCCTCCAGCGCCCTCCAGTGGCCGGATGAAGGCCTCTTCACGGTGACCCAGCCTCAGAAACCATGCAAGAACAGACAGTTATCAATATTTATATCAGTTAAACATCATTGCTTTGTCCACATTAGATTGAATTTTTCACTAAATCCACTAGGATGGAACATAATAAATAATTATTGTCTACAATTTTAAATATATAAAACAAGTTCTGACCTCAGGGCCAAACAAGAGGCCAACTTAAATTTGAAACCTAGGGGACTAGGCAAAAAAAAAGAAAAACTTCCTCATATTCTTAGAAAGTCATCAAATGACTGAATCTGTACTTAAATGTAAATATTCATATTGTTATTTTATACTGTAATACACTATTTTACATCTAACATAACAAAATATTAAGTATATCCATGTTTCTCAAATCACATATTTCCTTCCATATTAAAAAGTCTAAAGATATGAGCTATATATAAAATCTAAAATATAGACTTATTTCAATTTTGCTCTAAATGTTGCTTTCTAATTTCTGAAAATTAGGTTGCAGTTAAATCACAGCTCCTCAAATTCAATAAGAAAGGAAACATCATGAAGCCACGGCCAAGCAATCCCAGCCTGAAGTGATGACGCAGACTTACCTTACCACAGGGTGGCCCCTCACAGGTTAAAACGTATCTGGTAAAGAATCCGCCTGCAATGCGGGAGACCTGGGTTCAATCTCTGGGTTGGGAAGATTCCCTGAAGAAGGGAAAGGCTACCCACTCCAGTATTCTGGCCTGGAGAATTCCATGGACTGTATAGCCCATGGGGTCGCAGAGAGTCGGACAAGACTGAGCGACCTTCACTTCACTTCTTCAGAGTTAAGAGTCAGTGTCCCTTATGTGCTCAGAGCAAGGGAGGCTGGTGAACCAGAGTGATGGCAACCTGCACCTGACTTTACACATTAGCTCTCACAGTAGCTATGACTCAAGTGAGAGGAAACAAGAGCAGTCACAAAGCAAACTATTAAAAAATACACTTCTGCTTTTCGGAAGAACTCTCTGAGCCTACACTTCACAACTTTCAAACCACTTAGGATACCAAAACATGACCACTACCTTTTAGCACTGATTTCTTTTCCCCCTCTTCCTCTTTCTAAGCAAGAATCTTTTAATTACACCTTAAATATGATCTGGAAAGTCTATAAATAAAACAGATAAAATGAGTAGGCTCTGGAGTGAATTACAATTTCAGCTTCATCTCTTCCTGCCTCTGACTGCAGCCCAAATCCTGCTAGCCTCCAACTAGCCCACAGGAACATCTGAGCTCACAAAACACATAACACGTGTCGGAAGTGTCAAGACACATGAGCTAAACAACAGTGTTACTCAGAACTATGAGATTTGATGTCCAAAAACAGGGCATTTTACTACAATAATATGCTACAATTATAGCCAGCAATTACAATAACGTAACATTAAGTTATAGTAAGTGCTGTAATGATAATAAATTTGGGGAATCAGTCACCAGTAAGACTTACATACTTCCTCTGACATTTTGGTAAGAACTGGTGGTGATTTAGTCGCTAAGTCGTGTCTAACTCTTGTGACCCCATGGACTGTAGCCCACCAGGTTCCTCTGTCCATGGGATTTCCCAGCCAAGAATACTGGAGTAGGTTGCCATTTCCTTCTCTAGGAGATCTTCCCGACTCAGGGATCAAACCAGAGTCTCTTGAATCTCCTGCATCTGTCAGATGGATTCTTTTACCAACTGAGCCACCAGGGAAGCCCCTGGTAAGAACTGTTTCTTAGCAATTCAATTTGTTTTTCATCAAATCTGTTTCTCTGTGTTGGAAGGCAATGCTCCACGGTTCTCTCCCACGTCTGAGCATCTATCTCACCAGCAGAGGTGGGCAGTTCTCATTCTAGACTGCCTTTTCAAGGATATCTACACAGCGAATGGCCTGGGAAGGCAGAGACGGTGTCTCTGAAGCTGAAGCAGGTCTGCCTCCTTTATAGCATGAAAGAGGAGATCCCCCCACAGAGCAGAAGCCAGGCAGGTTTGCTGCAGGGTCCCCTTGGTGCAGGGCTCCGCAGCTGTGACAAAAGCCTACTGCAGGGACAGCTTCCACTGGGCCGCGTCGCCCCCATGGGGCCCAGGGCCTGGGGAGCTGGCAGGAGCAGCGGGCTGCTGCACTTGCAGGCTGAGGAGTGAAGTCCCCTGTGTCGGGCCAGGAGTCTGTGTCTACAGCCAGTGTCTGTGAAGCTGGCCAACTAACCTGTCACCTTGTAAGTACCGTAATGTCAGATCCCAGACATCTGAAATGTCTCAGTTTCAGACAGCTTTGGGCAGCTTTCTGGGAAGAACAGACAAGGGCCCACACGGTTGGGTTCAGGGCCAGGATCGAACCGTGAACCCTCTCACCCAGGCCTCAGACAGGCAGAAGTAAGCCCCCCGCCCCCCCGCACCAACAGCTAGCGCACGAAGGGCTGACCCCTGGCCTGGTGCAGCTCCCTCTCCCCTGAGTGGAGTAGGAAGGGGTCTTCTCGTGACCATGTAAGAGCAAGCCCTGCAAGGCCAGCTGACAGGAACCGTCCTACACATGCCATGGCGACAGGGAACTACTTTTCTTATACGCTTGGTGCCCTGTCCTATTTTCCAAAATTTTTAGAGTAGATGTGTATGACTTAAGATATAGGCGAACAGATTAATGTTGTCTTTAATTTTCAATATTTTCTTAAAATAATAAATGTCCAAGAGTCTGGAACCCGAAAGAATAACTTTTTTTAAAAATATCCAAGTTTGGTTTATGAGACAGACAGTAGAACAGGCTTATTAAGAGCCCCAACCAGAGTAGCAGACCACAGGAGCAAATCCTGTCTCCATTCCTGACCCACTGTGTGACCTTGGCCAAGCACCTAAACCCCACTGTGCCTCAGTTTCCTCCCTTGTAGAATGAGTTTATTAAAGACAACCCTACCTCATGGGTGGTTATCAGGACTATATGAGTGAACGTGTGCGACATGCTGAGTGCAAAGTCTGGTGTCATGACTCAAACTGTTGCCTCTGTGTTTGGAATCTCCAAGACTTGGGAACTCACCTATCACTCCTGTTTCTCAATTAAATGGAGACCACCTTTCACTGCCAGTATGTTCCTCTTTTCCCATCTACCATGTAGAACCTAGAAGAAACAAGCCTGACTTCTTGCTATGTGAGCACCCAGTTCACCAGAGCGTCTTATCACATCCCCGGCCACCGGAGGACCCGAGAAGCTCACACCGAACCCTGCCTCCCCTCTGCAGCTGCCCACGCACCTAACTGAGCCCCTCCTCTCTCGGGCCCACCCCTGGGACCTCACCCGGGGTAGTGGCCCCTCAGGCCCAGGACCTCCTCGTCTCCTGCAATCTCCCCACCCTCTAACCTCGCTCTGGGTCTTCCTCCTCATCCTCTCCCCTCCTCTGAGCCTCCCAAGCCTTCCAACCAGTCTTGCGTTCACTGGTCTAAACCGCATAGTGAACTAGCACATTTTAGTGATAATTCAGTATCAGTAATGTTCTAGTATTCCTGGCCCCTTTAACTTCCACTAGATCAGTTTAATTCCACCTGGAAGCTACAGCATTGATCAAGAAATTTATAGAATCAAGAGAAATTTTTGATACTACCCTTCAAAGTGGGACCTCAATGTCATCCGGCAATCCTCATGCTGATCTGTGGCTAATAATTCCCTCAGAGACATGTAAATGTCCTCCTTGGCCTTGGTCCTAACCTCACACCCCGTGTCCTTCCGTGACAGCTGGCCTTACCTCTCCCTTAGTGAGACACAGTTGGCGACCGGCACGGCCCCTCAGCTCCCTTCCCCTCGTCCTTCGTTTCTGTCCCCATTCCTATGTCTTTCATTCTGCAAAGGAAAGTATCTCAGATCCCTTTTCTCTGATGGCACAATCTCAGTGTTCAGCCTTTCACCAGCTGTATCAGGGCTTCTCAAATACTAACATGCGCAGATTTACTGAGGGGTTTGTCAATCCCTGCCTACCAGCCCCTGTGGCTCCTCCGTCCATTCTTGTGAAGGTGGTCCCCCAGACAGACTGCTCCCTCCTCTCCTGGATGATCTTGCCTCCTCACGTGGCCAACAACCCTCAAGTTTATACCTTTAGTCCAAATCACACCACAGAGGCCAAGGTCCATAATCTTAATCATCACCTCATCTTAGATACCTCACAGCAACTTTCAACTGAACCCTAAAATCAAACTCATCATTTTATCCCCTAAACCTGCTCCTACTCAATGTCACATACCTCAATAAATGGCACCATTATCCACTTTGTTGTTTTTGCCAGACACTCTGGAAACATCCGTGTCACCTCCTTCCTGCTGCACCCCACCCCACCCCTCCCCAACACACACACACACACACACACCTAGACCCAGGTCCAGTCCAGCACAAAGTCCTTTCGATTCTCCCGTATCACCCCCTTCCTTCCACACCCTACCCCACCCCAACACACACACACAGCACACATGTGTGCGCGTGCGCACACATACACTCGATTCTCCCATGTCACTTCCTTCCTCCTGCACCTCACCCCACCGCGCGCACACACACACACACACACACACACACACACACCTTGACCCCGGTCCAGTCCAGCACCAAGTCCTTTCGATTCTTCCGTGTAATTACGACTCCAATTCATCCACCTCTTTCTACTGCCACAGCATCTGTCTGGATGACACCCCAGCCTCCTAGCTACATCCTGGTCCAACATCTACACTCCTGTCTCTCCCTGACCTGCCGCCTATCTCGCATGGGAGTGTGTTTCATCTCAAAATGCAAATCTGATCACTCCACACGTACTCACAACTTGCTAACCCGGGAAACAGATGCATTAATGTGACAACAAACAGTAAATATCAAATCTCATCAGTGCCACTCTCCACCTAAGGTCCTGCACAGGTATATCCCTAAAGTTGGGCCTTGCTCTTCCTTCTGCTGTTTAAATAGTGTGCAAAACAGTCAGCGACACAAACAAACTATTCAGGTTAAACAGCACAGAGCAGCCCTGTCCACCAGCTGTCTCTGCGACCGTGGACACGCACTCCTCCATGCTGCCCGATAACACAGCCGGTAACTGTGTGCTGGTAACACAGCTGGTAACAGTGTAACTGTGTGCTACACTGAGCACCAGAGTAACAGAGTGCAGCTCTTGTGGCGGAAGAGCTGATTTTTAATTTTACTGAGTTTCAGTTATCTTAGACTCATATGGCCGCACATGGCTACTGGTTCGCACACAGGTCAGAGCGACTGCTAATAATCTGCTTCTGACAAAATCTCATGCTCAGTACTCTCTGTACTCTCAAGTACTTTCTGGCCATTTTCCTAAATTTAACCTTGATATAAAATTCTCTGGACAAATCTCTCTGTGATTAACAATTATATGTGAAAGTTTTTCTTAAAAGAAACAAGCTGTATCATTCCAAGAGGATGCCGTTTCTATTACACATATATGAATAAAATCAAGAAGAAACATCTGAAATGTACACTCACATGCTTAAGCAGCCAAATAAGAAACATTTAACCAGATAAACCTCTGCAGTCAAAGCACATGCACTCTTCAAAAGCTGATTTCAAATTGATCACCATTTCTTTTCAAAGTAACAACTCATAAAAAGAAATTTTCTCATTTTCAATTAATCTAAATTTTTTAAAAAGAGTAACTCAGGAATTACAGAAAAGGCTGCCACAGAGCAAGTCACTGAAATTACAGAGTATGATTATACTAGATGACTGATGTCATCAGAAAAAAACTGTCATACTGACTTGATCCACTATGAGGCTAGGATAACTGTTTTCCTTTTGTTAATTTTATTCCCTTTTTATGATTAAATGGAATAAAATCAGCCCAATTTGAAATCAATTAAGTTTCACACTTATGAACTTTAGCAAAACCAACAGAAAAACATAACAAATCTGTTCATTAAATGCAATTTGGCACATTTTCCACCGTCAACAAAATCAGAATAGAGACAGAAAGGGTGAAGGGACTATAAATAATCAGACTTCATTTGTTCATTTAGCATCGACTGGCTCATGTCTCAAAAATACACAAACTGTTATCATACCTTTCTTTAGAACACTAAAATAGTGCAAAGCCTAAAGAGTACAGGCTTTGTGGCATGTAGTGTGGAGTTTTTTAAACTTTTGTGTGTGGTTCTGTTTGCAAAGAAATGAAAAGCATTGTGAGAGCTTTTATCACTACCATTAATCACCAGCAGGACAGCATATAAGCAAAAAACTATGCCTACTGCTCATTTTTCCATTAGGAGTCAGAATCAGGGGCTAGGACGCCCCCAGGGGAAGGTCCCTATCAACTTCATTCTTGCATACGCTGAGCTAAAAGATGTGCCAGATGTCAGCATAACAGACTGAAACATCCTGCAATCAACAAAGCGGCAAACACTGTCAGAGTGGAAGCAGGTTCCCACTGTTCATCTTATAAAGTAAGAAATGTCTCCAGAATATAAGATCACCGAACTACACATCATCAACAGTAACACTTAATCACAGAATTCTGAATGTTGTACTATGCCATACAGTACTAGGATTTCATGAACTTCGTAATATTTTTATAAATATTTGTCTAACCCAGCCCCAAAAAACATAAATCTCAGTTACCTTAATGAAACACCATCCCTTTTATTGAAATCATAGTATAATAAGCACTCAGTGTATTAGTAAAAAAATAAAATAAAACTTCAAAACAAACTACTTTCTTTCCGCCAAGGAAACATTGTTTTTAAGAAAAGTAAGCTATATACTTAATTACTTTAGTTTCATACCAGTATTACTCTGGAAATTACAACTATCTCAACATTTAACAGTTCAAATTAGATTAAATAGGCTAGTAAAGGCTAAACACCAAATTTTGGTGCTGGTCAATTACACATTAAATGCTCTGTACTGAACATCAATGAAGTGAAAAATCACAATATATTTACAAAAGCTCTAATAGTAAACTGATATGTTTCTATGGTGATGAACATTTAAACAAGGTTTTGCATGGACATCTTGACCTCTTGGAAGGTATGTAAACACCACTTTATATACTATGTCTCCACCCATCAGGAAAGCCTGGGAAAAATTTCTACATTCACAGAACATTTAAAATAAATATCAAGCCATTGTTTCCATTTAACAAAAAGGGTCTCTTAGTAACATTAAGATAAGGTTTGCTCAGCATGACATCAAGACAGCACCAAGCATACACGCAGTCGTCTGGGTAAGATCGATAGAAGTACTAATAAAGAACAGAAAATAAAGGCAGGTATTAATTATTTTCAACCATGAAAAAACTACAAACAAGCATCCCTAGAGAGTCAAACATTTCCCCCTTTGCTCCCAAAGTAATCATTAAAAGGAGAGACAAAAAGAGTTTTGGTCCCAAGTCAAAGAAAATAGCTTTATGGAAAGCATTGTTAAAACTCTAGAATGAAATGCTTTTTAATGTTAATATTCTCTGCAGTTTATTATACATATACATAGTTATTTAATATAATCATATAGTAGGAAAATTGAAAATGCTAAAACTCAAGGTATTGAGACTTGACTAAAAGGAAGCATTTTAGGGTAAGTTAAAATAATAACACCAACATTGCTAGTTCATTGAACTAAGATGTTCACTAGATTTAAATTAATGGGCAGAAATTCTCAGGATTTTAAACAAACAAAATCCTCCAGATTGCAAGTAAAATAAACAAATAGATACAGTGAATTTCCAACATGTAAATGAAAGAACTGAACTGTAAAAAGACTGCAGGGACTTTCCATCAAAATGTTTAAATATAACTCTAAATTGGGGAAAAAAACATTTCTCAGTACACTTTATCATATCAAAATAAACTAATGGTTGGCCAGAAAGGATCTTTTCTAATTCTAACTCTGTTCTAATATTTCTTTAGTAAAACTTGATGGAAAAGAAGAGATGGGGACTATTTGCAAAGCTCCTACTATGTAGTTGCTTTATATGTAATCACTGAATATTCAAAATAAAGGCAAATTTATTATAAATGAGAAAGCTCACACCCAAAAAACGAAATAATCAGCCTACGGTCACTCTGTTCAAGGCCTGTCAGGACTCTTTAATTCAGGTCTGTCAGCTTTTAAAGCCTGTGCTTTCTACCTTCAACACAAGACAGAAATAAGACCTAAGAGACAAACTGATGGAAAGATAAGGTAGGGGGAGAAGGCTTAAAACACACTAACAGTTTTAGGCAACCTATAATTTTAGTAAAGAAACTAAAGCAAAATACACAAAAGCTTCTTTTACCAGAATACCAATTTTTCAATTCCATTTCATGCTGAGCAAATGCTCAGTCCTTTAATACAACATTGTAGCCATTACCTCACTAGTCCTTTCATAAAACACCCAGGCACAAGTTTCAATACAAACAAACTGAAAGAAGGATTATTAGGTTTATTATTATATTACATTAGTACAGTAAAATGTATAAGATACTAAAGGATACACTATAATACAAAAGCAATTCCACATGATAATTTAGGTAATAGTGTCATACTGCTTTTGTGGCAAAAAGCATATTTACACAAAAAGCACTAGGAATTCACGATACCACAGAAGAGCTATCCTTATGACACTGAGCTAGGACTCACAAACCAGAGAGCTTCAAAGGACAGGCTGACTCTCTTGATAGCGGCTAATGCCAGGGATGACTAAGTTGACGGCAGTGCTCATTGACCATCTGAAAATCCTAGGGCCCTTAAGAATGATGCTAAATCTGCTCTGCCTGTGCTCTGTAAATGGAACAAAGCCTGGATGACAGCATATCTGTTGACAACATGCTTTACCGAACATTTTAAGCCCATTGTTGAGACCTACTGCTCAGATTACAGTGAAAGTGAAAGTGAAGTCACTCAGTCACGTCCAACTCTTTGCAACCACCAGGCTCCTCAATCCATGGGATTCTCCAGGCAAGAATACTAGAGTGGGTTGCCATTTCCTTCTCCAGGGGATCTTCCCGACCCAGGGATCGAACCTGGGTCTCCCACATTGCAGGCAGACGCTTTACCCTCTGAGCCACCAGGGAGGATTCCTTTAAAAAATTACTGCTCACTGACAATGTGCCTGGTCACCTAAGAGCTCCAATCGAGATGTACAAAGAGATTCAAGTTGTTTTCATACCTGCGAACACAACATCCATTCTGCAGCCCATTGATCAAGGAGTAATTTTTACTCTCAAGCCTTGTTATTTAAGAAATACACTTTGTAAAGCTTCAGCTGCCATAGATAATGATTCCTCTGATGATCTGGGCAAAGTTATTTGAAAACCCTTTGGAAAGGACTCACCATTCTCAATGCCGTTAAGAACATTCATGATTCATGGGAAGAGGTCAAAACACCAATATTAACAGGAGACTGGGAGAGGTTGGTTTTGACCTTCACAGATGACTCTGAGGGGCTCAAGACTTTAGTGGAAGAAGTAACAGCAGATGTGGTGGAGACAGCAGAAGAACTAGAATTAGAAGTGGGGCCTCAGTATGTGACTGAATTAATGCAATCTCAGGATTAATTTTCACAGAAAAGCACTGCCTCTTAGGGATGAGCAGATAAAATGGTTTCTTGCGATGGAATCTATTCCTGGTGAAGATGCTGTGAGGACTGCTGAAATGACAACAAACGATTCAGAATATTACATAAACTTAGTTAAGGAGGCAGCAGCAAGGTGTAAGAGGACTGAGTTCAATTTTGAAATAAGTTCTACTATGGGTCAAATGGTATCAAACAGCACTGCATGCTGCAGAGAAAGGAAGAGTCACTTAAGGCGGCAGCCATGGCCATCTTATTTTAAGAAACTGCCACAGCCACCCTCCTTCAGCAACCTCCCCCCTGATCAGCAGCCAACACCAAGGCAAGACCCTCCAGCAGCAAAAAGATACTGACTCACTAAAGACTCAGACGATGATTAGCATCTTTTTAGCAAAGAGGTATTTTTAAATTACATACACTGTTTCTCAGACACAATGCTATTGCACATTTAATAGACTACAGTATAGTATAACCATAACTTTCATATGTCCTGGGAAGCCAAAAACTCACGTGACTCACTTTACTGCAATATTCACTCTATTGTGGTGGTCTAGAAACAAATCCACAGTGTCTCCGAGGCTGTCAGTCTGTACACGGTGTAGGTATGTCTATTAAATGCCTTCGGAAATCCACCCAACTTACAGGAACATCACCACAACCACTGTGCACCCACGTAGCCCTCTGAACTTCACACACCTGCAGCACCAACCTGGTAACCACCAACTTGACTGCTGCGCTCGTCATTCACTTTTTTTGAAAAGGCAGAGAAACCAGAGATCACAGTGCCAACATCCACTGGATCACAGGAAAAGCAAGAGAATTCCAGAAAAGTATTACTTCTGCTTCACAGACTACATCAAAGCCTTTGACTGGGTGGATCACAACAAACTGTGGAAAATTCTTAACGAGATGTGAATACCAGACCACTGTACCTGCCTCCTGAGAAATCTGTATGCAGGTCAAGAAGCAACAGTTAGAAACAGACATGGAACAACGGACTCGTTCAAAATTGGAAAAGGAGTACGTCAAGGCTGCTTATTTATATAACTGATATGAATAGTACATCATGCGAAATGCCAGGCTGAATAAAGCACAAGCTGGAATCAAGACTGCCAGGAGAAATATTAATAACCTCAGATACGCAGATGACACCACCCTTACGGCAGAAAGCAAAGAGGAACTAAGGAGCCTCTTGATGAAAGTGAAAGAGGAGAGTCAAAAAGTTGGCTTAAAGCTCAACATTCAAAAAATAAAGATCATGGCTTCCGGTCCCATCACTTCATAGCAAATGGATGGGGAAACAATGGAAACAGTGGCAGACTTTATTTTCTTGGGCTCCAAAATCACTGCAGATGGTTGACTACAGCCATGAAACTGAAAGACGCTTGCTCCTTGGAAGAGAAGCTATGACCAACCTAGATGGCATACTAAAAAGCAGAGACATTACACTGCCGACGAAGTCCACCTAGCCAAGGCTGTGGTTTTTCCAGTGGTCATGTATGGATGTGAGAGTTGGACTATAAAGAAAGCTGAGCACAAAAGAACTGATGCTTTTGAACTGTGGTGCTGGAGAAGACTCTTGAGAGTCCCTTGGACTGCAAGGAGATCAAGCCAGTCAATCCTAAAGGAAATCAGTCCTGAATATTCATTGGAGAGACTGATGCTGAGGCTGAAGCTCCAATATCTTGGCCACCTGATGCGAGGAACTGACTCACTTGAAAAGACCCTGATACTAGGTAGATTGAAGGCAGAAGGAGAAGGGGACGTCAGAGTCTGACTGACAGTGTACGAGAGTCTCAGTCCCCCGTACCCTCACCAATACTTGTTACGTCCTGATTTTTCTCCCTAGTAGCCAAACGGGTGTGGAGAAGGATCTTCTTGTGGTTTTGATTTGCATTTCCCTAACACCTAGTGATATTAGGGTCTTCTCATGTGCTTACTGGCCACTTGCACAGCTTCTTCAAAGCAGTGTCTATTTAAGTCTATTGTTCCTTTTTAAGGATTTGATAGAGTAAGTTCCATCACCACATTCTTCAAAATTGTTTTGGCTATTCTTGGTTCTCTGCTTTCCATAGAATTGTACTATCTCCTTGTCACGTGCTATAAGATAACCTTAAAATTTTTATTAGAGTTGTATTGATTCTAAAAAAAAAAAAAACCTGGAAACTGGTATTGTTATCATATAAAGAAATTCATAAACATAAAAAAACTACCCATTTAACTAGATCTCTTTAACATCTTTCAATATGATTTTTTCTTTCCATATATTATTTCAATAAGTTTTTAAAAATCATTTGTTGGGTTTATTTCAACATACCTTAGTTGTTCTTGCTATATAAAAGATATCTGTAATCAGATTTTGTTTGTTGCTTTTATTGATTTTTTTTGTATTAATCCTATATCCAGCTTGCTAAATTTTCTTATTTGAATTATAATTTATCTTTAGATTCTACAGGATTTTTCAAAAGACAACGTCATCTGTTAATCAAGACTATTTTGTTCATTCCTTTCAATTCTTCCTTTTCTGGCCTAACTGTGGCTGGTAAAGAACTCTACTACAGTGCTGTTACTAGAGATAAAAGTACTCAAGACGGTTCTAATTATAAAGTGAATGCTTTTAGCACCTTACTACTAAGAAGCGCCAGTTGGGGGGTTAGGGGAGACACCCACCATCAGGTAGTGATACTGTTCCCTCAGCTCTTGGTCTGCTTTTTAACCACGATGGTCATCCATTCCATGGATGTGTTCTGTGTCTCTTCTGAGGTGCTCACTTGATTCCTAGTCTCATTTACTCTCCTAATAGGAATTACAGTCACAAACTTTCCAGTGTTAAACCTACCTTGACAGCTGAAATAATTTTTCTGAATGATGATCTTTTGTGTACATAGTTGGATTCAGCTTAATATCTCCTAATTCATAAGAATTCATGAATAAGAATGGCTATAATGTTCCTTTCTCATACTAACCGTGTCTGCTTTCAGCATCAAGATTATACTAGTTCCATAAAATACAACTGTGCATGTTCCATCTTCAGATCGCTGGACAAATTTGATGCAATTGTAGTTATCCATTTTTTAAAGTCTGCAGAAACATCCTGGAAACTGTCTCGACTTTTTTTTTATCAGAATGACTTAACAGAACTTTAATTTCTGGCAATACTGAGAACAAGGTATCCTTAATTCCCTCTGCCAAGACAAGTCTAAACTGCTACATCAAATATTTTCAAATCTCTCTGAAATCTTCTTTTTGTCTATTAACTCTGAGCAGTACATCAAATTTGGTACCTCTCACAATGCTGACTTTTCCCAGTTGTCTCGTCACCTTCTGCGTCCCTGCTCATCTTTAATACACGACTTTTTGTCCTGCTGCTTCTTCCTTTACCACCTCCTGCCTCTGGAGACGCTGGGTCTGACAGTGACTGGGTGAGGCCTCTCGGGAGTCTGTGCCCTGGTGGGCCTGTAAGCGTTTATCGGATGCTCAGCCCCCGGGACCACAGGCTCTGTGTACGTGTTCCTGGAGCTCGCTGGCGGCAGCTCCTCTCTGAGCACCCAGTCCTTCCTGTTCTTCACATCCTTTAGCACATGGTTTTAATTTCTGTTAAAACCAGGTCCAAGAAGAATTTGAGGATCACACATACTTGGATATCCAGAAATATTAAAATCAACCTGCTAACAGATGCAAAACTGGATAACGTCCTGTGGGACAATAAAATGGAACGCTGGGTGCTATCTTTTGCACAGGGAAGACATCACTCACAGTCTCCATCAGACAAATTAATTTGCATCCGGCCCAGTTTCCTCCAGCTTCACTCTAACCCTAAGGAGATGAAACACAGCCAGGTCAACAGAACACCAGCCAAGGGGCACGCCCCTGCAGGATCACACAATCCCCAGCACCCACTGGCAACAACCAGGGTCTCCTCCGTCCGTTTCCAAGTCTTGGACAATTTTCCCTGGCACTAGAAAATTTACGTAAACAAAATAATTTATTAAAATAAGGACATAAGCCTGGATAGCTCAGCTGGTAGAGCATCAGACTTTTAATCTGAGGGTCCAGGGTTCAAGTCCCTGTCCAGGCACCAAAAAATAAATAAATAAGGACATAAAATATATGTACACACTAATTATAATTACACAATAATTATAAGTACAAATGTTGAAAGATAATTTGGAATGATATAAAATACAACATGGGGTTAATTGGCTTTTTCTAAACTTGTTTAAATTATAATTAAAATATTAATGAAAAACCGATAGAAGTCAAGATACACAGGAGAATCAGCCAAATTCATCAACCTTGTGAATATGCTTCATGCAACCAAATAAGAACCAGGAAAATGAAACATTAAAGATCCTAGAATATAGACACATTTAGGAAAGCTTTATATACATTTGCAGAAATCATCTTGGAATCCTGAGAAGGAATTTCTAAACACTAGATTGGAAAAGATCTTCTTTAAGCAACTTTAAGGTCACGAGGTCCTAAAGGTCCTAAAGGAAATCAACCTTGAATATTCATTGGAAGGACTGATGCTGAAGCTGAAGCTCCAATACTTTGTCCATATGATGCGAAGAGCTGACTCATTGGAAAAGACCCTGATGCTGGGAAAGACTGAAGGCAGGAGGAGAAGGAGACGACAGAGGATGAGATGGTTGGATGGCATCACCGACTCAATGGACATGAGTTTGAGCAAGCTCTGGGAGTTGGTGATGGACAGGGAAGCCTGGTGTGCTGCAGTCCATGGGGTCGCAAAGACTCGGACACAACTGAGTGACTAAACAACAAGGTCATGAGAGGCCAAAACAGCTATAAAGCTCAAGAGGAGAGGCCAAAAGAAAAGACTGTGCCGCACACTTGCTGATGGAATCAGAGCCAATCCAAGCAGAGACCACAGAGCCTCCAAGGTCTGGAAAAATGAACAAAGAATGCCCCAAAATTAACAAATAGTGACTGAGTTTTAGATGAAGGGTCTGTAAAGCTAATAGGTAGAGAGAGGAATCAGGAACATCAATTCAAGATGACAGTTAACAAACACATACATTTTTTACCACAGAAAACAGGAAAAACATGTAATAAATAATAAATCAGTTGTACTGTCCCCAGCAGCAGCAATAGTACCTAGCATACAAAAAGTGGTCAATGGGAATTAACTAAATGAACTAATAATGCTAGAAGACAAGAGTGCCATCAGCAGAGTAGCAACGTTGAGAAAACCCTAAATGATAGAAAGCAAATGGGATCAAATCCATAGAGAAATGTCCAGAGGAAATTATTAAAAAATAGAATGAAAATAGGAAGAGATTAGTGATTCTAGGTAATGTAAGCTGCAAAAAGTCCAAAAATATGTGTAATTATAAGTAGGATTTAAATATTAATATTAAAAAATAATAGGTAATAGTAGTATTACTGTGTACATTTCTTTAGAATAACTGAGTAACAAAATTTATTTAGATTCACTCTTTTTAATCACCTCACAAAATTAACTACAGATAGATTTAAATATTAGATCTCTGTAAAAACTCACAGAAAAGATAGCTAAAACAGAATAGACTATATTACTCATCCTTGGCGTTGAAGGAATAACAACACTTTAATAACTTAAACCAAAATCAAATTACTAAGAAAGTGTAAGTTTAAAATGGAAAAAAGCGAGGATAAAATGAAATCAGGTTTTGTTGACCTAGTTCTATGTTTGTTGTCAAGTAGTAAAGAATCTGCCTGACAAAGAAGGAGAGGCAGGAGATGTGGGTTCAATCCCTGAGTCAGGAAGAC
This sequence comes from Cervus canadensis, assembly GCF_019320065.1. Taxonomy (NCBI): domain Eukaryota; kingdom Metazoa; phylum Chordata; class Mammalia; order Artiodactyla; family Cervidae; genus Cervus; species Cervus canadensis. The sequence continues at coordinate 109,846,510 of NC_057388.1, forward strand.
CCCCTGGAGGAGGGCAGGGCAGCCCACTCCAGTACTCTTGCCTGGAGAATCCCATGGACAGAGGAGACTGGCAGGCTATTGCCCATGGGGTCAAGAACAGTCAGACATGACTGAGCACACGTATACACACTACCTGAGTTTTCTCATACAATTAACTGAAAGGCAATACCCCTTGTTACTAATAGAACCAGCTCAAAATTTTGTATGTTTTACAAATCTTAAAGTACATTAAATAAACTTTCTAATGTTTTAGAAACCAACATTAATTATATATTTGTAAACATTTAAAATTAAATTTTAATTATACATTATGCTTAAAATGATATTATACATCAGGCTGGGTGATAAAATGATACATCAGTTCAGTTCAGTTGCTCAGTCACGTACAACTCTGCAACCACATGGACTGCAGCACACCAGGCTCCCCTGTCCATCACCAACTCCCAGAGCTTACTCAAACTGATGTCCATCAAGTCGGTGATACCATCCAATCATCTCATCCTCTGTCATCCCCTTTTCCTACTGCCTTCAATCTTTCCCAGCATCAGGGTCTTTTCCAATGAGCCAGTTCATTGAATCAGGTGGCCAAAGTATTGGAGCTTCAGCATCAATCCTTTCAATGAATGAATATTCAGGACTGATTTCCTTTAGGATTGACTAGTTTGTTCTCCTTGCAGCCCAAGGGACTCTCAAGAGTCTTCTCCAACACCACAGTTCAAAAGAATAAATTCCTCGGCATTCAGCTTTCTTTATGGTCCAACTCTCACAGCCAAACATGACAACTAGAAAAGCCATAGCTTTGACTAGACGGACCTTTTTAGGTTAATGTCATGTCTCTGCTTTTTAATATGCTGTCTAGGTTTGTCACAGCTTTTCTTCAAAGGAGCAAACATCTTTTAATTTCATGGCTGCAGTCACCATCTGCAGTGATTCTGAAGCCCAAGAAAATAAAGTCTGTCACTGTTTCCATTGTTTCCCCATCTACTTGCCATGAAGTGATGGGACCGAATGCCATGATCTTAGTTTTTTGATAGTTGATAATTGATAAAATGTTGAAAATGATACATAATACTCTGAAAAAACTGTTAAGCTAATTTCTTGGCTTGGCATCCCTCAACAATACAGGTAGTATTTTAAACCCCAACTCCTGTGAGGTAGAGGCCTGTGGACTCTCAGGGAAGACTTCTGCTCAGAGCTAAGGCTGACAGACATTCCCTTTGAAAGAGAGAGAGAGAATGTGCGTGTGTGTGTGTTTGTGTGTGCGTCTGTGTGTGTGTGTGTGAAACAAGTCTGCCCGTCTGCCCTTTTGCTGAGGGCTTTCAGTGGAGCTTGTTTCAGCTCCCTGTGTGTCTGTGTGTCTGTGTGTGTCTGTGTATGTCTGTGTCTGTGTGTCTGTGTGTGTGTCTGTGTGTGTGTGTGTAACAAGTCTGCCCGTCTGCCCTTTTGCTGAGGGCTTTCAGTGGAGCTTGTTTCAGCTCCCTGTGTGTCTGTCTGTGTGTGTCTGTGTGTCTGTCTGTATGTGTGTCTGTGTGTCTGTCTGTGTGTGTGTGTCTGTGTGTCTGTGTGTGTGTGTGTGTGTGTCTGTGTGTGAAACAAGTCTGCCCGTCTGCCCTTTTGCTGAGGGCTTTCAGTGGAGCCTGTTTCAGCTCCCTGTGTGTGTGTCTGTGTGTGTCTGTATGTGTGTGTCTGTGTTTGTGTGTGTGTCTGTGTGTGTGTGTGTCTCTGTGTGTCTGTGTCTATGTGTGTGTGTCTGTGTCTGTGTGTGTCTGTGTGTGCATGCACGTGTGTGTGTGTGTGCGCACGTGTGTGTGTGTCTGCGTGTGTCTGTGTGTGTATCTGTGTATGTGTGTGTCTGTGTGTGTGTGTGTGTGTGTAACAAGTCTGCCCGTCTGCCCTTTTGCTGAGGGCTTTCAGTGGAGCTTGTTTCAGCTCCCAGCCTGAATGCCCTGTACCACCTGTAACTACCTCCCTCCCCTGATAGGATATCACTTTTTCGGTTACCATTTAAGTTTTCTTGTGCCTGTTTGATTTTGGTCCTTGGAGATTTTATGGAGGTGAGTTACAGACACAGTATTATTTAAAAAACAATGCTAAAAGGCAGTGTGGAAGTTACTTTGTGGAAGACTGAAACTGGAAGCAGAAAACACAGATGGACAGTGGCTTAAATAATCCAACTAAAAAATGATGAAGGCCGAACTAAGGTAATAACAGAAAGAGATAAGAATCTTATTCAGGATACTGAAAGTATATTTTAAAGTTATATAATGCAGCAAGTTTTTATCACAATATAAGGTACTTCATTAAATCTCTTCTAAAAAATCAGAAATATCATTTAATTCTAGGCCTTTAAGAAAGAAGCAAAAATCATTAAGAGATAAGATTTTCTGATACTTCAAAAAGAACTTTTTTAAAAATTTAAGTCTTCCACAAGTCTGTTTAAAACCAGACTGCTTAAAATTTAATACTTGTTAATTAACAAGAGGAACATTAATATCAAGTAATCCCAGTAAAATATCAAAGTATAAAAGCATTTAAATCCAACATTATAAAATAACTTAAAATTTCTTCTTTGTGTTTCAAGAAAGATAATAAGAAATGTTTCCTTTAAATTGACCATTTCAGTACATTTAATTCTTTTTCTGCTGTTGATATATACCTATTTTTTTTGTTTTTGCCTACTCATTTTTAATGACTAAAAGAACACACATTTTATGTATTTTTTAACAGTTCAACTGCTTTCAAAGTCAATCAGTCTGTAATAATAGTTATGAGCTTGTCTTTCTAGATGAGAATTTCCTTTCCTTACCAGAAAGTGTGCAAACCAATAAATTTTCTAGTATAACTATTAATGACTTAAGTTTTAAAGAAAAGTAGATATACTACAACCTAAAATATTACTTCATGTCAAAATTATCAAACAATCCTATTGCTTTGGACATGTCTGAACACACAACTCTAATTCTGGTACAAATGGGCCAAATAAACGGGCTGTAAAGCGATGGTCTCGAGTCCCACTGTGCATGGTGCACATTTCATAGGGATCGCAAGATCTCACTGTGGCAGGCTAAATAAATGACTTTACAGACAAGTAAACTGTTGCTCAGTCGTGTCTGACTCTTTGCAACCCCATGGACTGCAGCCCGCCAGGCTCCTCTATGGAATTCTCCAGGCAAGAATACTGGACTGGGCTGCCATGCCCTCCCCTCCAGGGGATCTTCCTGACCTAGGGATCGAACCCAGGTCTCCTGCACTGCAGGCAGATTTTTTATCACCTGAGCCACCAGGGAAGCCCAAATAAATATGAGTTTAAGTGCCAAAAAAGAATAGAATATTTTAACAATCCTAATTCTAGCTGCTTGGGTG